>NC_043701.1:138198717-138288718 GCF_006229205.1 Suricata suricatta | reverse complement strand
TTTTTTTTTTCCTTTTTACATATTCCCCCCAATTTTCTCTGTCCCTCACTGACGTTTTTATTGCCAGGCTTTGGTCTGGAAAATTATGGGTAGGGAAAGTTCAAGGGCAGGATGTTCAGAATAGCACTGCACATCTGTGAAGGGGAGCACAACAGGAGCGCCTGCAGCTGTTGAAAGAATGGAATGTCAGATGGTGGAGGAGCTGGGCCCACTGAGGGGATGGGGAAAGCGGGGGCACCTTCAGGGCAAAGAGACTGTAAATAACTCCCAATGGGAAGTCCTTGTCCCCTTTCTGTATTTAACCTTTAATGGCAACGCTCACTTCTCCTACATGGGAGCAACCCTGACTCAACGATCCCACTTGGTTTAGCTTTCTGAAATGCCGTTTTTTCATCAGGTGGAGCACAAACCTGGTGGGAAGACAGGTGGAGGACGTGGCCTCAGGGTGACTGCTTTGCATCCTTCCCCCTTCCATCTGGGTGAGGCAGTCTTCCCTCCATCACTTATTTCTCATTGTGCAGGTGGTACCTGGGTACCACGCGCGACAGCATCTAGAAGCATCAGGGATGACCTGCTCATCTTTGGCATCTTCTTGGAAAAAATCAGGACTGTGTTAGGATTGGGAGGGAAGATGGAGCTAGACCGACT
This sequence comes from Suricata suricatta, assembly GCF_006229205.1. Taxonomy (NCBI): domain Eukaryota; kingdom Metazoa; phylum Chordata; class Mammalia; order Carnivora; family Herpestidae; genus Suricata; species Suricata suricatta. The sequence goes on along the minus strand of NC_043701.1, from coordinate 138,288,070 downwards.
ACCAGGTTTGCGGTAAAGGACTACTTGAGAGAATAAAATGTTAGAACTTGGAGAGATTTCAAAGTCCACTCAGTGCCACTATTTGCTGTGCCTCAGCATTCTCTCCTGCCTAATGAGGGTTAAGGGACCTTCTCAAGGACACCCAACAAGCCAGGGGCTGACCTGGAGCCAGAGCAACGCTCCTTGATCTCTTGGGTTCTTTCCACCAAATACGAAATGAACAAATAAATGATAGCAAATATTATCCATTAAAGAACAAGATGAATAGTGATTTTTACACCCATTTTGGAGTTTTAGGCTATCATCATGGCAGCAACTTTAGGGCCATGGATAAGAACAAAGATAATGCCAGGTGGGTGCTTGGGATTCCTTTATTTCATCCCCCCTTGGCAGGGGGCCCTGAATTCTTTGATTTTATGATCTTTTTTTTTTCTGTACTAGTTCAGAGGGGGAGTAAGAACTCAACTGTGTTGTGGAAGGTTGACAAGGCTGAATGCTTTGGTTTGACCTATTTGGAATTTGTTATGCATGACCTTTGAGGACATGTTGCCCAAGGGCTCATTTGTTTTCCTGTGAAAACCCTATCTGATAACTATGTCTATAAACCCATATTTACTCTCCTTTCCAACAACTACAATGAATTATTTCTTCCCTCCTCACCACTCTCCAGAATTTCAAAAGAAAACTTTGGATTCTCTGGCATTTTGAAAAGAATGCTTATTTCAGGGAAAATGTAGAACACGCATTCCCTTGGAGGTTCAGTTAGTGTTTATGTCATCTGCAATTGGTGTGTGTTTATGTTGTATGAAGGTCAGATCTTCTCCCGTTGCACAGCCGTGGTCCTCCACCTGAAGCCCCAGTCAGACATGCGTGCAAAACCCTCAGGGGACCAGGGCAGGAGCCAGCTGGAGAGAAGGTTAGCACCCAGGACAGTGTAATCCAAACACAAGGGCGGAGCTCATGCTTAATGCAGCCATGCTTGTGCTGAGCTTGGTGTGGGCTGTTACAGCTTTATGATCGGTTTTATGGGCTGCAGACGAGGATGGAGATGTGACCTCTGTCTTTGCTTTTTGTTCCCCCTGTCTTTCTTCCTGAGAGCCTGACAAATTGTAGCTTTTGGGAGACCCTGGTCAGGGATGTGTCATTTGCGTTTTAAAAATAGAAATTCTTATAGCAAAGATGCCCTTGGGACTTTTTAATGCACTTGTGACTATTCATAGAATTTGGGAGAAGGGAGTGTGTGTGTGTGTGTGTGTGTGTGTGTGTAGGGGACAATCCCTGTCCCACCTCTAGCTTGATGGGAAAATATAACATTGGAGGAGTGGCCAGCGATCTTATCATAACAACAGAGATGAAGCTGAGAGCCATATACCCATGACCTTAAAGGTATCAGTCAGGTAACAGATCCCTATTAAGTACTGATTGTGTATAAGACATTTGCTAGGAATAGAAGATTTAAAATACTATGTGAAAGACTTGATCTTTTTCATTAAGATTTAAAAATTATGTATATTTTTACAAGGGTCAGGAAGTCTCACCATCATATAAGAAATAAATAGTGGGAAAATAGGCATAAACATAGGAAAAAGCAAAAAGATATAGGAACATGGAGGTAATGAAACAAGGTACCAAGTGAGATTATAGTGTATCATCAGTCTCTACTATGAGCTTTGCTCAGGATAAGGGCTGAAGTTGGAAAAGCCAAGCAGACAGCTGGATCTTGGGAGTGTTTTAGGTCTGGCAAGGTTTTGAGTTGAGGAGAGAGAAAACAGTCTCCCTTGATTCTAAGAATCCACAAGAGGGGCCTCCCATTCTGGCCTGTGCTGTGTCCTCTGGCTTTTATCGTCAATATGTACTGAGTCCAGCAAAGCCCTGCCTTGAAAAGAGCCGCTGAGATAAAGGTTGGAGATTGCTCCAGAGGTGGCAGAACAGAACCAGAAAAGCAAACTCTTCTGTTGGCGGTAATACCTGTTCTCCAATTGCACATGACGGAAATCTTTGGAAACTTCTCTTTGGGAAGTTCCAGAAGTGGCTCACCGAAAGACATCCACTCCATCATTCTGAGGCCAAGGTCAGGGTGTAATGTGCCTTTCAGGGACCTTGTTTATGAACTTGGCACATGCAGAGTGTCCTGCAATGTGATGGGGAGGAAAGCTGTGGCTAAGGGAGGGAGTGCTCCCAACAAAGTGGCCAGAGCACGTTCCAGGGTGCGTATCTGGAGACCATGGTTTACCTGTGGGGTCACATAATGATTTTCATGGGGATAGGTCCTTATGTCTTCTTGGGTCCGTTTCTCTGTGCACAATATTAAAAGTTACATTGTGCAACTACATTCATATAAAGATAAATATAATCCAGGCTGGATTCATTATTATGTGTTCATTATTATTTTATTTATGTTTTTTTCTTCTGATTTTAAAGAAATGAAAAGTAAGACTCTTTTGCTGGTCGCTAGATGTCTGCGTGCCTGATGGAGAGCTGGCCCTGTTTCCTCCCTTCCTGTCAGCCCCATCCATCTGGACATTTTCACAGATAGGAAAACATGCCCAGAGACAGAAGCCTAATATCCCACCCCTCCCAGCATCATCTAATTGTTTCCGATGAGGAAATTAAAAAAAAAAAACTTTCCATTTCAAACCACGTGTTTTGACTTGGCTTTGGGAAATGAGAACTTCAGCCCCCCAGCCTCACAAAGAATGGCACCCATAGAGATGTCCAGTTTTTTCAGAAAACCTACTCGTCTTCTGATGAGTTTTAGAGAGAAACGTGTGCTTTGCCCGTCATTATATCTGAAAAGAAGCCTTGCCAGTTTAGGAGATCTGTTCACTAAGAGCACCATAGTGAAAAATAGCATTCCCCACAGCAAGGTCTGCAGGCTCCTGGAGACGGCGGCGGCCAGATGTCAGGAAGGAGGGCAGGAGATCTGGAGAGAACTGAGCCGAGCTGAGAGCTCAGGCCTCTCCTGAAGTGACTTCTCGGCTCCGGCTGGTCGTCCCCGAGCAGAGTGCAGGCTCCTATGGCCGGTCTTCCTGTGTTTCAGAGAGAGGAGAGGAAAACCAGGCTTGATGTTGAATCCGAAGTTTTAAAATCCTGCCCACAGCTCCAGATCTTTTAAAGCACCCTGCAGGCCAAACAAAACACTTGTGCAGGCCAGATTTGGGCCTCCCGTTTTCAGTCTTTATTCTAAACTGTCTCTCTTTCGGGTCTTGAATTAGCTCTGCCTTCTGAGTGCCAGAAAAATCTTCTTAACTCTTGATTCTCCATTTCCCAGAAAGGGTCCCTTCCCTCTCCAAAGTGACAAGACCCTGGTCTCCAGGTGCTCTGTCTTGTTTCCCATCTAACATACTGGCAAGTGCTGCTTAGGCAAGTGTCCACTCTTCTCGAGCGAATACTGTATGTCACAGCAATAAATCACCCATAACTTACTGTAAATCCCTAAAGCTACATATCAAAAACTCTACGTCATCCCTGAAAATAATGTCGTTAGGACCTCATAAACATACGCTCTGTTTGTTTAAGAACTGCAAGAGCTTTTTAAACATGGTTGCTAAGTCACAAGAGTGTATTTTCCAGGACATAAATGGAAGTGAACATAACCCCCTCAAATTGTCAGATTCTTTATAAGAAAAGAGGCCCAAATCTGTCTGTTCTGCTGGTGTGTTAACTTGACCAAAACTGAGTTGATTATCCTGAGCATGTGTGTTGATTCTTGTTGGAATCTATCTTCTGACTTGTCTAAATGCACACATTATATGAAACTTGGTTTAATTTCTAGCGTATGTGGGTATAAAAGCATGGGTTAACATAGATAAATCTTGGCTGTATATTTTATCAACTTTAAAGGTTGCAATTTGCCAAGCATTCGGTTCGGCACTTACTGACGAAATTCTTTTGTGACGGCCCCTTTAAAAACAAAATCGGAAGCATCTCTGGACCTTTCTTCCTGCTATGGTCCCAAGTCGGAACTGTATCTTCATCCCCTCACCTTTCACTTTTTACTTGGCAGTTAATGTTAAGGTAGCACTATTAGGCTGTCCTTGAATATCTAGCTCAGATATTTTCAGAGCTACAAAAAAGATGGCCGTTCCATTATGATAACCCTGATTCCAGAAGAGCTGCTTCATCAGTCTGGTTTCCAAATGGAAAATACTCATACCACCTTTCACTTATCATGATATTATCAGGAAGAAAACGTAGGTAGGACTCTAGGGCCTACCAATTAGATGTTGGAATGTACTATAAGGCACTCGTCTTTCTTAAAGATATTCGATCCATGTTCCTATTTATGCCCAGGCAGAGAGCCCCCGTCTCTTCCTTTGAGAACTGGTATTTTTACCTTTCTCTTTCTGCCTCCCCCTACCTCCTACCCAGAAATGAGCCTACGGCCCAGTATGAGATACAGTTGATCTTGATGCCTCAGAGGGAAGTGCAGGAACTGTATGTAGAGAAAGATGAAGGCCTTGGATGCCATGAGATGACTCTGTCTGGCATATGCTTTTCCTCTAGCATCAGGAAGAAGGGTGGGGAATGCATGAAGGATTTTGCCCTCCTCATAATAGCATGAACAAGAATGATAAAGCAAGGTCTGTAAAGAGCAGCAGTAATAATTGAGATGTGCTTCAGGCAACCATGCAGTCTGTCAGTGCCTTGAAGCACAATCTGTTATCAGGTACCTAGTGAGGCTGGGAGGAGACAAGGAAGGGGCATTTGGTGGCTGTGTGCCTGTGTGCACTCATATCTATATGCTCGGAGGAGGCATGAATGAGTAAGAGCTGATACCTTGAGCAAGTAAAATTATGGAAGGCAATGTGTATACATTTCCATGTGCAGTGGTGGCGGTTCTTTTGTGGGTCGGGCACCCCTTTGGAAATTTGATGAACACTATGGGAATTTTGCTTGCCAGGGACCCTAAAGGTGGTCCAGGTACCCCAAGTTAAGGATTCCTGCTCTGTAAGGTGCGTTCATCTGTTCGCACACTGTCGTTTTTTCTGCAATGAAGATCACATGACAGAGGGCAGTTTTCATACCCAAAGGCTAAGCAGAGATTGATTGACAGCCCTCCCCTCCTGGCATCTAAAACACATCCAAGTGCAAGCTTTCTCATCTCAAGCCATCATACATACCCCTTCCCCCCTCTGCATTTGAAATCTTGAGGGTAGAGGGGCACTGCTAACAAAACCAGGGAAGGGAGGCCTCCAGGATTCCGGGCTATTGCTTTACCACCAGGCAACACTGAAAGCAGTGTATCAGGTGAGATGGGTCTACGGGGCAGAAACAAACACTCTTTCTTTTCTGTTTCTCTTTTACACTGCGGGTTAGCCCCTATATTTTCTCCCTGGGTTGCAATCCAGGGATATGAACAATCCCCAGCCAAGAGCATTTCATCCGAGACACAGCTCTGGAGCACCAGGACCTGGGCATTGGTGGGGCGCCCAAACAGATGCAAGCAGCTGCCACTTCTCCAGAAGGCTGTGTCTCTTACTTATGGCTGCAGAGTCTCTGGGGACCTCTGTGGCCTCATCCAACCAGTCTTCAGACCAGTTTGACAGAAAACCGAAGAGCAGCTTCTGAGAGAAGCCCCATCTCCCATGAATTCCCGGCTTCCTTCCGATTTCTTCCTGCTTGCACCTGTCTCCAATCCAGCCAACTGTGACAGTTTAATTGGTGCGGGGTGGGAGAAGCAGTCAGGGGTGACTGGTGTTCCGGAAGAAGGAGACTCCCCTGAGGTGAGTGAGGGGAACCGTGACAGACAGGCCTGGCTGTGTTGTGTGGGGGCAGGTCAGTGACCCTTGCTTGCAAAGAGTGCTGGCGAGGCGCCTGGGTGGGTCAGTCGGTTTAGTGTCCAGCTTTGGCTCAGGTCAGGATCTCACGGTTCATGGGTTCGAGCCCCGCACTAGGCTCTATGCTGACAGCTAACTCAGAGCCTGGAGCTTGTCCTTGGATTCTGTGTCCCCCCCCCATCTCTGACCTTCCCCTGCTCATGCTGTCACTCTCTTTCTGTCTCAAAAATAAATAAAACATTAAAAAATTTAAAAAATAATTCAAAACTAAATAAACATTAAAAATTAAAAAAAAAAAGAAAAGAGTGCTGGCTGGCGGAAATGTTTGCCAGCTTCTTCCACCCTGAGTTGCTTGGCCAGTTTTATGCATTCACGTGTGTTGCTGCTGCCTTGTCCACGGAGAGCAAATAGGTCACGGTGGGGGGGGGGGCGGGGTGCAGCTTTGGCCTTGCATGAGAATGGGTAGAAAGGAAGGGCAGGACCACCCAATAGTGAGCAGCAGGATTTGAAATCAGGCCCTTCTGGGCTTATCCTGCGCCACCACCTTGTAGTCCTTGTCCTTGGTGAGCTAGTTAACCTTTCCAAGCTATAAGGTCTTTTGTGAGCAATGAGGTGAAATGGGGACCCGGGACAGCGATGATACCTATCTTGTGGCAGTGTGTCCAAGGAGTCAGATCATGCCTGTAAAAGCTCTTAGTATAGTGCCCAGCATGAAAGTGGTGCCCCAAATTTAGATATTTCTGTTGTCCCTCGGAAGTTTATTTTGAAGCTTTTCATCAGGTCTTTAGAGAGACAAGATGTGAACACATTAAAATTAGGAAACAAAACAAGAAGTTGCAAAGCAGTGATGTGGTTAATTATCAAGGAAGTGTACAAGACCACCAAACTGCAACCGTCAACTCATTAATGGTTTGGGAAGGCAATAGAGTAGGTCACAATGAGCGCTTTTAAAAGATAAGATTGAACAGCCATTGATGAAAATGCTGCTCCAGAAGGTCAGTGTGATTTGATGAGAATTTGTCTAAGTTATATATAGAGAGCTGTGTGTACTGTGTAAATGTATGTCTGTACTGGCTTGTAATGTGAAATCTGTATCCTACTATGGGGTTTTGTGAAAAAGTAGTCTGAGCAGTGCTGGATCTGAGTCCAGAAGAGAACATGCTTTCTGAGCTGCAGGAATTTTGGGCACCAGGGAAGTGGGGTCCGGGCATGGGTGGAATTTCGATAGCATGGAAGGAGGGGTGAATAGTCCATAAGATCACTCTTACTTCCAACACCATCCCAAGCTCAAAGAGCTCCCCAAGCCATCCCCAGCTCTAATAATTCCCTAGAAGGACAATGCTCATTAAAATCTGTTAGGTTCAAAGACAGTTTCCTTCAGGGAAAGGATGCGGATTGAGCTCAGCCAAGGGAAGAGACACATAGTACCACAGAAGTACCAAATATGGAGCTTCCATTGTTGTCTCCCTGGGGAGTCATAGGCAATGTTACTTTCCAGTATCCATATCCGACAACATACAAAGATTATTGCCAGTGGGGGAAGCTTGCCAAGGTAGATGTTCAGGGTGTTTTGGGAGGCTCCAACACACAGACTTGGGTGACTGTCCATATGGCTGACGTCTGTCTCCAGCCTTTTTGGAAGTTGCAAACACCACATGACCCCGAACCCCTGCTATATATCACAGTGTGAGACTTTCCAGTGTGGTTCGCCATCCTCTTCACCTTGCCAATCTCATTGTTACAGTTGCTGGCTGATGCAAGACACCCAAGCAAAGACTTTTAATTGGGCATGACACCCCAGAGGCTTAGAGATGGCCTCCAAGAAGCTGAGGGCCAAGGCTAGACTTCTCTCTGGGCAAGGTTGACATCTTATACCAGAGTCAGTGAGGGAACTAGGTTGGCTAGAGGAGGGGTCTCTCCTGGAAAGGACTGGGGGTGGGTCCTTTGATCACATGCATGAATACCAGGGGAGAGGGAAATGCTAATTCACAAAGTCTAGTGTTACCAGGGTCTGTGAATGTCAGTAAAGTCACTGTTGAATACAATAGGATTATCTATCACCAGGTACATCCAAGTTGAATAGCTTGACAGGTGCGCCTGCTGTTGGTGAGGTAAAGCTGGGCACAGGGGACAGGAAAGGGGCCACCTGGAAGCATGCTCCCCATGTGAGTGAGTTGCTCTGGGCACAGCAGGCTTTTGGTTCGACCACTTTGCTGCCATTTCTAGGTGATCAGGCCTCTTCCTGTGCCTGACCCAAAGGATGGGCCTCCAGGTGCCCTCGACAGCTTTGGTAAGGAGAACATCTGTCTTCCTGCTCCAGTTTAACATCCCCACTGTAAGCCTCGATGCGGTCAAAACCAGAAAATGCTGAGACCTCAAGCTGGGGATAAAATGCAAATCCAACATGCCATCAGGCCATGCTACCCCCTTGCCACCTGACAAATGAGACAATCTCCAGCCAGGGACCATTTGTAATTGTGCAATCAAATTAACTTGGATTTCAGTTTAATGAAGTGCTTAATGTCCTGAATGAGGCCGAGCCCTAATATTTAGAGAAGCAAGCTGGACCCTAGGAAGGGAAAGAACAGACTTTGGTTGATAGCTGCTAGTATTAATTGTGCTTGCAAAATTAACCTTCTCAGAAATTCATCCTTTTATGTGAGGCAATGTGTTAGCACCCATTTCTGCTATAGTTCTGCTAAGGGGTTTTCCTGCTATGGCTTGTAAACAGGACAGTGGAAAGAACATTTTACTGGAAATCTCTGCTGCACTCTATGTCCCAGGGCATAATTCATCACAGATCTCAGCTTTCTCAGTTTAACAATAAGAAAAATCTTTCGCCTTTTCTCTGAAATCCACTTCCACCCTTTTTTTTTTCCACCTAGAATTGTTTTGTTGCTGCTAAAAAACTGGGGTGAGTAGACCTGGTTACAAATACTGATGTTGTTGCTTACAAGCTGTGTGCCCTTGGCAAGAAATCACCCTCTCTGAGACTTAATATCCACAACTGTAAATATGGATCAAAATAATTTCTGCTCCTTAGTTCTGAGAACCGTAAATGAGTACTCTCCATAAAGCATCTCGTACAGGGCATAGACTCTATTGCCATTTATGAAACCTGATGATTTGAATATGAAATTTATTTTTGGCATGAATTGTACATCACTAACTTGGTATCAGTAGTTTTCATTTTTATTAAGCTTGATGCTTTAGCTCTTGTTTAGAAAAATGACTTATGATTTAGTAATTAGCTTAATAAATATTTATTGAATGGCTGTTATGTGCCAGGCACTATTTTAAGCACCAGACACTTACCAATTGTAGTGTCAAAGGAAGACCGATAATAAACACATTGACAAATGAATAAATAAGATAATTTCAGTTGATGATCAGTGTTGGGAAGAAAATAAGTCTGGTAATGGGAGAAGCAGGGTTTCTTAACATTTTTGTGATGAGGATTTCTTTGGCAGTCTAGTGGAGACAATTACTCCCTTTTGAGCATATTTATAAATGCATAATATAAAAACACTGGATTATAAGAAAACCAGTTATATTGAGAGACAGTTACCAGAATATAAAAAAATTCATGATAAAGTTTGTATGCTTCTTATTTGTACATTATTATCAAGATCAAGTGCAACAGTTCTAATACACTCCTCTAATTTTAAAGTACGATAATGTAAATGATATTTTGAGGTATCTGCCTCAATTATAATCTCATATATAAATATCTGATATTTTTATTGCTAAGAAAATCAGAAATTTCATTAAAATTCTATCCTAGTTTGTTCCCCACATTTATAACTAAAGAACATGCAATATTGAAGTAAGTGATAAAAGTAAAGATATAATTTTTCTCATCTAAGGTGATGGAATCCCCGACTATTATCCCCGAATCTGTGCCACCAGGTAAAAACCTATGGAATAGAGAGTGACTTGTGCTGGGGATCGAGCTATTTTATTGAGAGATGAATAATGTGATTTCTCCTTTAAAAAAAGCCATCACGACATACAGATTAGTGGAATAGAATTGAGAGTCCAGGTATAAACCCATATGTCTATGGTTGATTGGTTTTTGATAAGGGTGCTAGGATCATTCAATGGGGGAAAGAATAACATTTTCAAAAGATGGTGCCGGGAAACCTGGATGAGCCACATGCAAAATAATGAAGTTAGACCCCTACATCTCACTGTCTGCAAAATGGACTCAAAATGGATCAAAGGCTTAAATGTCAGAGCAGAAACCATTAAATTTTAGGAGAAGACATACGAGTAAACTTTTTTTTGACATTGGATTTGGCAATTAGGTCTTAGATATGATGGCAAAGCATAAGCAAAAAAAGAAAAAAATACATAAATTAGACCTCATCAAAATTGAAAACTTTTGTGTTTCAAAGGACACTACCAAGAAGTGAAAAGAGTCTATATAATGGGAGAAAATATTTGCATATCATATATCTGATAAGAGACTTGTATCTGGAATATATAAATAACTGAATACTCATTGATAAAAATACAACTCAGTTAAAAATGAGTTAAGGTGGCTATCCATCAACACATTCATCATCAGGGAAGTACAAATTAAGACCACAATGAAATACCACTTCACACTCATTGCTATGGCTATACTAAAAGGCACTTCATAACAAGTGTCAGCAAGAATGAAAATGTCAACAGATTGAAACCCTGTACAGCTCTGATGGGAATGCCTTGGAAGGCAGCTGGCAATTCCTCAAAAAGTTAATCATGGAGTTACCATAGGACACAACAATTCCACTTCTAGGACTATAATCAAGAGTAATGAAAGCTTGTACCCAGGTATTCATAGCATCATTATTCATAACCACCAAAGAATGGCAACAACCTAAATGCCTATCAATGAACAGGTGGATCAAGAAGATGTGGTATATCCACACAAGGGAATATTATTTGGCCATAAAAAGGAATGAAGGACCGATATATATCACAAAATGGATGAATTATGAAAAAGTTATGCTAAGGGAAAGAGGCCAGTGACAAAAGATTACATATTATATGGCTCCATTTATATGAAATGTCTGGAATAGGCAATATAGAGAGACAGAATAGATGAGTGGCTGCCTAGAGCTTATAAGAGTGAGAAAATTGAGGAAGATGGCTAAAAGGTGTAAGGTTTCCATCTAAGGTGATCAGAATATTCTGAAACTTATTGTGGTCATGGTTGTGCAACTTTGTGAATGTATTAATATGAATGAATTGTATACATTAAAGGGGTGAATTGTATGATACATGAATCATAACTCAATAAAGCTGTTACCGGAAGAAATCACTCTGATGTGATGTGAGGAAGAGACTGTGGTGTACAAGATTAAAGGAAGAAAATATTCGGGAGTCTGTTTCACTGGTCCAGTTGAGAGAATGAGGCCTCGGGCTGGGATGGAGGCAGTGAGGGGGACGAACACACACTGGAGTATCACAAACAGATCGTGGTGTTTAGTTGAGAATAGAGAAAAATGAAGAGGGACTTTTGGGCTGTTGACCTTAGTAATTGGTATCTTTCTTCCTAGAAGACTTGAATTTTAGTTACAATCTATAGAAATGGTAAGAGGATTTGTGATAGACCTAAACATGACAAAATCTTTAGAGGGTTGGATCTCAACATGTCATGATTTTCAATTTTATTGGAGCTTTTAACAGAGGAAAATGTTCATTAGGCACATGCATCTGTGCACATACTTTCACAACTCCATGCGCACTTTTGTGCCACATGCTTTGGAAAGCCAAGCCAGGAGAGAACGAATGAACCCCCAGCTTCATGACTTCTCATGCCACTGCTGAATTTGTTCAGTAGAAAGAGATCTGTGATCATAGCAAGTAGGAAAGAATCTATTCAAGAATTTATGTTTCTTAAACATGTCAGTCAAGCATAATTTTCTCCTAGTCACATGTGCAAATAGGAAAGGAGAGGAAAATGTCACTTCAGGGCCTTGAGTATTACAGGATTTTGATAATGTTAGCAAAATAATGGCTAAAATAACTGATTGCTGCAGTCACCAGCTCCCAACTGAAGCCCAGGCTAAGTAAATTGTCAGTCCAGGCGTGTTAAAATCCTTGTTACTTGAGGTCTTTCTCTGGAGACGGTGTGGCTTCAGTAATGAATGAGCTCTGGAAATTAAAGTAGTAATCGGATTGTTAATTGAGGTTATTTGCTTCACCTCAAGCAGAAACAAATGGAACAGACTCCTCCTGAACGTGTGCATGGCTCTGTTGTAGGGAGTCAGGGATTTTCCATGATGCTGAGTTCTCCATGGTTCCTGTTCACATGAAACAGAAGGTGTTTTCCCTGGGGTGGGGGTGGAGGAAGACTTCCCAGGAACCTTAGCCTTGAGCCAGAGAGGCAGGAGTTGATATGCATTCAGTTATGCTTGAGGAAGATCTGTTTCCTTCCATATTTTTTCCCTCTTTCTCCAGTGCCCCTTGGGAGCCCGGATGTCCAACTCCATGAAACTAATTGACAGAGGGCTCATTTCTAATCCTGACTGGACCAAAAGAACTTGACTTTTTGCTTTGTAACTCTAGGTTAGACAGACTCACAGGATCAATGTTTTTATCCTCAGAGGATAGAGTTGAATAAAGAACTTGTACAATCATCTTCTATACTTTACCATCCTTGGTTGTTTTTTCAACTTGAGGTAATATTCACATACCATAAAATTAACCATATGCCATATTAAAGCACACAATTCAGTGGCATTTAATATATTTACCATGTTAGGCAACTATTACCTCTTACACTTTTATCACTCCTAAAAGAATCTCTTACTCATAAGCAGTCATTTCCCTGCCCCTGGAAACCGACAGTCTGCTCTTTGTCGCTACAGATTTGCCTTTTCTAGATGTTTTCATATAAATGAAATTATATGCCTGTGTCTGGCTTCTTTCACAGGGCATTATATTTTCAAGGTTCATCCATGTTGAAACACGCATCAATACTTCATTCCTTTTTATGACTGAATAATATTCCATTGTATGGATTTGTCACATTTTGTTTATCCATCCATCAGTTGATGCCCATTTGGGTTGTGTCTACTTTTTAGCTATTTTTAATAATGCTGCTGTGAACATTTCTTCACAAAAACTTGTTCGAATTCTTGCTTTCAGTTCTTTTATACCTAGGAGTGGAATTGCTGGGTCATCTTACTATTCTGTTTAACTTTTTGAGGAATCACCAAATTGTTTCCCACAGACTTTGGACTCAGAGTTGGGATTCAGATCTAGGTCTGCAGAATGTAACCTGTTATATAATCTGTGTGAACCTTTCATCTGTACAATAGCCATGATACCACCTTCCTTAATACTTGAGTGAAGGTATGAGTAACTTCCCAGTACATGCTGGCAGACAGGAGGCTGAAAATTGTATCTTTCTCCCTTCTCAATGATGTAGGCATGCAGAGTGCAAGAGCTGGATTTGAAACAATCGGCTTTTAAATTCTTATCCTTTTTATTTTTGCTCTTGGACCTTATCATAGAGCGTTTTCTTTGCAGTGGACTTCCTGCCAAATCACACTTGATTAGATTATGATTTTGTTTTATAAATAAAATATTTATGAAATGTATACATTTATTTTACAAATAAAATATTTGTATTTATAAATTATTTTCTACATGTATGCCAGTTGATGGGGGCAAGGGAAATGACAAAATTAGGAAGATGAACTGGCTAACTCTTGATCTGGAGATTTCTCAGGTGAATGATGTATTATGTCCATGTTTTAGGACGGACTTGGTTATTGGAGTGGCTATTGATCTCTGTGTTCCCGCCATAACATGGCCTTCTTATCATTTTAAAAAAATGAGCAACTATTGGGTACAAATTACTTCCTTAACTTTGGAGGATTCAACTGTTTATATTACTTATGATGTAGTATGATCCCTCCATTCAAAGTTCAGCTGTATCTCCTGAGTAACACCCATTGATAAGTCACAGTGGTGCAGTTTTCATGATGGATTGTTTTGTTCTTGGTCCCAAGCACTGTAGGTCATCATACAATGAGCACTGAGGACCACTCCTCCCTTGGGTTTTGGCCCCATTGATAGCGAGGGTTTGGGGGTGGTCCCATGGGAAGTGACTCGTGAGGGGTCGTGTAGTGTGTGACTACAGATGGTCTAACTTGGAATCTCTGCTCACTGGAGGTGGTTAAATAATGGATGAGAATGAGAAAAAGTGGGAGAATGGTAGACCAAGGAGATGCATAGGCTGGATAATAATTTTTGCATCCCTTCAAATTGGTTTTCTTTACATATTTATTAAATATTTAGTGGAGAGACAGAGCCTTGTGTGAGCAAAGAGAAAGAAGAGGAGGAAGAAAATGATGATAGAGGTACCTCAGAGGCCCTGGCCAGCTGCCTTGGCAGTTCAGAGACCCTCTGGTCTTCAAATTTGTCCTTACAGAGGCTTACCTCCTCACAAGCGGCTTTTCCAAATATTCACTTCCTGATCACATGTAATAATGGTTCTTCCTGAAAATCCCATTTTTCCATCTTGTTACTTTCCCAGCACCTTATAAATGGACCCCCAGGAAACTGCTCAGCTGGACCACTCTCTCATTCACCTCTGGCTGAGAGTTTAACAAAAAATTAAATTAAATGTTTATTCTGAGACAGGCACTGTGCTGAGTCCCTTGTAAATATTACCTCATTTATTCCTCTCAGCAGTCTGTAAGGTACACACCTGTCCCAACATCATGGAACAGGCGAGGAAACCAACACACGGGCAGTGACAGTGGCTTACATGAGGTGACAGCTAGGAGGTGGCAGAAGGAGGATTTGAGCCCAGACCTTTGACCTTAACCCCTACATTTTTCTTGGGCAAAATCACCTATTATTTCTTCTGAAGTCAGACCCCTGATAATGACAGTGAAATGAAAGCCATTTGGGGATCATTTGATACTAAAACATCACACATACCAACGCTTGTGAATTAGTTCAGAATTAAAATCATTATAAGCATGATGCATAAGGATTTACAATGTAAATCTTTCTGAGAGCTGGAAGGCGCTGCCCATCTAGGAAGGTGGTTCTGTATGGCATTTATGCCATAATTTGCATTTGGCAGTACCTTCCAAGATGCTGACGGGCCAGAGCTTTAGAATGATGGAACTTTGAAATTCACAGGCATCTTCCGGAGCCTTGTGAACCGCAGAACCAGACCTGGGTTTAGTCAGACACTCAGTAAGGAAAGTGATTGATCACTTTTCCTATCTGTAACTAATTGCAAAAAATGGCCCGGAACTTAACGGGGAAATTTTTCCATCTTCTGCTTTTCTCCATGGACCTCAAATTGCTTGATATTCTGGCTGTTTCCAGGGTATTGACGTCAGTGGAAACGGCATGCACAGAGTGATTATCTAATATGCCATAAACTCCATGCTATGGTCTGGCAAAGGAAAGTTCCCCTGAGCTCCAGGCACAGGGAAACTTAGATTATATAAAATAGCAATAAGCCTTTCCTTCGTTACTCCTGAGAAAGGAGAATTCTGGTTTTGAAGATGAACTGAAAAGCACAAAAAGAACATATTTTGTAACGGGGGAGGTGCACCTCTCTCTTAGAATACCAAGGTTATTTTTCTGGACATTGGCTGTTAGTAAAATGGAGACCACAAAAAATCTCTGGCAACACACCCACGAGTATGTGGTGGTCGTGATGACTCCCCCTTTTACCTGAAGCCCCTCCTTGCGGGGTGAACAGGTTTCCGTAGAGCCGATGTGATTTATTCTACTTCTCTCCTGAAAGCATCCAGGCCTGGGCTGGACGAGGGAGAGATAAATGAGTCCCAGTGGCCATGTTGTAGATTACTTAGTGCCAGTTGTCAGTTCTTTTTTCCCTGGGAAGGGTTTGAAATGAGATTGTTTTCGACAGACTGTCCATGATAAATGATTTTCCGAGTAAGAAATTGCTTTCCGTGCTAAACCTCACCAAATCACGCTGACAAATGTTTGTGGTGGCGAGGGGCCTTCTCCTTGCCACTTCATACTCGGGGAGGGGTGGAGGGGTATGGGAGGCTGAGACGGGTCAGATAGGGTGTCTCCTGGACGCAGACATGAAGGACGGGGGTCTTTGTTTCTGGGCTCTGCTTTGGTTCAACCCCTTTCAGCCATTGCTGATGGTCTGGAATATTCCAGATCTGAGGGAGGAAGTAGGTAGGGGTAAGGGATGTGTACATCTGTTAAGTGCTGGATTACTGTGTTGTTTCCATGTGTAACTGTTAGTGTGAGGAGACTGATGCCAGTTATAAATAGAGCAGTGATATGTACACACAGCAGGGGCAGAAACCCTTCAGGCCATGTTCCCAAACTCTCACTGTTTCCTGACCCCTTCTTAAAATCTTAAAATCTTAAAAATAGCATTCCCTTTTTCAACATTATGTGGCATTTCAAAAGAGATTAAATACCATGTCTAAAGTCACAAAGGACTGCTAGAACACACCTTTTCCAGCTGTACAGGGCCCTTCTTCCTCCTCCAGACTCCTACCTGGCAGTCCTATAGGGCTTGGCAACGAGGCCCCCAGGGCATGGGCAAGAGGATACATCTTGAGCTGGCATCTGGAGGCTGAGCCTGCAGCATCACAGGTTTGTTTAGTGAGAGCCCAATTAAGGTAGCAAGCCTGCGGGAGGGGCCCATGGTGCAAGCTGAGCTGCAGATGGGACCTCAGCACTTCGGTTTCCAAGGGGCTGGTTACTCTCCTGCATTTGGGCACATGGCCTCCACGGCTCCTTGGCTGCCTGTCGAGTCCCAGCCCCTGCCTCCTCTTAAGGTCATGGGAGCAAAGCCACAAATGCCTCTCCAGTGATGGTTGCCCAGTGGCCAACAGCCCAGGCCAGCTCTGTCAGTTGCCTGTGAGCAGCCGCGGGAAAGTCACAGACTTCCTGCCATGCGGATTCAGGGAGAGGCAGAGCGTGACACTGCATGCCCAGGGCCTGTGATGGGCAGAAACTGGCCCTTAGGTTGGTGGCAGGAACAACCCTGGAGGAACAACTAGGGATACCAGTTGGTTTCTGCTGTAACTTCAGAAGCAGGGTCTGTTGACAGCTTGCTGGTTTTCTTAGTCATAGTGGGGTTTCCAGGGTGGAGACATGCTTCCCCTCCCCACCTTGTTTTTCCTGAAATAACAACCCCATCTTCCTAAGTGTCAGCCTCTGTTTAGGCACACAAGTGGATGGACTGAGGCCTGAGAGCAAATGCATGTGCCCAAGAACACCCACTTGGTCAATGTTAATGCTAGCCTGTTTTGCTGCCACATTCACTCCCCTGGTCTGTCCTCACCTTGCTCAGATCCTGTCTGCCTCGTGTGCCCCATGGCATCCTCCCTTCACTCAAGATACTGCAGAGGTGGCCTCAGTAGGGCAACCGTGGCCTTATAAAACTGAGTGTCAGTATTTCACCACTCCCTACTGGATTGACATCATTCATTCATCCATCAAACATTTATTGAACCTATATACCATGCTTTGTGCTGGGTACAGGGGCCACAGATGGAAACAGAAAAAGCTTTCTGCCCTCAGGAGCTCACAGTCTCACATGGAATCTGACAAGTAGTTGTAGTGGTAACAATAGCAGCTTACTATTCTAGTGTGTTCTAGTCCCTGTTCTAAGCTTTTTCTTATTAGCTCATCTGAGCCTTACTACTATCATCCTCATTTTATAGATGAGGAGACAGGGCTTCACAGAAGCAAGGGAGCTCCCCCAAAGTCACGTAGGTAATGGGCAGCACCAAGATCTGAATCCTGGGCTCTAGCTCCAGGGATAGATGCTCTAAATTAACCCTACAGTGGAGGTAAGTATAGGGCAGTGTGGATATGAGGGAAGGGAGTGGTCAGCACTTCGATGGGCTAAGGGAAAGCCTCTCTAGGGAGCTGAGGCTTGATTTGGGCCCTGACTCTTCTCAAGGCTTCCTGGTCTTCAACACTGGGGAGAAGCAGCCCTGCTTTCCTGATCTCTGGGCTCAGTCTCCAGGAGTTAGGACTGTCCTACAACCCCTTCTTGTAGTGTGAGGACCTTAGAAAAGGAGGCAAGTTCACAAGTGCTCTCTTTGGATCCAGGGACTTGGAGCTGTAGGCAAAGGGAGAAGGTATGTACATAGGTCCCTGTGCTCAGCTCCATCTTCAGATGGAGGTTCAGCTTTCAAAGTTACAGTCACGTGGGATAGAAAGCCTTTTAGGAAGTGTGCAGGTGGAATGTGGTTCCTCTCCCAATGTGGGTCTATGAGCCATGGGCCCAGGCCATGCCTTGTTGGTCAGAGCAGAAATTAGAATAATTAACTCTCTATTTTGGGAGCAGACACATCTAGGGCTAATTAGATCAGCCAAACCCCAGGTGTGTCTGGATCCATGGAACTGTAACATCCCAGATATTCAGAAAATTTGGCAAAAGGAAAGAGATAGAGGAAGGGATTAAGATCAGTGGACTCATGGAAAGCACCCCTTTCTTTGTGCCCTGACTTCAGCAGCAAGCCGATGGCAGCACTGGGGCAGGGAAATTCCCAGCCCTTCTGTAGCCGTCAAATTCACGCTGGGAGAGGCACAGTCGGCTTGCTCAAGGACTGCTCTGTTCTGGAACTTCTCTGATGTCAGGCAATATTCCAAGTAGTGGAGACTCCCACACACTTCCTTACTGCCCCAGATCTCTGGTTCACTGGGCTCTTTGGTTCTGCAAGGGAACCAGCATTAATGAGGCTTTTCGCCTCCCTTACATGTCACTCACCACCTCTGCCAGGTGAGGCCATGTTTGTGGCCTGAGCTCACCCTCCTTAAACTTGTGGTATCTGAAACTGTATTGTCCAGAGAAGCTATCCTTGGTTAGGGGACCACCACCCAGAACTAAGAAAGGGAAGGATGTCATGTCAACCCGTCAGAACGAGGAGAAAGGGCAGAATACCCATTTGGGAAAATGGACTTGTAGCCTAGTGGTCTTCATTACCTCTGACAGTGACTCTTGAAACCATCAGCCCAGTCCTCTTCCCTTCCTTTTCCTGCCACCACGCCTGCAAGTCCAATCAAGAAGGTATCCCAACAAAACCCCCACTGTTATGAGGTTCTCTTTCTTGGTTCATCCTAGGCATGCCCTAATTTTCTTGCACTGTCTTTTAAATTTGCTTTGGAGACCAATAGCATCTCTAACTGGCAAGTGAGGCCAATAGTAAGAATTTTAAGGATGACAGTACTGATGGGCAAAGATCACCTGAGAAGACCAAGATGAGCAAGTGGCTGGGTCAATGTCATCTGAAAAACCAACACATTCTGTGTTACAACATAGTCTGATGAGAAACACTGTCATCATTCTGAATGGCCTCCGAATTATAGTTCTTTAAAGCTGAAGAGAAATGGCATAATTATTTAAATGCTATTCAATCCTTCTGCAGGATACTGCACAGTCCCAATTCACAATGTAAAATCAGTTATCTAGAGAATGACTATCAGCTCCAATCCCTGACCTAGTCTCAGCATATTAGGCTAAAGTTCTTTTTTTTCCCCTAGGGGTTGGGGCAGCTCTGTCTTGGGAAGCAGAAATGCAGAAGGTGGATGAGGTCCTTTTTTCCTCAATGTTTTCCTGGTTCTACCTCCCTGAAATTTGGAATCTGGCCAATAAAACAGGAGGCAACTAATCAAGATGTTCCTAGAATCATTACTGCTATCCTGGAAATCCCAGCAGTCAAAATATCTAGAGTGATCCCATTGGTATTTACCCCAGAGCAGCCCACTGGCCCAGGGAGAACCAGGCTGCTGCTGGAATGGAGAAAATGTGGATCTTGCGGCAGGAACCCTGGTGGCTGACTGTGCAGGCTCCCTCAGGTCATTTTAGTGCCCTTACAGTGATGCAACCCCACATTTTATGTGATTGAAATATTTAGATCTCGCTTGTCATATTACATTGGGGGTACTGGACAGTGGGTAAAGTGGGTGGGGATGTAGAGTGTTGGAAATTTATTTTAATTTTATTTATTTGTTTTTAATGTTTGTTTATTTTTGAGAGGGAAGGAGAGAGAGAGAGAGAGAGAGAGAAAATGTGAGTGAAGGAGGGGTGTGAGCAGAGGAGGGGCAGAGAGAGAGAAGGACAGAGGATCCGAAGTGGGCTCCCTCCTGACAGCAGAAAGCCTGATTTGGGGCTTGCACCCATGACCTGTGATACATGACCTGAGCCAAAATCAAGAGTTAGACATTTAACTGACCGAGCCACCCAGGTGCCCCTAATATAATTTTATTTAATTCAGATTGGTCATTTCAATATGATGCTCAAATAAAGTGTTCCTACTATCTAACTCTTGTGGATTTCCCAGGGACCATACCAACCTGATTGTCTTTGTAGAACCCTGAGCTTCCCCTGTAACAAAGCCTAGGATGCACCTCCCAAAGAGCAGAGAGCAAATTCATTACTAATGAGTCTAGATCTACCTTTTTCTCTTTCCTTTAGAGAGGATTTTCATGTTGTCTCTTTTATTTATGAATGCTATGTGCTTTCATGTATTATTTTGTTTAATCACCAATAATCCTCTAATGAAGTTGTTTTTAGGATCATCATGGCACAGATGAGGCAACAGGGGCTCAGGGAAGTTAAGACACTTGCCTAAATCCATATAGCATGTAAATGACAGAGCTGGGATTTGAACCTGGGTCTGTCTGGCTTCAAAGTCCAGACTCTCTCACTCTGCATCATAAATGTCTTTATGCTGCAGTGGTTAGGCAGGTATGGATTAGTTCTTCAATGTATAAAGCTCTTTTTTTTGGAGGGTGGTAGGAGATGTAGACCTTTTTGAGAATTTTATGAAAACTGTGCCCCTCTGGGTGGGCAGAGAGGTGGGGACACCCCAAATTCACAATTTTGCATTCAATTTCTGGGTGTTCATGGGGCCTCTGAAGTGCATATGGGGATTACTTAGGCCTAGGAAAGTCTTGATATCCCAGGTTAAACTAATTGGGATCTGGGGGAAATTTATACAAGTAAAAGATTCATTAAAATTGTTTAAAGAGGTGTGCCTCAGTGGCTCATTTGGTTAAGCATCTGACTCTTGATCCTGGCTCAAGTCATTAGCTCATGTTTCATGAATTCGAGCCCCATTTTGGGCTTTACTCTGACTGCATGGAAACTGCTTGGGATTCTTTCTCTCCCTCTCTCTGCCCATTCTCTTCTCTTCTCTTCTCTTCTCTTCTCTTCTCTTCTCTTCTCTTCTCTTCTCTTCTCTTCTCTTTCTCTCTCTCAAAATAAACAAGCTTAAAAATATTTTCAAGAAAAAGGATGATTGGAAGGCCATTTCCAGAAATTTCCTTCTGGCTTTTCAGGAATAAAGAACAGGGATGAAGTGGAAAGATGGAGAGGAGATGAATGAGAAGAGGAAGCAGGATGGAAGGCATTAAGAAATTATCCAGCAAGCAGTAAAAGCAATTTGCATTGTGAATAATTAAGGCTGTTCAGACCCTACGGACTTGGTGAAGCACTATTCACAAGCATTTTCTTTTCACGTTAAAATTAATTGGCTTGTTGGTTTATTTATCTTTTCCCTTGGTGAACCAAATGACTCATCCTGATTTATAAACCTTCCACCTATCGACTCTCTATTAAGATCAGTGGGGGTGAGTGATTGACAGTCTTACTGAGCTCCCTGGGGCCATTATTAGTAAAACCCAGATGCTGGTGGTCAGGTCAGTAGCTGCTAGAGACTTCTCAAGAGCCTCCCTGAATCTCCAGTTTCTATGAAAAGATAAAAACAGGTAGCCTCATGAGGATGGATGTGATTTCTGTCCTCAGGTAGACTTTTAGAAAAGAAACTGGAATACAGAGCTAAGTGGGCAAGGAGGATAAGATTCAACAAGTTTGGGATTTTTCTATTTCAAAACTAGATGGAGTTTCAAACCCACCAGGAAGAAGAATACCTGATACAAGTTCCTACTCCTTGTGTTTGAAAAATACCCCCTGAGACTGCTTTATATGCACAAGAATGACCTAGAATTCTTTCATATGGCTTATCTCCTCTGCTAGACATTTTTAATCTCCTGAGATTTTAGGGGAAAAAATAACATAAGGAGCCATTTTCCCCAGCTTAGCTCTGAAGAAGATAGAACATTCATCCTAGACCCTGTTGGCCAGTGTTTGGAGACACTGCAGAGGAGACTGGGCTCCACAGTGACCTGGAGGCCACAGAGCCCGTGGTTACTCCTCCGGCTCTAGATTCTGACCACACCAGGCACACTCTCAGCCCTACTCCTGAGCAATGGTGTGACCTTGAGCAAGTCAGCCTAAAGGTTAAAGCAGTTTTGGTGTCAAAGTGCCTGCCATGTTTAGAGGACTAGAACAGTGACTTTACAAATAGTTATTATTATTATTTAGGCTCTGAGCTTCAGGTGCTCCACTTGTAGACTAGAGCTGAAAATGCAGGGATGTCATGAGGATAATAAGGTACTGCAGCGAATGTGCTTAAACAGTGTGGGGCAGATCACGCATGCTCAGCCAGTGTTTGGTGGCAATGGGTCATAGCTGTAAGGACAAGAAACAGACCTGGGGGATCTTGGCAGCTTCCACATGGATCGAGGTTGCTGAGAAACCTTGGAGTGGGTAGGAGCTTTAAAAATGCAGGTCTTCACCTGCCATGTCCTATGTAGCTTCAGTCAGGGTCAAAGCAGAAGACACCCAGAGCTGCACACCAGTTGGTACCTAAGTGATACCCACTTGGCAGGTTTGCCTGAGTTTGGGATTTGTCCCTCTCTCATGGCCCTCCATGTGAGCACAGTGAACCTGAGTGCCTCTGCCTTTATATATTGAATTTCTGGTTCCAGTTTACTGCTAATAGTACTTCGAAGAAATGAACGTATTAGGCTCTTCTTAGAAGAATGGCATCAAGATGGTATTATGCTGATGGAAAGCAGAAAAGAAATCAGTGCCTCTCTCTAGACCCTATGGTCTAAAAGGCAAAATTTAATTTATTAAGTATGTCTGTGAAGCAAAACTCTGGAAATGTGACTCCAGTGGTGATTCTGGGGACAGCAGAGATATAGAGTACTGATTCTCACTGGATAAGGTGGACCAGGTAGGCAGGCACTTTAGGACCAGAGGATCTGAAAGAATTTGGGATGGATCTAAAAAAAATTCATACATTTTTTTTTAAAAAGAAAAAAGAAACAGTCTCATAAACATTGAACAGCAACAGTAGAGAAAGGACATTCTTGAGGTCCTGGGTATTGGGTGGGATTGCATGAAGGTGGAACTGCATCTGGGCTAACATGGTTGTGAACCCTTGGGGGTTCAAGTGAAAATGCCCACAGGAGCCAGGCTGGACATAATGCAACAAGGAGTAGTGGAACCTGGGGAGACTGGTCCGTAGATCAGCTCTAAAGAATTATTCCCCTCTGGGAACATGGAGCTGGAAATCGAGTTTCTGTTCTAATATGACACGTCTGATTTTAAAGAACCCTGTGGGTGGTCATTTTGCAACCTTTGACCTTAGAAGGAGACTAGGTTGATACTTGCTTTGTATGAGCAAGGTGGCCAGAGGGGTCCTCTGGCAATGGGGTACTGGACTCCTTTAACTCTGGCCACCTCCTTCCAGCTGAGTAGGGCTCACAGCTTTTGAGGAATTATGGGATATACTCTTCTCCTCCAAGCCTTCTGTCCCCCTTCCCTTCCAATTCTAAGTGGTCCTAGAATTCCATTCCTGAGCTTATACTTCCTTGTCTCTTCTAGAAAGCATCCTCCAGCTCTTCCATTGGGTTGAAATATACATTTAAAGCATTATGGAAATGACTGTTATAAGTACGGTAGAATCCAGGCATATTTTTAAAGTCTTTAAACAGTCTTTTAGTTTCATGACATTCCTGTCTCCCAAAGGTCCAAGAGGGTTATGGAATGTATGGTAGGTGGGTCCCACATGAAAAGAAAAAAGAGAAAACTGAATTCCAAACAGAGCCTGGGAATTGACTACTCTCAGCACAAAAGGAGTTTTCTCATTATAAATGTTTCCATTGCAAGGTTTCATCACAGTGTTCTTGGTGAATTTACAATAGGATTTAGTTTATAAATCAGTTTTATCTACACATAATTTTCAGGAAGACATCGGCAGCATAAATTGAGGTGCACCTGCTCTTCATACCATTTTTTTTCTCATAGTGTTTTTCATTTTCCACTTTGTTCTGTCTGTGTCATCTTTAGGTATCTCTGTGTTTTCATTTCTGCAGCTCTTGGGACCCCCACAGCAAGCCCACCCATTGAAGGCAGGGAGCTCAGGGGTGGCCCAAAACACTCTCCATAAATAGACAATAATCCCTATTCCTGTAATGTATTACCAGTTGATGTTGAGAGGAGGTGACCAAGAAAAAGTGGGGGATGATGGGATGGATCTGGTGTCTACATCTGTAGATACAGATGTATCAGCTGGAAACAATAAAGTTCATTAACAAAAATAATGAAAGCCGCTGGTCACCAGGTTTTCTCATCTAAGTTTGTCATCCGTAATGTGGCAGAGTGTCCTGGCTCTGCTGCTCACCAACTATGGGGCCTTTCTGAAGCCCATTCCCTTGTCTATAAAATGGAGCATCATGCTGGTCTAGATAGTGTTGAAGAGTAAATGAATGATGTATGCAAAGCCAAAGTCACATGTGAAGCCGATATCCACCTCATAGTACTCGTTTGATAAATGTTAGTTCTTTTTTTATTTTTTAATAAGTGAGTTCATGGTTAAAGGAATTCCTTTAAATAGTTTATTGTCAAATTGGTTTCCATACAACACCCAGTGCTCTTCCCCACGAATGCCCTCCTCCATCACCACCACCTCTTTTCCCCCCTCCCCCTTCCCCTTCAACCCTCAGTTCATTTTCAGCATTCAATAGTCTCTCAAGTTTTGCATCCCTCTCTCTCCCCAACTCTCTTTCCCTCTTTCCCTCCCCCTGGTCCTCCATTAGGTTTCTACTGGGCAAGGATGGCGGGGAGGAAGGGAGCTCTGTAAACTTCGTCTGCCCCATTCATCGAACTGAGAAGGACACTACTCTCATCAGCTAAAGGAATTCCTTTAAAAAAAGTAATTCCTGGGGCATCTGGATGGCTCAGTCGGTTAAGCCTCCAACTTCAGCTCAGGTCATAATCTCACAGTCCATGAGTTTGTGCCCTGCGTCGGGCTCTGTGCTGACAGCTCAGAGCCTAGAGCCTGCCTCAGGTTCTGTGTGTGTGTGTGTGTGTGTGTGTGTGTGTGTCTCTCTCTGCCTCTCCCCTGTTTGTTCTCTCTCTCGCTCTCTCTCTCTCTCTCTCTCTCGCTCTCTTCCTCAAAAATAAATAAACATTAAAAAAAGAAAAGTAATTCCTATTTAGAAGGCACTGGGAGCTGATGCTTAGAACATAAGAAATCTACTGTATTTCATTTTAAGATACAAAGATTAAAGCAATATTTTAACATTTCCAAAATTAAGAAGAATCTTTACAATTGATGGCTTCATAAGGCTATAATTCGCATTATTTGTTTTCCTTCTTGGTGGTACATAAAACAGTGGTCCTTCTAATTGATGGCAACTTAGATGCAATAAACTGGAGTATTTATATTTTTAAAGATAAGCCTAGTACACATTACATGTATAATGCATAACTTTTCCTTCTCTTCTCTTCTTCCTTGTCTTCCATCTCTTCTCTCTTCTTCCTCTTTATGTTATTATTAACAGCTTTATTGAGGCATATTTCATATACCATAAAATTTACCCACTTAAATGGTTCAGTGGGTTTTGGTATATTCACAGAGTTGTACAACCATCGCCATAATCTAATTCTAGAACATTTTCAACACCCACACAGAAACCCTGTATCCATCATCAGTTACTCCCCCTCTCCTGCCCTCATCCGCCCACCCTGAGGCAGCTGCCAATCCACTTTCTGTCTCTCTGGATTAGCCTATTCTAAGCATTTCACATAAATAGAATCTTAGGATATGTGGCCTTCTGTGACTGGCTTCTTTCATTTAGCATATTTTCAAGGTTCATCCATGTTATAGTGTGTATTGGTACCTCATCCAAATAATAGTCCAGTCTATGCATAGCCAGATTTTGTTTCTCCCTTCATCAGTTGATGGGCATTTAGGTTAATTACACTTTTTGTCTATTATGGATTATGTTTCTATGAACATTTGTGTACAGGATTTTGTGTGGATGTATGATTTTCATTCCTTTTGTGTATATATCCAGCAGTGGGATTACTGGATCATATGATGTTTTCATCATTATGGGGTATCATAACAAAGTATACTGGATGGATTAAATAACACATTTGTTTCTTATATTTCTGAAGGCTGGGAAGTCCAAGATCAAAGTGCTAACATGGTGAGCTTTTAGGGAGAGCCCTCTTCTTGGCTTGAAGAACTTCTCCCTGGGTTTTCACATGGCAAACTCTCTCGTGTCCATTTTTATAAGGGCACTAATCCCATCATGACAGCTCCACCATCATGACATCATATAAACCTAATTATCTCCCAAACGCCCCAAACGAACACCATCGCATTGGAGTTTCGGACTTCAAACTAACAGTTTCAGAGAGTCATAATTCAGCCCATGGTATGGTAGCTCTATGTTTAACATTTGGAATAACTTTTAACTTCTTTCATTATGAGCTGTGTTCTGGTCCTAGCTTTTATAGTGATCCTTCTGAGTTTACTGTGAGGTGGTGACTCTGCAGCTTTCAGATGCAAACACTGTGGCCATTCATTTATCCATTCAATGGAAATTAAATTACCTTATCAGTGCTGGCTGCTGTAAATCAGCAAGCCAGTAAATGTAATCAGGGGACATTTATAATCTAGTGGGGGAGACAGGCAAAAAATAAAAAGCAAAATAAAACAAACAGATGAATATTAAAAGCCAATTTTAATCTGTAATCATTTTCTGAAGTGAAGAGAGGTCACCAGTCACAGATAGTGGTGGCTCCACTGAATGGGTGGTAAAGCAGAGAAATTAATGAGAAAGATATTTTGGGCGGGACTCACGGGTGGGCTAGATGTGGCGCGAAGGGAAAGAAGGAATCATGGAACCCTGTAAGTATTTGGCTTGAATAATAGGTTGAGGGTATTGCCATTTCCTGAGAAGGGAAGGGCTGCATTGGAAGGTAAGTTGTTGGATCAGAAATTAGGATTTCGTGTTAAATTTGAGAAGTCTGTGAGACATGGAAGAAGATATGTCAAGAGGAAGTTAGAGAGTCCAGAACTTGGAAGAGAGTCTAGGCTGGTGTTAACTTTCGGGAAATATAAAGAGGATTTTGAACTCATGGGAATGGGTTGCATTATTTAGGGAAAAGAGGAGAAAGTGACCAGGGCTGAGGCAGGAGCATCCCTAACATGTAGAGGCTGGTAAAATAGGAGCAGGCATGGGAAACAGAACGTGCACTGGAAGATAGCTGAGGACATGAATATTTTGATACCAGTGCTCCAGTCGTGGGGGAGAGATGGCAAGAGCCACAGAGACAGACAGAGCTGACAGAGCATCTATGAAGGGCATGGCCTTTTGTAGGAGGAGGAAACCTGCTCCAAGGAATGAGAGGCACTGAGTAGAGGCCGATGGCTTCCACTGCAGGCTTGGAGAGCTGCTGGGAGGAAAAGGGGTGGAACTTGATCTGATTTCGTGTAGTATTCTTTCTAATAACATTATGAAGCAAAGGCATGGCTGAGCATAAAAGGGCATGGGAGGTTAGAAGAGAAGAGAAGCTATGAGATTGTTGCCTTGGGGAATTGGAAAGCAAACGAATTGAAGAAAAATAAGAGCTGGTTGGTCAGGCTTGAGTGTCAGTTTGCAGTGTGAATTCATGAATTTAGAGTAAAAGTGGTCATTTCAGTTGTGTAATTTTATCCAGGGGTTGCTACTCAGGGACCTGGAGGGAGCAGAGGAAGAGGAAGAAGAGTCCAATCCATCATGGGGAGGCTTTTGTTAGGGGTGGGGGGTGGCGGCAGAGGGGTAGTGATAATGCTGGGCTGGGGGCATCAGACTGGACCAGAAGGATTGGGAGGTGGGGGCAGGGAGCATGATGGCTAGGGGGGTAGTTGACAATTTGGAGGTTTCCTGGAGGCCAGGAATGATGTCAGAGGGGAATTCTTGAGCAGGTGACCCCATGGGGTAAGAGGCTATGGTTGAAGAGCTGGCTGTTTGAGGTGGAGATAGTAGATATTTTGCAGTTCCTGGGGCTGACCAGGACCAGAGCATGACTGTGGAAGCGATGGGTGGCATGCAGTGGGGGGATAGGTCACAGACAATTAACAGAGCAAGAAACCAAGAGGCCAGCATTCCTGTGGTTCATCAATGTCACAATTATCAAAAGATGATAGGAGGTGGAGAGCGTGGGGAAGACTGTGAATTGGGAGCTGGGACCCCCGCCATAATCATTAAGCCCACTTGGAATTGTGTGTGTGGTTCTCATGTTCTGATTACAGTTTTGAATTTGAAATTGACACATGGGAATGAAAGTTTCGGAGATCCCAGATTGTCCCTTGCAACTTCTGCTTTATGTTTTAAGGATGATTGTTTTGGTGATCTGGTTCTTGACGATGTGGGTGCTTCTGTTCTCACAAGTACGTTCTTCATGTATCCTCTGCTGCTGCCTTCAGTTAGCACAGAGCATGGGCATGGACGGGTAGATTAATGTGATAAAGATGAATAAGAAGTCCAAGCCTAGAAGCTGACAGCCACTTTCCAGGTCTTCAACCTTAGGTGCCTTTCCCACATGCAGAACGAAAGCTAGGCTCCCCCTTCATGGGTACCCTGTGAATTGTACCGCATGGTGACACATCATAATTGTATCATTGCACGTCATAACAATGGGATTTCAACAGTTATTACTGCACATTCTAATTATGTGATTACTCAGTCTTTCACCAATTATGTAATTAGATTTAATTATACCAATTGCACAAATAAACCATCGTCAACTACGAATTACTTAAAATAAAATCCAGAACTATGCATATGTTGGCAATTGCTCTGAAAACAAGAATACAAAACAAGAAAGGAGGAAGGCTTATGAAACCGATTAGTAAGTGAAAGGAACACTATGATCCACACAGATCTTTAAGGATCATGGCAGGGGATCTGGAAGTTTCCTGTCAGTTTTCTGTCCAACAGAGCGTGGTGGGAAGAATTGAGGGTGTCAAAGTCAAGAATACTGATGCACTGTTGTTGTCATGCCTGGAAGAGCACATGGCTCTTATTTCCTTAATAAGGAAGGGGAGAGAGAAGGAGTGAGAAAAGAATGAGAGATATAGATGAGAGAGGGAAGGAGGGAAGAAGGGAGAGGGAGAGGGGAGGGAAGATGGGAGGGGAGGGGGAAAGCCAGAAGAGAGGAGGAAGAGAACAAGTTTGGCATTTAGTAATTTTAAGTAGTACAGTATCATTTAATGTGGAGCTAGAATCCATGCTAAGAGAATTCAGATTTTGTATTTGAACTTTAATCCTTATCTGACCCACTTTAACTTTTTTCTATCTTCAAATTTTTGAAAAGTTTGGGGTTTTTTTTGTTTTTTAGAGGGGGATGATGAATGGGGGAGGGACAGAGAGAGACAGAGAGGTCGACAGAATCCGAAGCAGGCTCCAGGCTCTGAGCTGTCAGCACAGAGCCCGATGTGGGGCTCTGACCCATAAACTGTGAGATCATGACATGAGCAGAAGTTGGACACTTTACCGACTGAGCCACCAAGGTGCGCCTTGGACTTTTTCTTTTCTTTACCCATGGTTTAGCTCCCCAAACTCCTTCTGAGGTTGTTATTTGAAGCTAGAACTTTAGGACAAAGCACCTGTCATGCTCAAGACTAAATTTGCAAGACAAAGCTTAATAGGAGAGAAACCCAGCATTTGGAACAGGGAATAAATGCCATCTTCATCGTGGTGTCTCATGTGCATTGTCCTTGGGTATTGGGTGGTTGTGAATTGGGGTGCCTGTGAGAACTCGGGGCCATATCACAGGGGCCAGTTGTTTCTATGGAGACATCCCAGAGGGGTGGTCTTGTCTGGGAGCAGGTGTTCTCAGTCAGGTCTCAGAGCAAGAATCAAGAACAGTGGTAACTGCACCAGTCACAGTTTTCTTGGTTCTTCTGCCCCTGGGAGAAGCGCTACCCTAGGGTTTCTGGGGAGGAGAGGCAGAGAGTGCTCTGGGGAGGTGGGACCGTGCATGCATCTGGGAGAGTGGGCCCGCTGCATTTGTGCTCTTACAAAGAGATATAATTGGTAGGTGCCATTTAAGCACATATATACTTAGGGAAAATTACCCGCTGGGCTTGGCTGAGGAACCACTGAGCACCAGAATTGCTCAGCATCTGCCCCAGGATCCTACAACTGTTGACAGGATGAGGATTACTTCAAAAGTACACATAATGGCTGGTGTGAATACTTAACACTGCTATAAAAATAAGTCTCTGTGCTGTTGAGGGTCAGGTTAGGGGCTCAGTGTACTTGGTTAGCTTTTGCCTGTACATTAAAAACAAACAAAGTGCATTGCTGCAGTAAATGAGGGGAAATGTGCTTTTAAGTCTAAAATGAAGGCATGTTAATACCTTCTCTTCTCCTGTGGGTTTGTCTATGGCAGCCCCTGAGTGGACAGTGGAAGCCAATAGGACCTTAACCTATATGCACCTGCCTTTCAGTTTCTCCATGGCTCCAGGACAGTGTTTCACTTTTTGCTCTGCTATGATGGGCATTCATTCCTGCACGGAGGTTTAGTGCCTATTGTGGCTAAGCCTCAGCTGTGGAAGGGGTGCCAAAGGTAGGGTGGTCCAGTCATGTTGGGAATTTGAGTAGGAGAATTCCTTGAAATTGGAATGAAGAGAGGGGAGTCGGGTTGGAACTCTGTGGCCCAAATATCTCTTTCCTCATCTCCCCCAATCCAGCAGATCGACAGAGGTTAAGCTGATCCTTATTAGCAGGTTTGCAAAGCACTGAATTTCACTCTCCACTTCTCTTGTCAGAAACTTGGAGCATGTAAAACAGAAGATGTGCTGGTATTAAGCAGCCAGAGCCATTTTCTAAATGAGCGCAAAAGAAGCGTAAGCAGTTTACACAAACAAGGCAACTCACTGAGCTGCTGTAATCTGCATTCCAGATTCTTAGCCCAGAGCTGGCTACTCCTGGCTTGCTCTTCTAAACAAAATGCCAGTGCAAAGATTAAAGTGGAATGTACTTATGCATAAAGGCATAAGCTGGAACTGACATCACAGTCTTACAGGGGCGCTTTCCCACTTAAGCATCTCCGGTATGCATGCAATCCTGGCTATCATGGGCTCAAGGAAAGTGATTCTACAAAATGTGTCTTCTAAGTGTGCAGAGCACCACACAACTTGAATAGTTGTCAGCAAAGGTGGGAGAGGAGGGCTGCCACGTGGCCAGTCACCAGGAAGCAGCCATTCCTTCAGCCAATATCTATCAGAGGTTCACGAGGTCAGGGCCTGGCTCAGCTAGCTAGTATTAAGGGATTCTGGCTTTAGTTCTGGTTTGCTCTCTCTAGGCCTATAAGCAGTTTCTATATTTATTGAGAACTTACTATGTGCAGAGATAAGCTCTTTACAAACTTATCTTATTATTCTACTCAATAGCACTACTATGTTTTTCTCCATTTGACTGATGAAGAAAGGGAGACTCGGAAAGTTTAAAGAACTTGCATGAGGTCACACGGTCACTAATTGGGATAGAATTTAAGCCCCTGGTCTGACTGCAGAGTCCTTTTTCTTAACTACAAAATTATACATCCTGTCATAGGCCAATATGTTTGGAGTCCTGCACTATTTCCTCCTTGTCAGCATACTTGAAGTGTGGGAGATTTGCATAAAGGAGCTCAAATTTATTTAGGGGTATTCCTTTATTAATATACATAATAAGGAGAGCTTGGAATTAACATGGATCAGGCAGTTTCTTACTCACGTGACCCAGAAAAGCAATTGACAAGAAAATGTTCTGTTTTATCTTCAGGTGAGGTTGGAATTATATGGCTAAGTGTTAGTCAGAAATTAGATGTTAAACATCCTTCCAGGTGCATTTATTATAGAATATCAAATTATCAAGGGACTCCTTCTGTTGCAATAAGAGATGAAAATCCTCTGATGTGGGTATATAAGTCATATATATGTAGGAACTGAATCATATATATGTAGCAAGCTCATGCTAATGTACATGTTTTGATGAGAGAAACATGACAAACTAGGTCCTTGTTTGGTTTTATTCCTTCCCTTGATCCTTCATTTATTTTTAAAATTCATTTAGCAAAGATTATTGAGTTCCTATCATGTCCCAGGCACCAGGTTAGGCTCTGGTGAAGCAATAAGCAGGGCACATGGATTTTCTGCCTTCATGGAACTTGCATGAGGCCAGGAGAGGTGGACAAACACTCGGGGATTTGGAGGAACAGAAAGAAGGTGAGTGTGATTGGAGCTCAGTGGGCAAGAGGGAGAGTGATGTGCAGAGCAGGAAACTTCTCTAGAAGCAGAAGAGAGTCAGTTTTCAGTGAGACCCACCCAAAAGCAGACGGAAGCTTGGTTTGTGGTGTTACATTTAACAACAATATCAGCAGGTAGCAGTTAATGAGCCCTTACTAGGCACCAGCAGGCTAAGCATTTGTCATATTTTAACTCATTTAAACGTCATGACTCCACTCCAGGAATTTTAAAACACCTCTACTAAGTTGAAAAACAGTGAATTCTATGTCAGGTTGATCATTCTAAAAACTCTTTAACTATTCAGTAAGTTAGGACACAATGACATTAAATTATTTTCTTTTCCAGTTTCAGTGATGATGTTGTTCTAATGTAATTGCGTTAGCACTAATAGTTAAAAACCAATAATTTTGTTAACTGAGGAAAAATATTTATATATTTGATGAGATTATTTTTAAGCTTTAAATCTAACTGGTGTTTTCCCTCCTTTTGGTGAAACTGGCTCATTAGCAAATAGGTCCATCAAATGGCTTTATTTTGCTCAGTTCACATGATGATATTACATTGTTCATAGTTACATCTGAGCAAAATGGTGCTTTGATGCATACAATTTTGTTGCTACTCATAATAAACAAATGTTATTACATCTTTGCTTCTCTATTATTAGTTACTTCACACAGAATTACAGACGATCTTTTTAGAATTCCTTACACAGAGCGTGGTATTTTAGAAACTAGTGGCAACTTAGAAAATTATTATAATTTCATGCCATTTTAGAAAATAATACCGATTTTTTTGTCCACTAACTATTTAGGGAGAATGATGACTAGGAGGAGCTGTCCATCAAAATATATGCTGATTTGAGAGGACAAATTCAAGGAAAGTCAATGTTAAGTGATTTAAATGCTTGGTTCAGAGACAGTCTTGAGTGGAACTTTCATCACATGTACAACATGGGGTAGAAACTGATAGGACCCGTCTTCACCTATGTAAGATTGCATTAAACATTACTGTACTTTTTTGGAAGGTTAGAATGTATTATATTCAGCACTACTTGAACACTGGAGCATGTTGCTTCATATCTAGTAAGACTAGTCTGTTTATAATAAGAACTTTTAGGTTCAACTGCTTATCTAAACTCCTGCCCCCTGTGTTTTTATGGGGACTCTTTAATTTGTTGCTTTCCATTATTACTTCAACACTTCATTCTTTGAGTTGGTTCCTGGCAAATGGGATCAGCAAGAGAGAGCCAAGTTTACATCCTAACATCTGATCTGCAGGCACCTCTAGAGTTTCAGTTTATGCTGCTAATATGCTTCATGTCAAGTTCAGATCAGGCTTTCTGATCTACAGCAAAAAAAAAATGTATCATTTGAAGAAAAGA
Source organism: Suricata suricatta (assembly GCF_006229205.1). Lineage (NCBI taxonomy): Eukaryota > Metazoa > Chordata > Mammalia > Carnivora > Herpestidae > Suricata > Suricata suricatta. The sequence continues at coordinate 138,254,513 of NC_043701.1, read as the reverse complement.
GAGAAGAATGACTTATGACTCCTGTCATCTGTATGTGTTATTTCCATCCTGGCTTCCCAGTGATAGACGATTATCCTCATATAAAGAAAAAAAATAACACATCCATTAGTTTAGGAGAAATGAGTTCTAATTTGGCCTTAGGCATTTGATTTTGTGATATTTGATGACACAGAGAAATCAAATGCCCTGGTGGAGATCCTCCTATTATAGGACTCAACATCTCTCATAACCCGCTAAGGGCTTTGGCTTTTCATGGTTAGTAGGTCAGATGGCTTCATCAAATGGTGAGGCTTGTTCTCTGTGACCCCTATTTAAGGCTTAGAATTTTCTCCCAGGTGAGAATCACATCTAGGTGAGATAACCTGTAACTCTCCTGGGACACAGGAGGAATCCATAAATCCATCCACTGAACATACCGCATCCTTTAGAGATGGTAGTTTCATAGCAGATGTAATTGTCATATGATTTAAGTTCTCAATCTGTACCGGATCCTGGGGCCATTTCAAGTCATGTCAGAGGATGGCATTTCTCTAGTAGGCTTGGCCCCTCATCTTGATGCTGTTGGGTTATAATAACTTTTCCCTAGATTCTTCCATTTCCTCCCTCCATCCTTTTATTTTTCTCCTCTTCCCTAAACATTTGTTGAAGACCTCTTGCACAGGCACAGTGCTACTGGAAACAGACATAAGGAACAAAGCGCGTCCTCTTAGGGAGCTCACAGTCTAGCAGGGAAGGGAGAGGGATGAACAAACAGATAAATGACCACTGCATGAATGCTAAGTGCTACAACAGAAGCTCTAATAAAGAAAGGGAAAACCCAGAAAAGGGCATGGGACCCCCAGGGGAGGGGAGGATCAAGGAAGTCTCCTGGAGGAGGTAACCACTGAGCTGGGTATTCAAAGGTAGAGGAGTAAGAATTTTCAAGGAAATAGCATGGGTGTGAAACAGAAGAGTGAGTTCCGCAGTCCATTCTTCCTTAGATGGTGTTCATTCTTTCAGATGTCATATATTTCTGAGTCTCTCTCTTCCCCCGGTTAAGATATACCTAAAAAATATTGTAGTTAGGATAGGATTCTTCTTCAGAATAGGGTTTTCCTAGCTCTTTGGGAAGGAGGTTTGAATAACTCAGTTGTTTCCAGTGCCAGCTGATCTGCTTGTTTATCCTTTAAACAGCTAGAGAAAGGTGGAGGCTCCAGATTCCTTACAAACACAGACCACCCGCAGGTAATAACACTGTTAGGTTAACAGCGCTGCCACATCTTCTATTTCAGGAAGGATTGAAGTGGCTCTTCCTGGATATTCATTTGTGAGGCTTCAGTTCCAGGAGATTTTATTCTTTGCACATTTCTCCAATTTTCTTTTGTTCCTAGTAGAGGAAGCTTCTCAGAAAGATAAAGCAGTGGACATGTTCCTTATAAAGTCTTTGGCATTCTAAGGATCCTTCTTTACTGCCTCATGTTGGTCTTGACTATTTCCTGTAGAATTGCCTCAAACAAGCCTTATTTTAGTAGGTGGATTGGATGGATGGCTACTCTTCGGTGATGTTGAGGTGCTGCAAAGATTGCTATACTCCAGATATCTCTCTCACTTAAAATTTATCTGAAAATCTACAATTATAAATCCATTCTTGAAGCCTATTGGTTGTTTTTAAAAATCAAAGTAATTTTTAGCCTTCCCTAGTACCTTAACTAAGCAGGTATCAGATATTGCCTCCTTACTAAGGTGAGCGTTGAGCTCCCAGAAGAGAAAGAGGGGGGGAAAAAACAAGGTAAAGAACAGCTTAGTGTAGGACTCGCTTTATGTTACATGGGGGTCATTATAACATAAGCTGTATTATTCAACACAGCCTGTCACCTGACATCTGTTTACCGGAGGAGATTGCTGTGGGTTAATTCGAGGAGCTTCCTTGTCACATTAATGACCTATATTTATTGACAGTTCATTCTGTCTTGAGAGATTGTCTATGATAACTTGCAAAGTAAATAAACGACATCTTTGCCTCAATTAGCGCTCCTCTGAGAAGGGAGCAAGATAGTTAATATTGATTGGTATTTCCAGTCTATCTTACACCTCTTTTGTATCTTTTTGTATTGAACACAGCACTACTCATGTAACAAGTGCCAAATAAAAACTTTTAAAAGAAATCAGTATATATATATATTTTTTTTGAGGCTCTTCATCACCACTGAATAGAATACTAACCTGATACTTGGTTAAAGTAAAACAAAGCAGACAAAGTAACTTATTATGTCATTATTATAGCTTTATTTTGAAATAGTTTAATATTCTCAAGAAGTTGCAGAAGCAATAGAGTTTCTGTGTTCCCTTCCTCCAACCACAGTATTGTATGTTACATAGCCACAGGTCATTGTCAAAAACCAGGAAACTGATGTCACCACAGCACTGTAATCAAGTGTGGAGCTTTTTTGATATTTTTTTGGCCAGTTTTTAGAAGCACTTTTTTTCTGTATTATTTGAGGACATCTTAACACATGTGGATTTGTTTTTTCCTTTCCCAATCAGAAGATAGAGATCTTCCAACAGCACACAGAAACTCCCTTTAAAAAAAAAAGTAAGCAAATTGAAAGGTATACAAATTTTTAAAAGGTCCCGTTGAATGAATTTTTAAAATGGCATTAGTTTCAAAATGACTTCGATTGAGGTTTAAAAATCAACTAAAAACCAATTGTTAACTCAGTAAACTACTTATAAATACTGTGTGTGTGTGTGTGTGTGTGTGTGTGTGTGTGTGTTTTAAATCACCTGTTTTCTTTTTTTAGCCTCTCTAAATATAAGCAATCCTTGAACCATCGTCAGTTCTGTTGATCTCAGTTTGTCGGGCTCATCTGAAGTCACACACAGATGCATACATACGAAGGTGCACATGATCAGCACTATTTCTTGGCAGGAGCACAGGCTTTGAAAGGAGCAGAGGAAACAGATCTACTTACTGAGTCACTGGGAAAGACCTTGGAACATGGACACATGCTCCGAGCTCTTGCAAATTCCCAGTTTCTGTCCAGTAAGCAACAGGAGAGTAACCCGGGGAGGTGATGAGTTCCTGCTGTGTAGTATTGTTACTCCTTTGGAGTTCTGTGTGTGTATATTTTTTACTTGCTGGGGTGGCAGGAGGGAGAAAACAGCTTTTGTTGGTATCCATCTTTTTAACCAGCTGGGAGAGAAAAAGAGAAGCATCAGGTAGCTGAGGAACATTCACCCTCTTTCCCAACAAGACATACTTACTACTTCTTCCATTCTTCAGAGGCAACAGCTACCTGGGTGGGATCTTTTATTTTAGCTTTAGTTAAGACCTATTACACTCTTCTTTGAAATAGGTCCCTGCGGCAGCAGCTGCCCCACAGAGATGCCTTCCTGCTGAGCTGACCGGTCCTTGAGTGTCCTCTAACTGTGCAGCGGCAGCCATTTTAGACAGTACCAGCCTGGGCTTCCACCTCGAGTTCAACTCATCATGTTTTCTTCTTGCAAGTCTGAGAGCAGAGGGTTTATTGCACATCCCCCCCCCCCCCCCCCCCTCAGGTCAGCGTGTATACTGTGGTCCTGGTTTCAAACTAGAATGCACTTAGAATGAGTGGGAACCCACCAAAGAAGTATGATCACATGGTCGCAGCAGTGTACAGCAAACCTTTCCTGTTCCTGCCTCATCAGCTGCCGGCACAGAGTTCCTACCACATTTGTCCTTGAAAGTCAGACTAACTGAACACGACACTTAAGAACTTTTAACAGGAGAGCACATTCTCACAAATGGCCCTCTCCCCCTTGCTGTCTTGACTCCAGACAAAAGAAAGCTGCACCCCCGCAAAATTTGTATTCTCAGCAGCCCTCTGGGATATGAGGAAATCTAAGTCTCTAAAGAAAAACCACTTCATCATCCTCACAGAAGCCTAGACACACCACACATCGGTTTTATAGAACATTTAAAAAGCATTGGAGTATGATGCTTGGTGACAGCACTAACCAAGGCCTTTCGACAATGAGCAGAGAAAGTGGAGGCAGAGGAAATGTTAGCTGGAACTCCTCTACATGCCTCGGCGTGTTCACGTGTAAATTGTCCATAATTGTTGGCAAGTATCCAGTATGTACCGGTGCTCTCCCTTCATTCTAGGTACTGAAATTTGTCCACTGTATATAGATTCTAACTATATCTTAGAGACTGCTCTCCAAAAAGCAGAGAGAATGCCTTCCTAATAGGGTAGGTCCTTTTCAAAGATGAAGAGACACATGGTTTGTGACACAGAGACTGTAATGATAGGGAGGGCCATCTTAGAAATTGCCACATGGTGAGGTGCCTGGGTGGCTCTGTCGGTTAAGTGTCCAACTCTTGTTTTCACACCTCAGGTCATGATCTCATGATTCGTGAGGTTAAGCCCCATTCAAGCCCCAGTTAGCACAGAGACTGCCTAGGATTTTCTCTCTCCTTCTCTCTCTGCCCCTCTCCCTGCCTCTCTTTCTCTCGCTCCATAATAAATCAATAAACTTTAAAAAAGTAACCACGTGGTTAGGTAGGGGGCATTTTCCAGGATCTTAGGATACTCTGTGTTGCAATAACAGTTTTCATCTTATTTTCTGTATAGGAGACTTTTTTTCTTTAGCATTTAATTTGACCAATGAACCTCTTTGCCTCCTGCATCCAATTCCTCCTCCATATCGTTACCTGTTAACTTCCTACCAAAGATAATGGCCTTCTTTGCCTGCATTTAAACTTCTATCACCTCCCTGTTTCCCATAGGATAAAGACTAGACATGCTATCAAGGCACACAGGTGCCTCAGTCTCCATCCAGCCCCATTTCTTGCTGATCCTACAGTCTACTTAGGCTCCAGTCATATGGAGCCCCCTCCTTCCGTTCCCAGAATGCACTGTGTGCTCCTGTGCCTCCAAGTTTCTGTCCATGCTTGTCCCTCTGCTTCAGTACCTTATCCTGCCTTCTGTCTCATCACTCATAACCCACCTCAAAAGTTAGAGACCACTTTCTCCAAAGCCCTTTGTTTCTTATCTGTATTGGAGTACTAATGACCATAATAGCTAAAATGACACAGCATTTCCCATGTGCCCGCCACTAACAGAGCAGTTAACATTTACTAACTCATTTATTCCCCTCAACAATCTGAGGAGGTGGGAATTCTTTGCATTTTATACATGAGAAAGATTAAGTCACATGCCTGAGGTCCTATAGCAGAATTTTGAAGCAAGGCCCCGTTGCATATATACTTCCAGAAATTAAGATTTGGGTAGGCTCCTCTACTAAATGGAGAATGACTCAAGCACAGGAACCATGTTCAATTGAATGTTGTGTCCCCCAAACTAGATAGTGCCTGTCTCTGAAGAACCTCGGAGAGATTTGTTGAATGAAGGTACAGACTATTATATTTTTGTTCCAAACCATAATCATTTTGAAAACATGTAATTTAACTTAAGCCTTTAGGTTTTTAATCAATAAGAAAGGACTGAGTTGTGACCAATGGGAACAGCTACGTTTTGAGGCATGCAGAAGTCGGTGTGGGGAGCAGCCCTGGGTTCCGTTTCTACCTGCATCCAGTAGTACTCGAGTGTTGGTGGATGGTCAGCTCTCAGGGAGCATGTAAGGCTGAGATAGCCCCCTGCCCCTTCCTGTGGAGTCAGTGTCCTCCAGCAGGCCTGTGATCACACCTGCAGGGCAGGAGAAGGCAGAGCTCCAGGAGCACGTTTCAAGAGGTGCCTGCTTTTCTCCAATCAGAACCAGGAGGGAGAAATTGGAGGCAGTTAGGCTTAGATCACCCCATCCTTTAGACCACACCATCCTTTGCATTGTGTTCATTGAGATCACAAGAGGCACTGGGGGAGGAGGAAAGATACCAGATGTTAAGCAGGCAGTTCTCAGATATCCTGTGTGGCCTTGACATCCATCAGTGGGGCGCTTGATGGGCTCCTACTGAATCAGTACTATTTTTATTCCCTTAGGAAGAACTTTAATTTTTTTTTCCTGATCAACTGATTTTGATAAAAACACCTTTGGGGAGTCTCATCTATAACTAAGGTTTTGTGAAATGGTCATGGTATATGTTGATGAAGTCACTTCTAACCTGCTATGCATGCTGGGATGAGGAACACATGGCTCCCCTTGGGAGTGGGTTTGAATTCAGGGTCATAAGTGGCTTCCTGGGGCTGTAGTTGTGTGGAGTTACCTACTTCGTGCTGCCCCGAGGTTTCATGACTGTTGGGTTGCTTCACTGCCATGTTACATCTCGGGAGTCACCATGAGTTCTGTAACCCACGTGTTAAGGATGTTGGCACTTAACTGTCTCTTATTTATCTGACCAGCTCAGCTCTGCTTGTATAATGAATTGTAACCACAGGAAATCATGGTGTGTATCTTTATGTAACTGATGCCTTGCTTTTCCTGAATTTTCAAAACATCTTAAAAATTATGGTTGATGGTAAAGGCTCTAATGAGGTTATTTGTTGAAGCAACATACATTATAATACGACATGCATTTGAAAGGATGGCCAGGCACACCATCTCATCAGAGTGACGACCGGTTCTGTCCTCACCTTCCCTCCTCTGTCTCCCCTCCCCGTCCCCAGTGCTGCCTCTTCTCACGTGTAATGCCAGTGCTCTGTACAGTGTTCTGTTTAGAGTGGTTTGAACATTTTTCTGCCCGTGTCTTTCATTGCTGAAGTAACTCACCTCTCTCATATCGACTCTTACCCAGGAGCCGCACTGCAGACTCTTTGATGTAGGTCTTTTCTGCATGGCAGCTAAGGCCAAGCTGTGGTTTTCATTGCATGATGCAACTTCACCCTTTCGGTTGTCGCCTCCAGGTTAACCAGATCCTTTTCCTGCACTGTGCACGCATGCCTCGAGCTTTCCCCCAAGGCCCGGACCTGAATGTAGTGAGCACTGGGTGCATGCATGGAATCGAAGCGGGAGCATTCCAATACACTGAAGCACTGGGATGTAGGGTTCTCTGGAAATCTTTGTGGGTCCCCAGTTTGCTGTGATACCACGGAGGCCATTCTGTCCCTTGAAAACTCAAGACTAAAACGTTGGGAAAGAGAGAAATAAATCTCCTGTTTAGATCTATGCTGAGCAAAGGCTAACAATAAGGAATTTAGAAACAAGGATCAGTTTTCCAAGTAACCACTTACCTGCTGTTCAGTCCTCCACATTCCCAGCTCTGCGTGGATGTGCTCCAAATGACCAGTTCTTACAGTACCTTATCGTACCTTTCTGAACACTGTGACCTAATTTGGTTTTGTTTAGACCTAATAAGATTAATAAATATCTGACTGTGTATACTTAACAAAAAAAAAAAAAAACCTCTTAGGCTAAATGGCCTGGGAAATACAATCATTGGCCTTTGTCTTAGTTTATTGTGTAAACGAGAATACCACTAATTCAGCTTTAAAAGAGTAAAATGGTAGTACTATGAAGGAATACCACATTCATGTAAACATGTTGGCATTGTATTCAGTTCTACTGATTAGTAACTGTGATCTTTTTTCACTCATTGAAATATATTTTTGCCTTAGGCGTGTCTAGTGAGTGACTCCTTTTAAAACTGCTTTTCTTTTTTTAACATGTTTTTTTTTTTTTGGTCTTTTTTTCTTGTTTTTTATTCTCAGAATAAACTTTTACAAAAAATAATTATGGATCTTTCTTTTGAACTGGATTTTTTTGTTAATTTACATAAATAATAGATGCTTTACAGTTTAGACATACTTCGGCTGTAAATTGAGAATGTTGACAGGTGGGTGTTACCAAACTCTGATAATCCTAGGGCAGACATAAGAGTTCCTAGAGAATTCTTGGTAGAACCAGCTTGCCAGAGCCTCTTAGATTGAAACTCCACACTAACCAGCCATAATAATACAAAACTGAAAGCTTCATATCTTGTGTTTTATGTTTCCTCATGAATCCTGATTTCTTCTTATCTGGGGACGTTAGTAGATTGAAGTTCTTCCCATACTTCTTTCCCCCCTATTCTGTTCAACATATCCTGTTCACCCTGTAGAAATAGACTTTGCTTAGAATTTTATAGCATGTTCTTTTGGTAACCAGTACAAAGGCTCTTCACATAGAAGTGTTTGCTCCTTTGAAAGGAGCTTAGATGGAGTGTAGACTAGTACAGAGCAGGTGATCCTGACCAGCCCGGCGACATGCTCTCACTTTATGACAGCTTTCCTTCATTTGGGGGTTCGGTAAGGGAAACAACTAATTTTCCTCTTTGGGGCTCTTCAGTAAAGGGACCCATTTGTCTTTCTCAGGAAAACACAGTGCTTCCAGATAAAATGAAAGGATTCCTGAAACCCAACATAGAGAGGGGATAAAAGGATCCATTCATGGAGACAAAAGAGAGACAAAAGAGAAATCAGCTTCCTAAAGGCATCCCCCTTTTATAGGGAGGGGGAAATGACTCTAGAGAAAATCAGAGATATGGCGACAAAATTAAAAAGGGGGAACTTAGCATAAGGAAGCCAGGAAAATGAACATACAGTTCATGATATTACTTTCTGAATGTGGATCCAAAAGTCGAGTGGACACCATTAATATGGTGGAAAGAGCCATTTTTTCTGAGGTATGAGCAGGACAATTTTGATAATAAATGATTTGCCATGCTAACCAGAAACAAATGGGAAAGAAAGAGTGAAGAAAATAAATGTTCCTGGAGGTAAGAAGTTATTTTCGTGAAGTAGTTAAAGAGGCAATTGGAAGTGTGTACTTGAAGAGATGATTGCATAACCATAGGGTTGAACAAGCCATTATAATTTTTCCTGTTAATGATGACAATTTGTCTCTAAAGGTAACTTGTCACGTCTGATTTTCCGTGATGATCTTGGTCCTCCCTGCCCAGGTCCCTTTATGGCATTCCTAAGGAATGATTTCTGCTTTGGACTCGGCAAACTCATGACTTCTAATCAGCAACATCTCAGACTCTCCGTTTTGGCTGTGAGGCTGCTGGGCTCTCAGCAAAACTCCTAAATAGGAATACTTACAAAACTTCCACGACTCAGCTCTCAGCCAAAGACAGAGCTAAGACACAGCTATTTTGTTTTCTTGTGTAATATAAAGGTGCAGTTGTTTTCTATGCCAGATGTCAGAAGGACTTGTACCAGGTCTTTCTCTGTGTATTCTTAAAAAAAATTCTCAACAAAAAAGAATCACCTCAGGATGTCAGAAACAAAGCTATCATAATTATCCTTTAGCATCACATAGAAATTCACATGTAGCTTTAAACAAATGCAGGTGTCCTGGTGGTGAGTATATATGTTATGTGACAGTGTTTTCTATTCTTCAAAGTGAAGCAAAGCAGATAAAAGCAACAACTGTGTCTTTACCTACTGAATTGTCCCCTCATGCTCTTGAGCCTCCCCATATTGGTACCAGGCAGGTCTTCAGCTTTGGCAGTCTTTGTCTTGGCAGCTCTTTGGATGAGACCACGGAGGAGACATGTGCCATTCTGCTTGGGTTGGGATGTGGCTGGCAGATAGCAGGGCTGAAACTGTAGCAGATATAAGTCTCTTAGGCTGCTGGCAGGAAATCGGAGTTCAGTGAAGAGAATGGGGAAAGGATCTGTCTCATGCATCCTCATTACCCCCATCTGATTAGGGTGCCTGTCTGGGACCCAGAGCAGGCTGGGCCTGGCTGTATAGATTTGGTAGTTTTTGGCTTTCCCATGTGAAATCCTTGTAGGTAGACCCATAGCAAAGAATCATTGCCAAGGTGAGGCTGTTTCAGTGTGTCAGGATTACATTAATGCCAGGGAAGTGGACAGGGATGGGAGCATAGAGAGATAGCTCCTTAGCATACTAAGTAGGAGACTAGTAGGATGATCAGAGAATGCCCAGAAGAATCCAAACAAACAGCAGGAGAAGGCCCAAACAGGAAAATTTTAAAGTCTGCACCCCATAACAGTTCAAAGAGGTGCCATGGTGATTTGAAAGACTGTTAAACTATGGGAATCCCAACCCACCTGCTCAACCTCTGGAGCCCCTCCCACTTTCTGTGTAATTATGAGAACTTTGTAGTTTATTTAGGAAGCCTTGAGGCTGAAGCACCTAGAAACCGTGCCCCCAGCTTGCTTCCTCACGGTTGCTCTCCTCCAGAAATGGTGACACCAGGCCTTTGCCCATCAGTGTCTAGAAGCTGACTAGTGATTATTACTGGCAAGAGATGATTGTCTATGTGCCTCTCAGCACATGTGTGGTGTGGCAGCACTTAATATCCAGGAGTGTTAGGATGAGTCTGCATTTTTGGCTTCTTCAGGTCTAAGTTTTTGTAGGCATGAGAGTAGTTCGGCTCCAGGGGTCAGAGCTACTGTGTCCCCCACCCCCTCGATCCCACTCCATGCCAGGCATTGTGTCTGGATCCCCTGCCCTTCTTTCAGATCTGGAACTTATTCTCTCTTCCCTCTTCTCCCCATTTCTACTCACCTCATCCAGGCCATCCTGTTTTGTGGATGATCCCAGAGTGCGGTTGAGTAGAGAGAATACACTTGTGCTGGAAGACTGTGGTACCTGCACATGTGTATGTGCATGTGTAACCACCCACACACACCACTCGATGACTGCCCATGCTCATTGACCCTGCCCTTGAAGAACTCTCAGTCTGTTTTATAGTATTTGTGTGTGTGTGTGTATATTTGAACCATCTACTTCATCCTATCACTCTACTAGATAAATAGAAGTTTACTCAAGAAGAGATGGCTGTAGTCAGTGGAGGTAGAGAAATAAGAGTAAAAATTAATCTGTCACGAGTCCTCAGACAGTTCAGTGAAAACCAAAGCAGCACTCATTTGGCATGACCCTGTTTCATGTAGTAGCCTAACTCTGATTTATTACATAAAAGTTGCTGGCAAATATGAATACTAATTCCACTCTGGTAACAACAGTGATTGCAATAATTGTAGTCTGTGGACAAATTGGAGAAAACAAGCATTAGTGGGTAGGTTTTCTTGGACATCATTCCAAGAGTCCAACAGTGATCTTACGGATGTAGAGTTGGAAGAGATACTTAGAAGACATATGACTGGTTTGTCCCTTTGCCTCTCCTCCAGATTCATGTTAAGCCAACTAGGCAAATGAAACTCTCTCTTCTGCTAAAGACCCTAGAAAAGAATACACACCCTCCTGTGGTCACTCATTAAAGTGACTCATGGCTTTCTCTGTCAGGAAATCTTGGTTAATTATTTAGTATTTATGAGTCTATGTGGCTGCCTTCATGGAAATATAATTTCCCTGGTGTTTCTCCTTTAACATTACCCAAATGCAATGCTCTAATATATAGAATCACACCAGATGTTAGCTCACTGCACAGTCTATTGGGTATTTGAATTATATTACAACACCCGATAAAAAGGCAATAAAGCAGATACAAATGGAAAATTAAGTGTGAAATAATTGATTCTATCAGTTTCTGTTCATTTGGATGATTGCCTTTTTTGGCATTTTTCTACAAACAGTTCGTATTATCACTATTGTTATTACCTTAGTTTTAACAATAACTATCACCTGTTGAGCACTTAGTCTTTACTCATTATCTGATATCATTCTTGCAACAACCTTGCAACTGTATCCTTATCTCCAGTTTCCAGATGAGAAAACCAAAGCATGGAGGTGAAATTATTTACCCATGACTATATAGCTAAAAAGTGATAGAACTAGGATTTTAACCTTCCATCAAATTCCAAAACTGCCTCACTGCTATTTGTGCTTGGGGTCAACTTGTAATGCCCCCATCTTGCTTTTGATTTACTTATTTGGGTGCATAAGTGGATAAAAAGAAATGGTATGAGGATGAGGAGACCCTAAGTTCAGATAGCATATTTAAATTTCGTGAGAAAATCCAGAGGAACTCCATAAGAAAATGACAAAGATTTCAGTATGTGAGTTTCATGAAAACAAATTATCTCTGTGTTTCATTGAGAAATCCAGTGTGTAAGGAACTGACAAATTTTGTTCTCTTCATCAGCAATTTATGTCATTATTTTGTCCCCTGAGAATGCTTAAGTATTAGGACCACTTATTCAGGTAGATACCCTGAGCCATACAACTGCTTTGAGGTCTATGGCTGTCATTGTTCCAGGATTCTCCATAAGAGTCAAGGCTCAAGGAGACAGAGCACATAGGATTCCAGAGTACTAAGGGTTTATATACCACATCTCCATTTGTTCAAGTTCATTTCAGCATGACCCCAATGAGGCACGTGTTGTGGCTATTGGATCACATCTTCTCAATTGAGCAGAGACATAATTGGAACCCTGATGTTGTCAGAAAGATTAATAGGCATGTTGATACAAATCCGTAACTAAAGATTTCCCAACAAAGCCGTTTAGCCAACTGGCTTGGGATCAAGTAAGAAAAGTGTTTTCTATTTGCATTAGAACGATTGCAAGGTCTAAAACAAGGGTCTTAAGATTTAGAAAAGGCTCCTTTTGATGCCACTGTCATTAGGATTGATTAATGACGGAACACAAACTGCCCCCCATCAGCAATAACGTCTTAGAAGGTCACTACTCAGATGTTCTGGGATAAAGTAAAAATGATGGTCAACAGAAGAAGCTGGCTTCTGTTTGATAACAGTAATAAAGCCTACACAAGTTATTGAACATAGGCTCCACTCAGTGTAAACACTAAAAGCACCAACATTAGACAATAAGCTCCTAAGTACATAACTCTGACAAGGTAATTGTAACGGGAGCTCTAATGATGGCTGAAGGATAGAAAGCTTGCAACTTGGATCCATTCAAGACTTAGGGTGCTGTGCAGGCTAGAAGACAATGTTCTGTATGAGGAATATTATTTTCTCAATAATTAACTACTATCATGTTATTTGCACTAAATTCACTATTATCATTAACTTGCAATGTAGTTTTCTGAGACCTAAAATTATATGAATAATAATATTGATTTCTAATTCGGAGTATATTGCAAAGACTTGCATTCCCTTTAAAATTTTTTTGATCTCATATTTTGATTTGCTAGGTGCTTTTATTCCTATCTTGGGGGCACCTGGGTGGCTTAGTCAGTTAAGGGTCCGACTTCAGTTCAGGTCATGATCTTGCAGTTTGTGAGTTCGAGTCCTATGTCAGGCTCTGTGCTAACAGCTCAGAACCTGGAGCCTGCTTCAGATTCTGTGTCTCCCTCTCTATCTCTGCCCCTCTCCTGTTCACACTCTGTCTATCTATCTCTAAAATAAATAAACATTTAAAAAAATTATTCCCATTTCGTTGGCAGGAAAACTGAGGCACTTTGTTTATCCAGTATATCCAGACATTGCTAGGAAAACCTCATATCACTTAGATTTCCTCCCTCTAGATTGGAAATAGATTCCATTATATCCATGACTATATGAAGTTATATTTTTTCCTTATTTCAATTCAATTCAGGCAGAATGAGATGCAAAATTTACTGTCTAGTCCATAATTATAAGTGTTCAAAGTATCTTAAATATTAATCTATTACTATGTCCATTCTTATTCTTCTAGAATAATTGAGGGTGAGAAAAAAATTGGGGCATCTTGAAAGTCATCCACCTTTTGGCAGATGGATAATTAGGAATTATTTCCCAAGAAGCAGTGGAACTTAACCTCAGCAGATGGGCTCAGGCTCCATGATGCCACTACCCTTCCCCCCACCCCCAGGGGACCAGAAAACACTTCTGGGGATTAATAGTGTCCCATGGGACCATCTTTACAGAGCAGGGTTAGATACAGGTTGGACAGGCCAGCTTCCTTTGAATTTTCCCAAACCATTTGACAAACACATTACATTTTTCTAGGGCATTTTTACCTCCTCCGTAAATCAGTCATCCCTCATTGTATTTATATAAGCTCCATGCCAGGTCTGTGGATAGCAGAGGCTACCTCTTGTGTGTCTTTGACCTCTTCAAGGATGTTGCAGTTCTTCTGGAACAGTAAAATGGTGTGGCAGAAAATATATTGGGTCTCTGTCCCAACTCTTCCACTTAGCCACATGATCTTAGTAGGTTTCTGAGACTCTACTTCTTAGAAGCCTGCAAAATGGGGTTTATAACAAAATATCTGCTTTTTTTGCCAAGTTGTAAGAACTAAATGCAATAGTATGTGGAAATTCTATACAATTGCCAGATATGATTATATTGGATTGGATGAGAATCAGCACTACGAGACAGTTTAGAATTCCTCGGCTCCTGATGCTGTGGGAATTCAGACAGGAGATGTCAACAAGGGCATGAGGAATTCACTGAGCTGCACCTTTCTGTTAGTTCTGAAGGCTGCATAAGGTTTGAACACAAAGAGGGAGGAGCAATTTGAAGAGGCCATGGCAAAATATAGATTTAGATTTAGGAACATGTGGGTCCCACTCATGAAATAAGGAAGGCACCAGCTCATGAAAGCAAAGGACTTGGCACGGAGCAGATGGTCAAGAATGGGACATGTGGTGAGATCAGATTGTAGAGGCCCTTCACGGCCGGGATCAGAGCTGATTTGGAGACCGGAGGGAGCCATGATGGTAGATGAATGACACCTTTTAATTAAATTAATCTGGCAACATTGCAGAGGTGAGACTAGGAGAGCCTGGAATTGTTAAGCTTACTGTATTGATTCATGTCTTTGGTGCTGTGGGCCTGCACTCCAGTGGTCCATAATCCTGGTGGGAATTGAGGAGGCTCCATCCAATTTAAAAAGGGACTAGCCACAAAAGCCAAGAGAATTTCACTGTTGGAAATTATTTCACAAAGTGCTATTTTGTTCCTCCGTTAGTCCCTTCCCTCTCATGTGATTATTTATTAAATCACCTCAGATATTGGCTGCTGTTGTTGTTGTCCCTAAACTGCTTAACATTTGTTATCTCTTATAAATGATGGTCTCCGTAACCTCTCCTCCTATATACCTTAATCATTTTTCCTTTTAATCCGAAACAAAAATGTGCTCCTCAGGCACTCTGTTAATTAGAATGTCGTTGGTGAAGCTCGCATGGTGGTATTGTAATTACTTCTCTGTATTGTCTTAATTTTTGTTCCCATCTGAAACTGAAAATATCTGTTCAACCTCTTGCTCTCAGCAATTAGTTAAGTGGTATGCAGCTGGTTATCCGGGGGTGGGCTCAGATGTTTAATCACCTCTGTTCGGGTCTGAATGGGAATCTGCTCAAGCAGCAACACCTGTAATTAGTGTGTAGTTGCAAGAAAGTTCTTCTGGAACAGTGGCTCTCAACATGTGGCCACCAGACAAGCAGCAGTGTCTGGGAAACTGTTAGAAATGTAAATTCCCAGGGCCCCATCCTCATCCTACTAAATCAGAAACTCTGGAAGGGGCCGCCAATGTTTCTATAAGCCTTTTAGGTGCACCCTAAAGTTTGAGAACAACTGTTCTGGAGAAATATCTTCACAGGGTTGGGCAGCCATACTTGGGGAGTTAGGAAAACAGACTTCAGAAAACACCAGGGGAGTTTAGAGGCTGAGAAGAGAGGGCAGTTACTACCCTCTTGGAGAAGATGCAGATTTCCAGAGAAACAAATGTGGAAAGTGAGACTTTTTTTTTGTCCTTAGTCTCTGCTCCTTGAGAGAAAACCTGGCTAGCTATTGCTTGTCCTATGCTTTGGAAAGACAAGTGTCTTTTTTGTTTGTTTGTTTTTGTTTTTTGTTTTGTTAGTTTTGGAGAGAGAGAGAGGAAAGGAGAGGGGCAGAGGAAGAGAGAGAGAGAGAAAGAGAGAGAATCTCAAGGAAGCTCCACATTCAGCACAGACCCTGATATGGGGCTCAATCTCACTACTGTGAGATCATGACCTGAGCTGAAACCAAAAATCAGACATTTAACCAACTCAGCCACCGAGGCTCAGGAAACTGTCTTTGGAAAGGCAAATTCTTAAGTCAGTTTCCGGAAGGACTATTGGATCTTCTGGCTCAAGGGTCTTCATTGGACATTTTAATGTTAAATAGATGAAGAAAGAGATCTGTTTGCCACTTGAGTGAGTCTCATATTCCTCTACAGATATCTAAATACTGAAGATATGCTTATTTGATGGTCAAGAGGAAATAAGACCCTATCCTACACAAAACATTTAAACAAAAAGAAACAGCTCTTTATTGAGATTCTTTTGAAGGTCCCAATCATAGAGTCCTGGTCAAAACACTAACCTTGCCTAAAGTTTTAGTATCACCTTTGATCCATGGACTGTGTAAGTCTACGAATGAAGAGTCAGTTTACCAAGTGTTTTGTGTCATCTAATTGATTAGTCATTAGTTAACCAGGAACAATTTAGGGAAAGTCCATTTTCTACTACCATGATCAGAACTAGCATCCTTATTTCAGTTCTTAAAACTTCACTTTGTTTTTTCTATTGGTAACATGTATCCACCTAAAACCTATTCTGATTTGGGCATGCCTTATCAGAATGATAATCCAAATTTAAGTGTGCAATTCAGAGTTTCTTTTGTGTTAAAAAAAAAAGTGATTTCTTTTCTAGCTCTTGAAACTTCTGTGTATCCAGAGAAGGAACTCTCTTATTTTACACAAAGTGGGAGAAGAGTTTGTGTTTCATTTTCTACTCTACAATGAGCATTAATCATTTAGATAAAAATCTCTTTGGGAGGAAAATAAATCCTGGTTGATATGGCGAACCCTTTTATTGTTGAATTATGTATTTTCTTTTTATAAGATCAATGAACTTCTCCATGGGTTGTTTCCATTTGGGGAATGAAATTATGGAGCTTTAGAATCTCCACTCTGTGGTCTCTGATTGTGTGAGTTTGTGGACTGCAGGCACTCAGAAGATTTAACTCAGAGGGGATCCTGATAAATAGTTCTACTGCCACTTGAGAAAACCAGGCAGGACATTTCTCCTTGGGCTCTCATGCAAGTAGGAAAGAACTAAAAGTGATAGAAAACAGACTTTCTGATTCCTCTGGTCCTATAGGGGTCCCAGAGGCTGCCTTCTTTTTTCCCAGAGTTTTCTGCTTCTCTTTTATTTTAGCAGAATATGCTCATATCATTGTTGAGTTCCAGTCAGAAAAAAAAGCTACATAATTTACAAAAGCATAATTGACTCCTTTTCTTACTGCAGCACAAAGTCTAGGACTCGAGGAACAATATGAACCAATGATTTAATCAGTTCTGAATGTTTGAAAGATAAGAAAGGGTTTAATATGGTTTCAACATTGTTCTCTGTAAATCAGAGATGCTGTTGAGGTATATTTTTCAACACTGTTCTTTAGCATTAAACCGTCTCATTGTTGCCTTTGGGTATGGGCAATACAAGAGGGAACAACAGAAATGGCAAGGAAGGAAAGGATCAATGGAAAGAAGTTGCTAACAGCCTGATTCGTTATACTTCTGCTTCTATTTGTACTGAGCCAAAGTATCTTCAATGGCATTGAGCTAACATCTTTCCCCCCACTATTCCATTCTCTTCCACAGCCTAGCAAATATTTTCTCTATTAGATACATTTTAAAGTTACTGCTAAATTAATCACAAAGGCCATGGCCTTAATTTAAGGAGCTAGAAAATTCACAGGATCCCCAAATAAGCCACTAATAACTATTGCGTGGGCAATAGTAGGGTTATTATTTGGCCTTGATGAAGTGATAGTGGGTCTTCCATAATAGATTTGGGAATAAAGACTTTCTTGCTGACCCTTTGACTATGACTGTTAATCCTGATGAATATAAATTTAAGTCCACAGCTAAGTCACTACTGGTATAAGTAAAAACATAAGTGCAGTATTTACCAAGGGAGCTTCCCATCCTCATTCTCTTGCACATTCTCTTACACACACACACACACCATTCATTCTTTTGTAGCACATCACACCAGTGGCTTATGTGGCACAGAGATGCACTGTCTCTTCATCCCTTGGACTCTATAGTGGATTTCTGGTCAACCTAGTTCATGTACTTCTTTTCACTGCAACTAGAGTAGCTAAAGACTCTGACATGTTTGAACCTATGGGTCTTGTTTTTGAAATGAAACAAAACACCATCATGGCTTGGGAATTGCAGAAATGTCACTAACTCTAGGCCTAGATTTTCCTTTTTTTCATTTAAATTAATACCTGTGTAAGGGAGGAGGCAAAGAGCAATGGTTTAGCATTTTGTGCTTCTGCCTCCTTTCAGCATTGGACACAGCAAATTCCACACGGTCTTCCCTCCCACTTCCCCACCTTAGTGAAAACCTAGGAGTGGTCATTTCCTTTATAAAAACATGTTTTTCAGTGTTTGCATTTTGTTCAGTCTGCGTAGTTGGTAAATGCAAATGTAGATAACCCTTAATGCTTGTCTGGAGTTTTTTCCACCTATTTGTGATTTGGGCGATGACCAAGGGCATGTTTGACTTGTAATAGAGATGAAGAATGGATAAATCCAGTGCATGTAATATGATTGGAGAGTCCCATAGACTGACCCACTGTGCATTCCCATAATGCCTGTTGAACAACCAAGCATTGCCCTTTCAGAAGTACAACTATACTAACTGGTATCGCAAACAGTGATTTCCAAAGTGGTGGTACTAGGAAATCTTCCATCCTGCACTTCTCAAGGGGGCCCTCTCCTGGCCCGGAGGTCCACATTGCTTCCCATCCAGGGAAAGTATTTTGCTTCTCCCCATCCTTCCTCCCCTTTTCCTCCCCTCACTTTCTTTATGTTCCTGGCCTGAGTGTTACCATTTGCTTACTGATAACAGTGTACTATGAATTTTCATTCACAGCTTTGAGATGCTTATAAGGCTTTCCTGCTTCCCACCCAGCCCCAAACTTGGGACTTTTCACACACTGATCCTCTGATCAGTTTGACTCGGGAAAGCACATGGAAGCCATGTACCAGTTTGTATAGTAGTACCCTTTTAAACTGTCTACTCTTGAACAAAGTAGAGTGTGCTGGGGATTCGCATTGGCTGCTTGACACACACAAAGCCAATTAACTTGCATGCCAAAAAAAAAAAAAAATTAACCCTTAGAGTACTGCTTCAACATTTTGGTGTAAGGGTCTTGAACTTTACCAGTTGGGCAATGCTGCTTTCTCCAGATCTGAGTGCTGCACATAAAGTCCATATTTAGTCTAGCCAGAACATCAACCAGGATCCTCTCCTCCACAGCTTTCTTGAGATGCTCCTGGGTCCTTTATTATTAATCAACTGATGGCATTAAATAGGTCTAAAACATAGTCACTGTGTTTCACTGAAAATGGGCTTCACTTCCAATGTGCTTGAGGGTGTGAGGGATTATTTTTAGCTTTGGTATGTGTCCTCTAAAAGAAAGAAGTCAGTTCTTTAAGGGTTAATATGAAATTAAAGGAATTTGATGGTCTCCCTTGCTTGTCCTTCCTCCAAGGTGTCTGCATGATTCTCTTTAGATCCTTAGCTCAACTGTTGAATGATGATAAAACATAATGTATATATATAATTACAAAAGTAAAAGAACAAAAGACTGAATGGTTGAATGGAAGGACCCCTTGGCAATGCTTGCTTGATTATCACAGAGGGTAGAAAGGCCAAATGTGTTAGTTAACGAATATTCATTTTGTCCTCTACCCCAGCACCATTCCTACACAGTATTGTGGAAGACTTGATGATGCTTTTCATTTACCTCTTGCTTTTTCTTCTTCCTGTCTAATAGCCCAATAGAATCCTGCCAGAATTTCTACAAAGATTTCACATTACAGATCGACATGGCTTTCAACGTGTTCTTCCTCCTCTACTTTGGCTTGAGGGTAAGTCCGATCATCACTACCCCGTGTCACAATTGGGCATCTGGTACCCAGGGACCATCCTTCACCAGCATCTGCTCTTGCAGAGATGAAGCCATTGTTTCCAGGGGAGGCAATAGACCTGTGTTGCGATTTTCAGTCTCTGAGAGAGCCCTTTCCTTAACTCAGCATTTTCTGAAGTGCACATTAAAATTTTGTTCCAAGGAGGGGAAACAGGGGTTGAAATAACTATGATGCCTTTACTGGCTGACTGTTTCTCATCTCTCTAAATACGAATGCATTGTTGCCTTAAATAGGAAGAGAAACAAAACTTCTCTTAAAATTATGTTTATCAGGACTCAGCTGATTCCTAAAAGAATTTTTGTGAGGACTCAACCAAAGGGGTAGATTGACAGGCTTTGGGACTTGGGGGATTTATGAGGAGGGGCTTATAGAGTGTGTATTACAGAGATTGTGTGTGCATGTGTATGCATGCGTGCATGTGTAACTGGATGCATATATATATATGGCTTATTTACGGTTTTATTTACATTGGAGTCTAATGAAGATGAGACCACTCAAACTTTCTGATGACACTATTGAAAACCACAGGAAAATAGATTGCCTGATGCTTCTCCAAGGTTAACATAGTCTACAGTCACTGTCCAGAAAAAGCTGTACCTCCAAATTTTAAGACAGAAATAACCTGTGATTGGTATAGGCATGAGAAGGACCTAACATCTCCCTCCAGGCCCCCATGAAAAACCAAAACATAGCCTTTGGCAACAGAGCGTGGTTAGGACGCTAGCATTGTGCTTCTCATTTTTCGGTCTCCTTTTCTCTTTCCCCAGTTTATTGCAGCCAACGATAAGCTGTGGTTCTGGCTGGAAGTGAACTCTGTGGTAGATTTCTTCACGGTCCCCCCAGTGTTTGTGTCTGTGTACTTAAACAGAAGTTGGCTTGGTAAGTCAGTCTTGCTTCCTTTTGTCTTACGGGCTCCTGAGCTGTGGTGGATCAGAGGCCTGGGCTGTCCCCGTGGAAAGAACGTTTTGTGTGAATGTGTACAACTCTTGGCGTTTGGAGAGTTAGTGAGGACAGTTCTCTTCGGAGCACTCGGCCTGGAGGATTTGCACAGCGAGTGCTTCAGGTAAGGCAGTTTTACCAGTGTTGAAGCCTAGTGGTCACACTGTCACAGCCAGGACCTCTGCCTTTGTGCTTCTGTCATTTTCATTCAACCTGCAATTTGAACTGGACAAAGAAGCCCATGGGAATGAGGCCAAGTTGCCAAGTAGCTGATTCAGGTGCCCCAGAAGGCCTGCCTGCCAAAGTCAGCTCTGTCCACTTCTCAGTTTTATGAGGAGTGGTTCCTGCACGGTTTATCTAAGGCTGAGAGTGCCACTATGGGGCAGGGTACAATACAGCATCTCGAGCCACCATCTCCTTCAAGGAGAGGGAGCTCCCTTCCTGTGTTAGAGTAGGGGCTTTTGCTGGTGCTGTGTTCACATATCACTTCCTGTATCTGTTCACCATGTCACTTCCTGTCTGTCCCTGGTGACTTCCTGCATTAAAACCAGGACAGTATGGCAGGAGAAGTAATTAGCTCAGAGGATGGTCATGGCAGCCAGAAGCATAGAGAGACAGCAATGAGCATTCTCTTTCAGAATGGTCCTGCTACCATAGGTCTATCGGAGGTGGGGGGGTGGGGGAGGGGAGGCTGAAACAAGATTCAGAAGACTACTGTGGGTTCCTTCCATCTGCATTTTTAGAAAGTTTTGGTCTTACCTCAATTTTTTTCGAAGTAATATAAATAAAACCTTGGATTGCAAGTAACCTGTTCTGCGAGTCTTCTGCAAGATGAGAAAACATTTCTAAGAAATTTTAACATGATAAATGAGCGGTGTCTTGCAATATGAGTAGTAGGTGAGGCGGAATGTCACATGATCACAACTGAGCCAATGGTTCTTGAAATTCACTTTGATATACAAATGCTTTGGATTATAAGTGTGTTTCTGGAACAAATTATGCTCACAAAACAAGGCTTTACTTTTTATTATTGTATTCAGTATAAGCATTGAAAGATGTATAAAGGAAATATCAGTCGTGTCTTCCTTGTTTTCACGGCCTTTTCCCTGGGATGCTCAGTATTCATAGACTTCCATATCTTTCCTTCATGCCCCATTGCCACAAACATGGATGAGTATGTATATGTGTTGTAGAGGCAGTGGTCTTTGTAGAAGTACGTGTGTCCATGACATTGTACTGCAGTTTGGTTTTCTCACTAACTCATAAATGATGGACATCCCTTCAGCTGTGTAATAATGTATTTTATTAGAGTTACACAAAATTCTACAAATTGTATTGCAGTTCATTTGGACACAACTGTAATGATGGGCCACTTGATTGTTTTCTTTTTGCACTGTAAACAGTGGTTTAATAAACACCCTCATCCACACATCTGTGCGATTCTATTTCTCTAGATAGTTCCAGGTTCCTGGAAGAGTAATTGTTGAATCAAAGAATGCATATATTTTAGTTTGTACAGAAATTGATGGTTCGCTTTTCAAAACTCTTGTGTCAAGATATGCTTCCACTAGCAATATGTTTTTGATGTCCTGGCCAGCATTTTGAATGTATTACATGCCTCGTATCAAGTATTAAAAAAAGAAGGACCCTTTATATATGATGTTTGCAGTAATCACATACACACATATCTGTGTGTCTCTATGTGTGTACATCCCATAAAGATTGTATTTTGCACTGGTTTTCACATTAGAATTGTATTCATTCACTCCATGGAAAAGTTGTCATCCTTGATTCGAGACCCGCTTGCTTAGATCGGGTTTTCCAGCCAGCGTGATGAAACCATCAGAGCCAAATCTGATAAGTGACCTGAATGTGCTCTGGTACCGAGGGTCTCACCTACCTCAGCTTGACTCTTAACTGGCTTTGTGACCTGGGGAGCTCACTTTTTTATTTTTCACTCAGGCTGTTGTTTTTCATCTGTAAAATAAAGGTTAGGTTAGATGATTTCTCAGGCACTTTCAGCTCAGAATGTCTCTAGGATTCTTGCATTGTTCATAGGAAATTTGGGATCTAGGTTGTTGGGAAGGACTGGGAAGTTGGTGGTATCAAACCATCAACATTTCTGAGTCAAAATTACATATGGATTGCTAACCGTGGCTCATCCTAGACCATCCTGTTGCAAAGAGTTTACATACACGCACATGCACACAAGCATTCACACACACACACACACACACACACACACACACACACATGCACCCATGCACCTATGAGTGGACACAGACCCTGCAAAACTCCAGAAAGACAGACAGACAGATAGGGAAAGAAGGGGAAGAGGGAAGAAGAGAGGAAGGGAAAGGGAAGGAGGGAGGGCTGGAGGAAAGAGGGAAAGGAATCTGCCCTCTCTTCCTGTCTGTGTTCTTATTACTCTGTACACTGGAACAACCACTTTGCTTTCCTGGACCCTCAGTTTTCTCTTCTGAAAAATGGGAGGTTCGGACTTAAATTACCATCTGGTCCTCACACTTCATGAATCGGGGTTTTATGTCAAGGTCCGTTCTCCCTTGATCCCTTGTGGTCCTAGGTGATTGAGGATAGTCCTTCAGGACTGTGGAGACCCCGTCCTGTGCAGTGAGCAGATCTCACCCCAGGGGAAGGGTGTGGAGCCAGCTCTCCTTAGGAGACTAAAAGCATCTTTGTATCAGGAGAACTTGGATGTTTTAAAAATTCATGCATTTTGGGGAATGGTTTAATCCTGATTTTTGGCATGGTGTTCACGTCTAGTGAAAATCCATCAGAGTGAACAGGAAAAGGGGAAGAAAAAGGAAGAGAAATGAGATATACTTTTGCATCCACTGTGGTCGCTGTTCCAAAGAGGAGAAAGAAGACCTCTAAAATATGCTTCAATTTGTTCATGAATTGACAGTATTTATCAAGCGCCTACTATGTGCCAAGAACTTTTCCAGATGATTTGGAAACAACAGTGAATAAAATCAAATCCTACCCCCTGATGTTGCAGTGAGGGAAGGACAGGAAAAAATGAGCCTGATAAATAGGCAAATTATGTGGTATGTTAGGAAGCATTAAGTGTTTGAAACTGAAAACAGACCAACAAACTTTTGGGCCCTGAAATCATAATTAAAATACCAACAATAAATAACCCTTCCCCTCTTGTAGGAGAAGGCATCTTTAATGAAATGCTTGTGGTTCTCAGCCCCTTGGGTGAGCTCCACGATTGGTCTGCTTGTTAAGGAAGAGAATTCAGTGGAATAATATTTCAAGGAGGTTCCCGTGTCTGATTTAATACATGGGTTATTACATCATGAAACAATTATTGTGCCGATGAGCTGCCAGAGATAAAATGAACATTCCCAAGAGGTATGGCTTATAAAGTAGAAGGAATAATCCCTTTAAATGGGGGGCATTTCAGGAAGTGCTGCCCTCCTCCTGGAAGATGAAAAGATGCTGCCTTCACTGGGTGAGGTTTGGCCCGAGCTGAGGAAAAGTGCAGTCTATTCTATTTCTCCTTCACACACCTGCCGGGCTCTGTGACACAGGTGGGCTGTGCTGGAGTTGGAATCATGTGGGTACAAAACAGAAGAAGGTTTCTGACCCCTACCCTTACTTTCCCAGAGTATAATGCACACCATGTTTGATTTCTTATCATAATATATGGTTGCATAACATATAATATTGTATTCATTTACGTTATCATATGTATTATCTTAGTGCACTTGATGGCATATGGATAATAACAGCTAATTCCAGTTCTACTATGTGCTGGGAACTCTGATAAGCCCCTCACATATATGAACTCACTTACTTCTCAGAAAAATCCTATGAGCTGGGAATTACTTTCCCCATTTCGCAGATAAGAAACAGATTCAGAGATGTTAGGTCTTATCCCAGGTCTCATAGCCTTGGGAAGGGTGGGAGGGGTGAGTTGCCCCAGATTTGGTGTGATTTTATGTCTGTATTCATGCTCTTCTTCTTCCTCTGTCCTTACTCTTGAAAGATTTTGGGTTTTGAGGACTGGGTTGGGGTGACTGAGCTGGTTTGGCCAATCTCTGTTGGCACATCTCCATCTCTCCTTGCTCAGAGAGCTTCACTTTGGGCAGGCGGGGGGGAAGGGGTCTTATTTAAGAACACACATCCTCATGACTCCTCCTCCCCTTCCCACGCCTCCTTGCCCACCTCCAGTTTCTAGAGTTGCCACTCGGACCCGGGGAACACATAGAGCTTGTGTGGTGTCTCCTGAGTCCCAAGGTACCTTAGCACCTTGGGGATCAGATCTGCTCCACCTGAGAGAGGGAGGGAGAGGCTCGAGGCTTCCACACACCCGGTCAGCAGAGCAGAGCGGGTCAGAGCCAAGCTCTGGGCCACTACCCCAGTTTACATCCTGGCGTGGCCGGTGGGTCACTCTGAGCAAGTTTGTTTTACCTGTCTCAAACTCAGTTTTCCACCTGTCCAATGAATGGGGATGATCACAGTACTCACCCCATAGGGTTGCAGAGGGGATTTCATGAGATAGGGTAAGTAAAATACCCACGTACCTGGGATGGGCTTCATGACTATCCCAGGCTTCTCTTTCTAACCTACCTATCATATTTTAAAGCACCAAGGAAGAAAACAAACCAGAATGGAACCAAAAATAAGGCAACGGGATGTGAGGACATCCACGTTGGCAGGCGGCAAGTCTCTGCTTATTTTAATTCCTGTTCCCACACACCAGCTTATTCATTTTTGTTTCTCTCACCAAATCCTTATCCTACCTCACTAAAATAAATGTACCTTGAAATGAGAGATGTATTTTATTTTGAGACTAGAATAACATGCAGGGGAAAACTCTTCTGTCTGTCTCATTTTTGGGGGGAACTGTATCCCCAAGGTAGGTCAATGGACTGTGCCTCCTTTATGTATTTACTTCTGTGGTTTCATTGAGGGTCATTTTGTGTGGTTACAAGGAGAGAGTAAAGAAAAAGCGATGCACTCACCGGCCACTCATCTTGCTAGCTTTTACTGAGTGCTTACTGTGCGCTCAGAACTTAGATAAAGGGGACATGTCTGGCCTCTCTCTTTTACTACGTTTTACTACGATTTCCAACATTGCCCCTCTTCTCTGTTTGATTAAGTCAAGGAATGGTAAGGAGCCCCAGGCCTTGAATCCAGGGTGGAAAAACTGTAAACTATAAACCTGCCTGTTCCTCTACCCCACATTAGACTTTAGCACCTTTGGCAAATGCTGCTAGAAAATAGAGAAGTCTGCTAAAAAATAGAAAAATGGGTTAGTGCCCAGCCACAGGGCAATTAAAATGATTTAGGATATCTGTTTATAAATATATGCTTGGGCAGTACCTTTTTTGTGTCAAAAGATGATAAAAACAGGATTGTAAAAGAAAAAAAAGTACAGGTCCTTAAAAACAACAACAACAAAAGGACAAAACGTAGTTCCTGTTTGAGACTGAGGTTTCAATCTAGTTTTAGAACCAAAATAAACACGCATGCAGCAACAGCAGGTAACACTGCCCGCTGTATAATTAAGTCCCAAATTGTCAGGTACAGGCTGTAAGGGCCGTGGGAGTTCACAGGGGAAAGAGCTTGTGTGGGTGGAGACTTCTGCCAGGCACCAGCTCAGCCGGGCCTGCGCGGCGGGTGACACTGGGGAGCAGAGGCCCGCTTCTAAGGGGAGAGAAGCCCAGCCTACCCTGTGTGGAGGCAGGTGCCCACCGATGATAAAGCCATCCTAGAGAAGAAAGGGCCAGGCATCAGCCCCACAGCCCTGCAACATGGATGTATTTGTTTCCTCTCGCTGCAGGAACAAGTGAGCGCCACAAATGGCGGTGCTTTAACACCAATTTGTTTCTTACAGGTATGTAAATTAGAAATCAACATGGGTGTCTCTGGGCTAAGGGACAGGCGTCTTCAGGGCTGTGCACCCTTCTGGAAGCTCAGAGGAATGTTCCCTTAGCTTGCCTTTTCTGTCTTCCACAAACCACCCACATCCCTCGGCCTGGGGCCTCTCCGCCATCTTCAAAGCCAGTGGCCCTAGGTTGGGTCCACATATCACATCTCACTGATCTTGCCATCACCTTCCTCAGACTGTCTCTCTCTTGTCTCCTGCTTCTACTTCTAAGGACCCTTGTGATTATACTGGGGTCCTACCTGGAAAATGCAAGATACTCTACCCTTATTAAGGCCGGTGGGTTAGTGACTTTCATTTGTCTGCTATCGTGATTGCCTTTTGCCATGTAAATTACCATATGCCCAGCTTCTGAGGACTCCCATGGATTTTTTTTGGGGGGGGGGGAGCATTCTGCCCATCAAAAGGGGTATTATTTTTAATATTCCCATTTTGCCAAAGAGGAAACTGAGGCTCAGAGAAGTTAAGTAACTTGCCCCAAATCATAGAGCCAGTGACTCTGCACAGCCTTTTGGCATCCAAAAGATCTAGTAGGCATTCTGGGCGCCCCACACACTTGCCTTGTCACACTTTTCTAGCCTATCATGGGATGAGACCCTTGGGGAAATCTTGATTGGAGCCTGAGAACTTCCCTCCTCTCCTCACTGCAACGTAGTGCATTTTTTTCCTTCTTTTTTTTCCTGGGACCAAGTGAATTACTAAACTGACTGACATGCCTACTATTCATTATTCTTAAACGTTTGTGCCGGGGTAGGGGGGCGGCTTCCTGCATGGCTGCAGCAATTGAGGGGAGCATGTTAGGTCTACATGTCCCTTGCTTAAAAGCCTCCTTTGCCTTGAGTTCATTTTTCTTGCTTTTTCTGGAGTTTACATTAAAGAGCGAGAGAAACCAGAATTTTAGAATGCCAAAGGTGACGTTTTCCCAGGGAAGGCAGCATGTGGAGTCACGACGCCGCTTCCCTCTGGTTATTCTCTCGGGCTCAGCCACAGTCTTAGGACGCCTTCCATTGCCCTCAGCATCATAGGGTGTCTGGCCCCAGGGCCACCCCCACAACAGGTAAAGTGAGGTGCAGTTAGTATCCAGCCTTCTGTTGACAGGCCTCTGCACTTGATAAATGTAGTCAACGATGAAAGCCTTTGACTGGTTTCTGTTTCCTGACACCAGGAATTTTCATTGTATTGAAATTTATGTTTTTTATTTTTTTATACAGTTTATTTTTTTAACATATGCAATTATTTTTCGTCATTTACAATAGTTTCAATAATACTCCAAACAGAAAAGCAAAGTAAAAAAATCAAAACCCCCACTTCTGTTTCATGTAATTAGACTTATACAGAAATTAGAAGGTTAGGTACCAACTAGTTAGTCACCTAATTTCACAGCTATCTGAAGTGGCAATTGTAATATAGCAGCTTATCATGTATTGAAATTTAAAACCAAACTATAAAGCCCCGAAAATGATCTGCCCAGAAAGTAGAGGCAGCCCCTTGTGGGCAGCCCCAGGCACAACACAGCCTTGACTCCCCCTACCCCTTACAATTCCTGCCAAGGCCCAGCAGGCTGCTGATTGTGTCTCCTCTGCTGTGTGCTCCCTCTGCTGACGGAAGAGTGAGTTTCTACCCCGTCTTGCTGGCTGGCATTCCCATCCCCATGAAGACACAGCCCTAACTTCACCTCCCCTGTGAAGCCTTCTGGTTCTTCCAGTTGGAATGAATTCCCTGACCTTTCTTTTCTTTTGCTCTTGTGATTAGTGCTATCAAAGCAGTATCATCGCCTGTGTTATATTATCAGTTAGAATGCACGTTCCATGACACCTTTGTGCAGAGACATTGACCGCTTTTGTTTTTTTGCTGTGGCCTGGTGCCTGGAACAGTGCCTGGCACAAAATTTGTGTTTGTTGAATGAATGAATGAGTGTGTTTTCTTTCAAGAATGATAATAATGAACAATTATTAATTGCTTATTAAAAGCAGACACTGGGTAGACATCTGAGTTAACATTCACAGCAGCGCAATGAGTAAATACTATTGGTCCAATTTTGCTATTTAGGGAGCTGAGGTTTAGCAGTTAGGTAACTTTCCCAGGTAGCAGGTGTGGATCCAGGATTCAGCCCAGTTCAGTCTGATCTCGGGAGCCCATGCTTTTGAAATTACTAGTCCAGTGCATCAGCACCACCTGAGACTTTGTTAGATGTGCAGATTCTTAGAACCCAGAGTAGACCCAATGAATCGGGAGCTCCCAGAGTTTCATCTGACAATCTGTGTTTTACACGCCTTCCTGGTGACCCTGATATTCACCCAATTTTGAGAACCACTGTCCTAGGCTATTTTGGGATGCTTATAAATTTGCTTTCCACAAGAATCCCCCCAAAGGTTATGAAAACTCATAATGTTCAGCCCAAACCTCCAACCAATTAAATCGAAGTCTCTGGGTTGGGGGTATGACCCAGGCTCAGCATTTTTTAGTGTTCTCCACTGCGTCTAAAATGCAATAAAGTTGAGAACCATTTATATACATCTAACCGTGAACGTTGAGTTAATTCCTCCCTAGAAGAGTCCTTGTGTGCAGGTGAAACACCTGGAGGTCTCAGAATGCAGATTCTGCCTCCCTACACGTGTCCAGATGAGGCTCGTGCTTCTAGTCTGGGGACTGTATTTTAAGTAGCCAGGCTTTCCAGTCTGGACTGAACTGTCCAGTAAGGTAGCCACTAGCAACATTGGGCTACTTAAATGGCCCAAGGCGAATCAAAATTAAATAAAATCTCAATGCTCCGTTTCTCATTCACACTAGCTACGTTTCAAGCATTCACTAGCACCGTGTGGCTAGTGGCTGTGGTGTTGGACAGCACAAATACAGAGCATTGCAATTATCATAGGAGTTGTACCCGATCACACTGCTCTAGAATGTGTCTTATGAGACAGCTGCCTGGGGGGCTCGGTCGGTTGAGTGTCCGACTTTGGCTAAGGTCATAATCTCACCATTCGTGAGTTTGAGCCCTGCGTTGGGTTCTGTGCTGAGAGCTCAGAGCCTGGAGCCTGCTTCAGATTGTGTGTCTCTGTCTGTCTCTACCTCTCTCGTGCTCATGGTCTGTCTCTCTCTCTTTCAAAAGTAAATAAACATTATTAAAAAAATTTTTTTAGACTGTGTCTTGATAGAATGTACCATGAATTTTTACTTTCTTTATGTCTGGACAGCCTTGTAAACTGTGCAAACTTAACAAATGTTTACTGAAATGATTTTTAATGACAGGACCAATGTACAGATGTACAGAAATCATTAGTACACCATTAAAGTGAAACTCCCTGCCACCGTATCCAGATTACATTATTTAAGGCCCCTGTAGGTAAAAAAAAAACCAAAAACAACCCAACAACAACAACAACAAAAAACACAACAAAAGAGGCTGTGGGCCTGGCTTCAGCTCCAGCTTCTTCTCCAGGATTCTGCTGCTGTGTTTTGAAACGGCCTTCTGGGCTCCGAAAGGAATGGTCTCTGGTGCCCCCTACAGGACTGACTTGGATTTTGCTGGATCCGCGTGAGGTTAAGTCGGCTGGAGGTGGGGAGATAAATTGGCTCAAACTCAGCGGGTAGTTGGTGGTTAGTAGAGAGGTAAGGATAGGCTCACTCTGAATCCTCATAAAGTGTCTGACATCTAATAACTTGATTTAAGTCAAGTTAAGTCATGAACTCCCCATTCTTCCTCCCACCTCTGCAAGGGGTTCCTGGTCCCATTGCCCAGGGTCCGGAAGGAAGGGCCTTTAAGAACCACCAGAAGTGACCTGAGGCAGTTGGACATAGATGTTCTAAAGTCCAAAGCCTTTTACAAAAACCCTTCCCAGTAGTTAATGGTTTAATATAAAATAATAACAATAAAGAGAAAAGTGTGACTTCCCTTTTGGGGGCCAAATGTCTTTGGAGGTGGAGAAAGAGAGAGAAAAAGCATGTGCTCTAAAAGAGAAAGTGCTTCTGTAACCAGGGTAGTGTTGGATGTGTTTGCACCTTACATATTTACGTGTGCGTGTGTGTGTGTACAGGTGCAATTTGTAATTATCCCAGGTACTCTTACAAGCACTACTATGAAATAAGGATCATTTTTAGCCCCATCTTACAGATGGGGGAACCAAGGCCTAGGGGGGTTCTGTAACTTGCCAGGAGTCATATAGTGAGGAAGTGGCAGAGCCAGGCACTCTACCTCCGAGGTTTATGTTCCTCAGTGTTCTAGTATGCTAGCTTTCAAGCTATAAAATTAGCCATTATAGTTTCACTTATAAAAAATTCATCTAACAGCCCTGCCTAATCGGAGCAAATACTGAACACAGCTCCCTCCTCGTTCCGGCCCCCCAACAAAAGGTGAAAGGCCCCCTAAACAGAAGTTCTTTGGTACTCCTAGGTAAGAAAGGAAATTTAGAAGAAACATAACTCAATCCATTTTTTTTAACTGAGTTGATACAATTCTATAGCTTACTAACCTCCAAACTACTTTTGTTTCTGGCCTTAAAACGCGGTTTCGCTGGCCCCCTTTTTCTGAGCCTCTTGGTTTATTCTATGCAAGTAGTCGAATAAGTAAAAACAATCTATGTTACCACCACCGGTCCATCTTGAAATAGTGTCAAGTTAGAGATTATGGGCTGTACTGTTTGCCCAGGGCATTTGGGGGGTGGGGGGAGGGCAGTGCTGGCATGGGGCCTGGATTGTATAGTGTGGCAAGAGAAATGAACTCACTGAGTTCCGTTCCTTTGACTGGGCTCTGAAGGAAGGCGCCCCCAGCAAAGTGGCACGCAGAGAGCTTAGATGTGTTTCGGGGAGCTAATTGCTGCTCCGGTAGCTGCTCTGGCTGAAACTGCTTCTAGAGAAATTATTCCTCTGTGAGAGATTTCTGATTGTATTCCCTTGATATTGCTTTGTCAGGGCGTGCTTTAAATAAGATGCCCTCTGTAGGTAGCAGGGATTCTAAATCCTCATTGACGTGTACAGCTCTGTTATATGCCAAATTGGAAATAACACCTCAAAATGAATGTCTTCAAGGAACAAATTCAGCAGTAGGTTTTCATAGATGCCAAAACCTCTCCAGATGGCTGTACTTCATCTGAGGTATTATTGGAACAGCCTTCTCAAGCAACCTAAATCTCTAGGACTGGACGTATATTTACCTTCGCATCATCTTGAAAAAATAGATGCCTTGATTCTTCTCGATGAGATAGGGCCGTGATGGATTGACTTGGCAGGCACACCAGGTAGGGAGAAAGGGGACACGGGGAAGCAGCTCTGAGACACGATTGCGCTCACTAACCTGAACACCTACTACGGGCAAGCTGCCAGTTCCTGAGAGTGGCCCACTGATGAGGAAAACCTAGAGCTTGCCTTTAAGAAGTTGATAATTTAGTTGGATGTGTACTTTATAAGGAAGAGTAATAAATGTGTAAGGATTCAGAGGAAGAACGGAAGGAGCAAAGTCAGCCATCCCAAATCAGAGTAGATAGCAAGTATCTAAAAAGTTAGCATATTCTTCCTAGAGCTATGCCACTACGGTGTGGTCTGCAGGCCAGAGGATCAGCTGGGAGCTTATTAGAAATAAAAATTCTCAGGGGCGCCTGGGTGGCTCAGTTGTTTAAGCATTCAACTCTTGATTTTGGCTCAGATCATGATCTCACGGGTCGTGGGTTCGAGCCCCACACTGGACTCTGCACTGGCAGTGCTTGGGACTCTCTCTCTCTCCCTCTCTCTCTGTCCGTCACTCCCCTCCCCCCAATAAATAAATAAACTTAAAATTAAAAAAAGGAAATGAAAATTTGTAGGCCCAACCCCAAACATATAGACTCTTTGGGGGGGGTGGAGCTAAGGAATTTGGTTTAATAAATTACCCAGGTGTTTTTTATACATGCCAAAGTGGATATTGACTACTAATATATTAATATATGTTATAATACCCTTGACAGTGTATTAGAATCACCGGGGGAGCTTTGAAACTTCCCCTCGGCTACATCATACTGCAGCCCGAGTACGTCAGGTCAGAACTGCTGGGAGGGAGCTCGGCCATCAGGATGTTTTAAAGCTCCGTGGGTAATTCCAGTGAGCAGCCAGGGTTGAGAAGCCCTGTGTAGGCTTAGCTTTTAACTCAGGAACACACCCGAATACCCAAGAAACTTAAACAACCAAAACAAAACCTTTAGGCGGCTTCCCAGATCTGCTGAGTCCAACATCCTGGTCACGGTCAAGGATAGTTACTTTACAACATGAACACCCCACACTGTAGAAAGACCAGGCATTCTCCAACTTGAGCTGCACACATCAGAATCACCTAGATGGCTGGCAAAAGCACAGGGAGGTTGGCTCTACACCCAGGGTTTTTGGCTCGGTGTATCTGGGGTGGAATCTAAGGGTGTATATCGCTACTACGTCCCCACACGGGGGCTGCCGCTGCTGCCCTGGGACCACACTTTGAGAACCGTTTCTCACCAAGCATGCGGCTCAACTTGAGTTCTAGTAGTGGCTGCGCTGCCAGATTCCAGAATTTTCATAGGCCAACAACCCTTACCATTTTGTGTACCATTTCAATATGTTAATTGATGTGCTCCTTTATTTTAATGTTTTTGAAATTAAAAGTCAGAACCATTTGCATTTTGAGATCCACCCAGCATGTGCTATTCCGCATCGTAATTTCAGCTGGAACAGAGGAGCCCTCTTTAGAAAGACTTCTGACCTCCCAGAGGTAGCCCTTTTCCAATGTATTCCACGTCCTAAGAGACAGTGAGAGTTGAGGACCTTGGCTGGTGTGTTTATTAGGTACTAATATTTTCTCCAGAGTTGGCTTGGGTTGATATGTGTTTCTAAACTCCCTGGGATCAGGGTAGAGTTGACACATTAAGAAAAATAGGGAGAGGGTGGGTTGGTGAATATCTTAGGTGACTTAAAACACTTAACATGAATTTGCAAACTGGGACAGACATCCCTTTTCTACTGTTATGGCGTCTGGGGCAAAGTGCACCTTGTCTCAGGACTTCTCATTCCTATTTTTGTATTTTATTTAGTTTGAGCAATAGCCTTTGCTTACTACCCACCCCGTCCCCTTAGTAAAAGTGCTTCTAGTCTGGCAAAGAGGAGGGACCCATTCCAAGCCCCAGGGGGTCGGGGGAAACCCAGATGTCACACATTTTTTCCCTACAGTGAGTGACCTGCCCCAAATGTCTTTTCTCTTCCCTGGCCCTCAGAGACTCTCCCCCGTCCCTCTCTGTAGCCCAACTGTGTTTTCTAGGCCAGCTTCTGAAAAGATTTGTTGTGTAGTTCTGCCCCCTAGTGGGACAAATTAGGAATGAAACACACAGCGGCTTCTGCCCTCCGAGTTCTGTCTCCTTCAATCTTGGTGAATTAACCTCCGCGAACATAGGCTCTGTTTTTGACTCTTCGAGAGAGCATAGCTCTCCAAAGGTGTCCAGACTATGTGTAAAATCTTGAAAAAGACAGATGTCAGGCCAATAGATAGGATTTTAGAAAGTAGGCATAGGTATTCAGGCTAAACAGACACTGAACCCACTGCCTACATAAAACCAGACCTCAGTGGACATCCCAGGAAGGCCGAGGAAAGGAGATTCCATCCCGAGTGTTGCTCTAAAATGAAGGACTTGGGGCGCCTGGGTGGCTCAGTCTGTTAAGCCTCCAACTTTGGCTTAGGTCAGATCTCCCGTTTGTGAGTTCGAGCCCCGCATCAGGCTCTGTGCTGACGGCTAGCTCAGAGCCTGGAGCCTGCTTCTGGTTCTGTGTCTCCTTCTCTCTCTGTCCCTCCCCCTCTCATGCTCTGTCTCTCTCTGTATCAAAAATAAATAAAACATTAAAAAATTAAAAAAATAAAATAAAATACAAAAATAAAATGAAGGACTGTCTTCAGTTGTTTAATCTTTTTAAGCCTCCTGTCTTTGGAGGATATGTGCCTTCTGTCCTTTGATTGAACTGGTTTCGGATTTGAAAGAAATACTGAAGGATCTGTCACTCTCCTTCTTGTATGTCAGGCCGGCCAGCTATGAAAAAAGAAGAATGTGCAGATCCCAAATAGACATGTTTGTCAAACCTACACAGAAATAGGAACTTTATTAATAAACTTGAGTGTGATCATAATACATGTATTTCAATAAAGCAGCCCTGATAGGTGAACCTGAGATACAGTATTTGAATAAGGAGTGTACTGTGTTAGTGTTGTGGTTCATTCCTTCCTCCTGGGAGGTGAGTTGACATAATATTACCATTGACCGTCATTGGGTGGGTCCCAAAGGTCATTTCTGGGGAAGATAATAGAGCTTTTCATATGATATGCTTTCAAGCCGCCTAGCAGATGCAGAATAATATGAAAAGAGGCCAAAAAAAGTAGTGAATATTTTTATCCTGAGTTGTCATTCCTTATATCAACTCATTTTTAGGGAAGAGAAAGCCTGTTTTTTTCTGTTATGACATTTCTGTCATTTTTTTTGACTGTCTGGCTGGACTTCATCTCAGTGGAGTTGAAAAAATATTCTAGATGAGGGGAAGAAAATGATGGGAAGACACTGGAAGGAAGGAGAGAGCCACAACACAAGGACAAGCAGAACTCCGCTGTCCTGTTTCCACATGGAAGTTTAGGGTTTTCAAGGAGGCAATGTGTTCTTCCAGGGCTAACAGGAGTCCCAGAAGCATTTGTGGCTGCTCCAGGAGCACCTCAAAGATCTGACGATGGCAGCCGTGGAACTAGGCACTTAACAGGGCACGAGAAACAGATGACCCGTGGGTACAAATGTGCTCTGGTCGGACCATGGGGTCTAGGTACCAAAGGAAAGCAGCTGCTTCTGGATGGGGAGGGAGCTACAAAGTAACCCTGGAGTCAGGTTTTCTGAGCTCCTTCTGTTCCAGGACCCTTAAAAAATGATCAGTAGCACGTATATGTGTGTGCAGGGGCCGGGGGACAACAAAAGGGGTAATTTGTATGTATATGTGCATTGTAAACAATGGCCACCCTTCTTGAAGCTGCAATTTAGAAATGGGCATGGAAAGAAAAGCTTCATGATATTTAGCTCTGACGGGCCAATTTAAGAAGCCAGTGCTATATCTCTTTTCTGCCGGAGTGTGTTCAGCCTGGCCACCCTTCGTGCCCAAGACCTTGAGCAGACCTTGGCTAAAACCCCAAGGTATATTCTCTGTTCACTGTCAGCAGTGATCTGTGGAACGGATTGGTGTGGGCTGCGTTGCCTTGGGCAGGGTTCATGTGTCATTCGGGAGACGATGTATCAGGCTACAGAGGCAGAGGGAGGCTACCGTATGTCCATGGAAATGAGTGAATCAGAAAGCCAGATGGGGGCCCCTCTAAGGACATGAGGGATTGCAGAGTGCAAAACTGGAAGGACTTGGGAACATCTTGTCCTTTATTTCACTTATGACAAAAACTGAGGCCCAGAGATGCCAAGGAATTTGCCCACATTTTTTCTACTAATTAATTAATTCTTTCATTTAATTATTCTGTGATGATGCCTGAGTGTCTCTTGTGCGCCAGGCTTTGTTCTGGTGCTGGGGTTATAAGGAGGATGAGGGTCACAGGGAGAGTAGAAATTTGTTGTGAATCAATTTAAGAGAAAAACCTGGCTGAGGATGGAGGGTCTCAGGGCAGAAACCAGAGAGAAGGGAGGAGAACCACCTTCATGCTGTAAATGTGAACACAGATTTGACAGCGTTTGATAATTACAGTAACTATCAGTGCCTGATGGAAGGTTACCCCCGGGACCATTTCTGGGCACGCATCAGCACTGTAATCACAAAGGTACTTGTAAGATGATCTGATTAGTTTTTATCTCCTGCTGCAGGCCCGGACGGTGAGGGCCACCATGCAGGTACCTTTCTTGGCTCTATGGTTTATCCCCAGAATCTGGAAACATACTTGACACATGGTAGAGACTCAGTAAATATCCACTGGATGAACAGTGGAAGGCATGACAGAATGATACGGGTGCCCATGTTCCCATCGATAGCGTAGGGATCAGGCAACGTCAGTAAAGGGTCAGCTAGCAAATGTTGAGGCTTTAGGCCTCATACAGTCTCCAGCACAGTGATTCAACTCTACCTTTGCAGCAAGAAAGCAGCCATAGGCCATATGTGAAAGAAGGGGTGTGGCTGTATCCCTACTGTTTATTCATGGATACTGAGATTGTCATTTCATACAATGTCCCTGTTCCATAAAATATTATATTTTCAACTATTTAAAAATGTAAAAAATAAGGACATCTAGGTGGCTCAATCAGTTAAATGTCCGACTCATGACTTCTGCTCAGGTGACGATCACATGGTTTGTGAGATCAAGCCCTACATGGGCTCTGTGCTGGCAGCGTGGAGCCTGCTTGGGATTGCCTCTCTCCCTCTCTCTCTGCCTCTCCCCGCTCATCCTCTCTCTCAAAATAAATAAACTTTTAAAAAAATCTTAGAAAATAAAATAAAAATGTAAACAATAGCATTCTTAGCCTACAGACTATAGAGAAAGAAGTGGCAGGCCAGATTTGTCCCATGGCCTATAGTTCATTAATCCCTACTGTAGAAATAGATAAATTCTTAAAGGTTTTATGAAAGTTTTCCTTGATTGATTCATTTGTCTATTTGTCCAAGCCAGGCTCTGTATCAGGCACTGGACATACAGCAGAAATAAGACACGGTATCTGTCCTCATTTGGTTTAGCATCTAACTGAAGAGATACATGTAAAAGATAAGTAGAATAAAAATATAGGGAAGTGATCTAAGCTTGGCACAGCCTCCGGAGGGAGGAGTCAGTTCTGTGCTAGAAGGACGAGAGAGCTTCATGGAGGTGGTGTTGCTTGTGTTGAGGTCTGAATGATGAGTAAGCAATGGCCAGGAAAAGACAGGGAAGGGGCCACGCGTGGAAAAGTACAGAAGCAGTCTTTTCTATGAGAGCCAGATGTGATGGGGACAAGGTCCTGGAACGGTGACTCCAGGAGGCATGGGCCATATCTGCCAGGACTTTGAGTATTATCTGTTGCAATTTGAAATGTGCTTGTCTGATCTTGGAAGTGTCTTCCTGAAGATCCTCTAGAATTCTGTTGTCTGCAGGAAAGAGTGTTAAGAGCATCCTATGGGAGGAATCAGGAGGGTGTTGGGTTGAGACAGAAGACAGGACTGCCTGAGACCACTTCAGAATCTAGGGAAGAAGTCAGAAGGACTTGTGGTAATTAAGAAAGAAGCAGAGTTATGGAGAGGAGGCAAAAATCAAGAGAAATACCAAGGAAGAAGACACTAGAAGACTTGGTGGCTGATGGATATGCAGAGGATGAAGGTATAGGAAAATCTAGAATGACTGGCTTTTGGCTTGGAAATCTCCCCATTAGTGGTACCATCCTCCACACAGAAAACAGTGACAGAGGGTATGTTTTAGATCTCTGGAGCTTTCTTCTTTGATGATTTTTAAAGAGTTCTCCTTATGAGACTTAATCCTTAAATCTATAGAACAGGAATAATAATTTCCATACTTCTTTTGGGACGCAGAATTGGTATGGCTAGCCTCTCTTGGCAGTCCTAATGATTAGTCACCAGTACAAAGACAAGGTCATTACGTTCAGCAGGTCAAATCTTTGAAGGATGAGTCATGACTGTGTAGTAAATAAGAACCCCACGGCCCATTTAATTAATGTATGCAAAGCACTCTAAAGTTGATTGGGGACCTCTAGTCTACAGCTTCCAAACATCACAAGCATCTTTCAGATATTCCCTATTAAAAAAAACCACAAATATTCTCTATTTACAGATTGGAAAATCAACATAGATGAGGTGATTTCCCCACTTTGTCCAAATCAATTTGCCTAGTTTCCAGTGCTCAAAAACTTCTTGCTAGTTCTCTCTCTCATTCCCTGTCCATCAGAGAGGGCTGGCAGATTTTTGAGTAACTTCCTTACAGATTAGAAAGACTTAGAAAAAAACATTTCCATCCAAGTACTAACCAGGTCCAACCCTGCTTAGCTTCCGAGATCAGACGAGATCGGGCACATTCTCTTGAATGCTGAGAACAAACCGAGGGCTGAAGAGAGAGGAGGAAAGAGGTTGTGGGGTGATGGTCACGGAGAGGGGAGGCACTGGTGGGAAAGAGCACTGGGTGTTATATGGAAACCAACTTGGCAATAAACTATTAGTAAAAAAAAGAAAGAAAAAAAGTAAAAAACATTCCCAACTTTTGTCATTTGGTGTGGATCTTCCCAGTTTTCAATCTTGATCAAAACTAGAGGCAAAAATGGGATCTCTACACTGTGGTCAGAAAACAGTAAAACTCCCCGTCTATTTTATTTCCTGATGATAGAAAGTGGTCCAGGAAAGTACTATTGAACACAGAAGCAAGGTAAAATTAGAAGCTTGAAAGGTTTTGCATAACGCTTTACTTGTCTGTCTGTTTCTGGTCTGTCTTAATTCCGTTATCTATTGTATCCCAGCTAGTAGTTTAGCTCTTCATCACCAACATTTTGCAATCTTTCAGAATACTTTTGGGGAATTCCAGAGCAAATAGCCTTAAACAGCAACTTAATTGTCTGAGAGATTTTATTTGTTTGTTGAGAACTGTTGGGACCACAGCATTATCTGTATAGGGGAATAATTCCCTTAGCTGCACTCAGTTTTTACAGTTCCTTGCCCAAAGGATTATAGTTCTTTTTTTGCATAAAAGGATGCTTGGAATGGGGATACCCAGAGAAAACATTTTGAGTGCTTGTAACGGGGTTCAAAGTAATACAATTTGAGTAGACTCACTGTGTCTCCTGAGGCCTGGAAAAAAAGGCAGGGAGAGAGAAAAGCAGGAGTTGAGGATGCAACTTGCGATTAATAAGTGATTTGTTCAATGGATAACATATTGATTATAGCACTGTGCTTGTCATGAGGGTTATACTGTGAAATGTAGGAGAGTTTCAGCCTAGAGTAGCTTAATCTAGTTATGGATATGGGAATTCAAAATACCTTGTCTACCACGGGAGATTGAAGTCCTTGATGAGTCAATAGAACAGTTAAATAATAACACTGATGAGTAAGCATCAGAAGATATGCATTAGAATGCATGCAAATGCACTCTTTACTTTGGACATAATTCACATGTTGTCCCTGTGTTGATTACATGAGACTTACACACTTATTCATACACAGGATCTGCAGTGGTCATTATAGTAATTGAGTGAGACATGCTGATGTGCCCGACTTTCTTAGATTGGGTTATCTTGTTGGTACAAGGCAATAATTAATACTAAAACCAGTGGAATACCCCAGTGAGTCCAAATGGCAAATCTTCCTGTCCTGCTCACCTTGCCCTGAATGAATGAATATAGGTATCTGTTAAACAGCTGTTATTTATTTGCCTATTTCACATCTGTCCTTGAAGGCCATCATGAGGGCAAGGACTGTGGAACATGCAGACGACGTGTCTGTCAATGGACTGACCATACTGGGTGGATGAAGGAGCCTTGGAGGGATGGGGCCTCCTAGCAAAATAGGCTTGTAAGTCAAGAGCAGGGTGTCAGCATCCTGTGCGTATTTCATGGTGAGAGTGAAAGCAGCCCTAAATCATGTGTTGTTCAGTCTCCTGCTTAAATGTTCAATTCTTAATTTGAAAGGACACTCGGTGCCAAGGGAGTATAACATAGAGAAGGAGTGGCCTTGATGCCTAATAGGAACTAGGGTCTGTCAGGGCTGCTTGAGTTTATTTACTTGTATTTATAAGACATACAGCCTTTCTACAGCTCTTCAACTCTGAAAACATTTTGTGAACATTATTGTATTTAATCAACTCAGTGAGGTAGGTGTTACTGTTCGCCCCAGTTTGGCAGACGGGAACAAGGGTATCCTGAGAGGCCTATGATTGGTCCAGTGTCCCACGACTAGTAAGCAGCATGGCCAGGGCTAGAATTAGGGGGTCTTCCCATCAGTCGTGTTCCCACTATGATACAAGAGCTATGACATGTCCTGCCTTCTCAGTGCTAATCAGTTAATTTAGGTATAAACTCAGATTGGTCGAATTATTCTCTGGTTGGGGGCCACATGTGTGGTCTGCACTGTATTGTGAGTTGAAAGCAAGGAGTTGCGGTACCATGGAGACTCCCTGGGGGTTTGAGTTGAGCGTTGAAGCGTGGGTAGGGCTTGATTAAGTGGCGTGGAGAGGAAAGGGCACTGCAGACAAGAGTAAGCATGGGGAGGAATTTGCATGCTGCTTTGGGGAGTCAGTCTGCAGACCAGTGTGGATATGTCAGTGTTAGTGTGGGGGAGCTGATGGATCTGAACTGGTGGTAAAAATAACTGGAGTGGATTTACCTCCGGGAAGGCAGGATAGTTGAAGCTCTTTGGGGAAGATCAAGGAACGGGAGGGGCGCCTGACCTGTTACCTCATTATGGTCCTTCTCTTTGACCACCACTTCGAGGTGCACAGTAGATGGAATTCATCCACCTGTCCATCCACCCAGTCCTTCATTTCACTTCATTGTTTCCCTTCAACAGACAGTTACTATGTACTTGCCATGTTCCAGGCACTGCATTAAGTCTTAGTGAAGTGACTGACAGGAGCCCTCAATGCTTGGTGAATTAATACATGAATGGATCAACAAAAGATATGGGCTTTGGGCTGGTGAGCTCATTCATTGGGAAGAGAGAAGTAAATAGAAAATTCCAGTGTGTTGAGCCCAGTGTGACAGTGTGACGCTCTGGGAACATATAAAGAAG
Source organism: Suricata suricatta (assembly GCF_006229205.1). Lineage (NCBI taxonomy): Eukaryota > Metazoa > Chordata > Mammalia > Carnivora > Herpestidae > Suricata > Suricata suricatta. The sequence continues at coordinate 138,213,213 of NC_043701.1, read as the reverse complement.
CAACAGTCCAGGAGGCCAGGGACGGCTTTCTAAGAGAAGTGACATTTTTGGTTGTTTTTGGAGCCTGAAGTTGGACTATATCAGCTACAGAAGAGGCAAAGAGTCAGGTCAAACTCAGTTAGTGTTTGCAAATGACCAAAGGCCTAGACCCTGGAGGAAAAGCAAGAAAGTAGGTGTAATCCAAGCTGAATGTGGTAGGAAGGTAACAGCAGAAGATACAGGAAAAATGTTTGTGTTAGACTGAACAGGACTACCTGGTCCAAGGTCAGGTCTATATCCTCTTAGGCAAGCCCTGGATAAAAAATGGTACTGCTCTGGGAAGTTTTCTGACTCCTAGCTCAACATTCAACTCCTCTTTCTCACAAGAGGGCTGAGGGAACATCTGTCTAAGGCTAGATGCCCAGCAATGTAAGAGGGAAGAGAAAAGGCAGTGATACACTGTAGAAGAAAAGAAAGAAAGGAGGGCATGGTGGTGCTAGACTGTTTTTTCCCTAAAACAAAAGGAGGAAATGAAGTATCTTTTAATAGAATGCCATTCAGGGGACTTAGGAAAAAATCAAAATGTATTAGAGCTCTCTTCAGACTTTGGATGCTTTATGGCAGCATCTAAAATTGCTGGTAAAATTATGACCTTTTAACTCAAAGCTGTGTCATATATTGTCTAGCACACAGTGTGATTTATATACCAAGCCAGTTGCTCTGAAAAAGCATGGAGAAAAAACCCACACAACGGGAAGTTTATAAAGTGTTGTTATTTTTAATGTATAATGCCTTTTGCTTCCATCTGCTCTGATAGGATGGGTGGCATGCTGTTGGTCAAGGTTATTGGCCCCGTTCCTGCAATGGGGTGGGGTGGGAGGGTTACTTATTACACTCACACACCAGCTGGCCAGGCGACGGCGTCCAGGCTGTGGAATCCTACCCTGCCTCGCCCCAAAAGAGAGCAGTCACCTTGAACCCTTTCTTCCCTTAAAATTATACCTGGATGTCTACCAAAGCTTGAATCGCATTACCCTGGCTCGCATTAAACCCCAGCAAGAACCTGGAGCTCCCGTGGGAGTCCTCCCTTCCTAGGAAATGGAGGGGCTCTGCAGGACCGCTTGTTGGAAAGCTGTAAATGGGATTTCCATCACACTCTTCGAGTCAGCATGGTTTTGACCCCTGTTATGGAGCTAGAGAGGGAAAGGGCTGGGGCAGGCTAGGGACTGGTGATACTGGACTGCGGAGAATATCAGATAGATACAACTCTCACATCTGTGAGAAGGTGAAGGGAGAGAGAGAAAGAGAGAGGACACCCCACACAGCCCAGCAATCAGGCAAGAAAAGCGCCAGATGTGAGTCCAGAGACCCAGTTGTGGTCCAGGCTGGAGCTCTGCCAGTTTGGTTGACCTTGAACAACTCTCCTGCAAAAAGGAGATGAGCTCTTGCTTTGGCTACCTAAGGGAGTTATTGTGAAGATCAAAGGGAATATTGTATCTTTTAATCCTGAGCCAATGGCTAGGATCATTATTTTTCTCTTGCTCTGCCTGTTTCATTTCACCCTCGTTGCGTGCAACCTTTTTACCTCAAAGAGGATTCTTGAGGAGATGGCCTCAGACTTCCTTCTCTCTAAATGTATTTTCTTTTGTTCCATCTCATTTCTGTCCTTCCAGTTATTCCTGATTGTTTTCTCAGAGCCTGTTAGGAATCTAATCATTTCCCTGTGTGGGACCTGTGTATACCCTTTCTTTGATGTGACCACATGCTTCTCTAGATCCGAGTCTTAATGTTCCTGGCACACTTCCTGCCTGGCCCGGAGTCATGGGGCACCCAACGCAACAAGCAGGGAGGCGTCTCCTTGCTGAGCAGAAGGACCTTGCTGAGGTGTTTGTAACGTAGGTCACCAGAAGCCAGAGCTCACTGCAGTGGTGCTCGAAAAGATGCCAGGACTCTGTTCCCAGTAAAGGCAGTGGGGCTTAGAGGACACTGCAGCCCCACGGTCAGAACCTCCCAGACGCTGGCCACCCTGAGCAACTTTGCCAAGCTCCAAGGCTGGAGGAGGGGATTTACTTTTTGTTTGGTACATTGCATCCCAGAAACCATAAAGCTGCTTTTAATCCCTCCAAGATAAGGAAGCCCTTATTTTATTGCAACACAAGAAGATTCTATTTTATGGGGCAGAGTGAAAGAAGTCTGGACATCTTAATTATGTATTTTCAAAGTAATTCTTTTATAATTTTTATAAAAATGACACATTCTCATTTTTTAATTAAAAAAAATGTTTTTAATGCTTATTTTTGAGAGAGAGACAGAATCAGAGACAGAGTGCGAGCAGGAAAGGGGCAGAGAGAGAGGGAGACAGAGAATCTGAAGCAGACTCCAGGCTCTGAGCTGTCAGCACAGAGCCAAACACAGGGCTCGAACTCACGAACTATGAGATCATGACCTGAGCTGAAGTTGGACACTCAACCGACAGAGCCACCCAGGAGCCCCTACACATTCTCATTTTAAAAGAAATGGAGCAGCGCAGAAAATACAGAGAATACGTCAAACGAATTAAACAGACACCATGCAAATTTTGATAACTAGATGAAAGATCATGTTAGACATCTTTGTATGCATTAGATACGTGAGTGCTAACTAAACAGAACTTTATATAAAATGAGTTAACATCCATACTGTTAAAAATTAAAGTGTTAAATTTAAGTTTGTTTGAATGTAGCAGGAGCAACATTGAAGACGGGAAGGAATTGCTAAACTCTGTAGCTTGTAGCTCCCGCGGCTGCTGGTGTGGTTAGGGGGCAACCGTTCACAAAAGGAGTGAAGGTGGAGTCGTGTTTTCTTTTAATCCAATTTTAAAATGTGATATAACAGGATGAACTTTGTGCTGGGAAGGGAGAGAATTTGGCCACACTTACATTTCCACCCGATCTGTTCCCCCACGAATTAGTTCTTGTTTTCATTTCGTCAAGGCTTCCTAACACTGTCTTCTGGAACTTGAGTTTTCATTGTCATTTGGTCTTAGTTAAGTATTTCAAAGTGTGAAGTCCTCACCCAGGTCCTTTCTTGGTGTAGCTTCTACTGTAGGTTAGAGAACAGCGGTAGAAAAACTGCTTGCGTGCCATGAGGAAGCCAGCCCCATCCCTACGGTGCTGGGTGGGTTTGGGCAAGCTGTGTAACCTCTCTGTGCCTCAGATGCTGCATCTGTAACTTGGGGGGCAACTAGGGGTTTTGTGGGGGATGGAATGAGTTATTTATGAACCTGTAGATAGGTAGCTATAAAGTTATTAATAGATTGATCTATCTATAAAGTTCTTTCTCTCTCTCTCCCTGTATAGGTACCTATCTATAGGTTCACAGGGACACACACACACACACACACACACACACACACACACACACACACTTTTTTGGCGATCAAAAAGTAGCAGGCAAACTTTATACAGATATAGAGAGAGATAGTCACTAAGTGGCTTGAATGATTCCGGCAGATTATTCTCATCATGATTCTATCTTCTCTTTCCATGACAGTCCTCGAAGTCAGTAAGAACTTGAATCAGGGTTCTTGTGGGAGTGGTTAGAGGCAAAGGTTTGAGGGCAGGTGCATTCAGTACCTGCCATAAGTGTGCTGTACAATACTGGATGCTTTGTGCTGTAGTTTTAAATACTATTTTTAAGTTTATTTACTTCTTTGAGAGAGACAGAGAGCTAGTGGAGGAGGGGCAGAGAGAGAATCCGAAGCAGGTTCCACATGGACAGCACACAGCCCGATGTGGGGCTTGAACCCATGAACTGTGAGAACATGACCTGAACTGAAGTCAAGAGTCAGATGCTTACCTGACTGAGCCACCCAGGCGCCCCTGTGCTGTATTTTGCTCAACCTTTATAGCAACCTGTGAGGTAGACTCATTTTCCCATTTTACAGATGGTGCTGGGGACGTTATTTAATCTCTCGCAGTTAGTACGTGGTAGAGCTGGAACTGGGGGCTCCCCTCCATCAGTGATGCCTGTTCGAGACGTGTGACATGGAAGTCGCTACCTAACTTCAGGCAGATTGCAGGGAGTCTTTCCTTTGGAGAGATGAGCTCTGCATATGGGTCCCAGATAGAGGAATTTCATTCTGTGAGCTTGTGCCAGCCGTAAACCTGAGAAATGAAAAGTAAGGGGATCCTCAGTGCGGGTGTGAATTCATCAAGAAAGGAGGTGAAGGCAGAGGATATGGGTTGCCCTAAGGAAACATATTTGGCAGCAGAGGGTTAGGGGTGAGCTGGAAGTTACGGAATGCTTTCCTGGGTAAAATCCACCAGCCTCGGGCCTTCTTTTTCAGAAATGTGATTTGTGGAATTTTGGATGACACAGAAAGTTAGTAGGCATTATGAAAAGACAGCTCTATGGTCAAGTAAGTTTGGGAAAATCCTAGTTTAATTAGAGGATTTCTTAACTGGAAGAAGTCTCAGAGCCTTTGGTATGCTGGCGCACACTGTCAGTTTGCGAGGACAGGAGGGGGCATCTCTCCGGACCTGGGGTGCCTTCAGACTCCCTTGGAGCAGTGTTTTTCCACCTGACGTGGCCCCCCAACAGTAAGCCCTCAGTCGGTGTGGGCACCGTGCGGAGAGGAGTCATAGTCACAAGTGCTTCCCGATACTGTTTCTCGTAAGCCGCGCAATGACCCAAGAGGTGGGTGTTATTATTCTGGTGAGGCAGGCCTTTCTGGTGCCCACCCCCACCCCTCGTCCTCACCTTTGTGCCGGTGGCTGGGTTTTGAATCCCCAGTGTCGGCATTTCTTTGCCTGAGGCTTTTCTCCAGTCACCTAACCTGCTTGCTGGCCTGCCTCCGAGACACCATGCCAGGATCTTAAGGCCCCCCTCAACCAGTGAGCTGCTAGAGGGCAGGAGCAGCACTCCAGTCCCCCGCCCTCAGTGAGAGACCTCTGCGCCCCGCTTCCACACGGGCTCCCCAGGCTCCTGGTGGCAGTCTTCTCCAGTTGTCCACAGTGATGCTTGCTTGATGAATTCTTTCTTTTTTCATTTTTTTAATGTTTTAAATGTTTAGTATTTATTTTTGAGAGAGGGAGAGAGAGACAGAGACAGAGAGAGACAGAGAGAGACAGAGGAACGGAGCAGGGCAGGAGTTAGAGACAGAGAGACATGGAATCTGAAGCAGGCTCCAGGATCCAAGCTGTCAGCACAAAGCCCAACACAGGGCTCGAACTCACAAACCATGAGATCATGACCTGAGCCGAAGTCGGACGCTTAACTGACTGAACCATGCTGGTGCCCCTGATGAACTCTTTATTGCGGTCTTCTTTCCTGTCCCTTCCTTTATATATGTGTGTACACACACATACACACACACACACACACACACACACTTTATTTAATAATCAATAATTTTATTAATATTTTATATAATAATTATTAATAACTGTTATAGATAAATTATTGTCAGGTTGGCTAACATACAGTGTATACCATGTGCTCTTGGTTTTGGAGGTAGATTCCCATGATTCATTGCTTACATCCAACACCCAGTGCTCATCCTGTCTCCTCCTGAAGTCCCTGCTCCCTGACATCACCCCCCAACTAAACGTCACAGTAGAATCTTGTGGTCGCATTCTGTTTCTGAGGGAATTTACACTGAGATACTTCATTTTACAAAAGCACAAACTAGTCTGTAAGAGGCTACAGAAGGCACGCCAGGTCACAGTTTACACATGGTAAAGCTAGGATTTGAATTTAATCAACACTTCTACTGAGCACCCACTGTGTGCCTGGCACTCTCCTAAATGATGGGACAAGTTGAAAAAAAGACCTCTTTGTCTTGAACAACAGACAGAAATAAATTAGTGTGGGCCTGTCTTCCAGCTTCAACCACAGAACTCTAAAAATTCACTGAGGTTGGCTGCTTGGCCCCTTCTAAACTGAGAGACCCTTTCTCTACCAGACCCACGTTGGCCTCTGAGTCAGAAGCTGGAATACTGAGCCGCTGTACTGCCCTTGAGGCCATACAGAAATGCATCAGACAGGGAGGGGATTTTGCTTCATGATAAATGCTAGAGAGAACTGCAGGATTTGCTTCCTCCATGATTTTCCTGCCCACTATAACATCTCTCTTAATTAATGGGTTGCAATTAGCATTTATAAAAAGAAATCGTTCTATGAGGTGAGGTCACTGGGATAGGACATCTTCTTCCAAAGCTGTCCTCCTGGTGTGAGTGGGAACATTCAGAAATTAGCATCTCAGTAAGCCTAGCACTCTGGCATTCAAATGCATGTGGTCCAGCTGGGCAGATGCGTGGATAAAGGCAAGGCAAGTTCACAGGAGTGAAGCAGGAGAGATGCAGTAGCATCTCGTTCATGGTTACAAAGTAGCCACAGAAATTGGAGATTTATGAAAATAATTTTTGTTTTTCTCTTTTGGCTATTTTTAAAGGACTATTTCTTTGTTCATGAGTGACCTCTAGGAGCATAGAGCCACATAGTTATAGAAATTTGATTTGAATAAAGACGTTGTGGTTTATATATACAATGAAATACTACTTGGCAATGAGAAAGAATGAAATCCTGCCATTTGCAGGAACATGGATGGAACTGGAGGGTACTTTGCTGAGTGAAATAAGTCAGGCAGAGAAGGACAGATAATGTATGTTTTCACTCATATGTGGATCAGGAGAAACTTAACAGAGGACCACGGGGAAAGGGAAGGAGAAAAATAGTTATAAACAGAGAGGGTGGGAGGCAAAGCATAAGAGACTCTTAAATTACAGAGAACAAACTGAGGGTTGATGGGGGTGGGAGAGAGGGGAAATGGGTAATGGACATTGAGGGCACTTGTTGGGATGAGCACTGGGTGTTGTACGTAAGGGATGAACCACAGGAATCTACCCCCAAAACCAAGAGCACACAGTATACACTGTGTGTTAGCTAACTTGACAATAAATTATATTTTTAAAAAAGAAATTTTATTTGAAAGGGACGTTAGGGATTACCTACTAATAAACACTCGCAGTTCCTCCCTCCTTCCCGCCTTCATTTCCTTTCTTCTTTCCTTTCTTCCTTCTTTCCTTCCTTTTACCCTTCCCATGAGAAACCATTTAGGTCAGGAAGGAGAAACACAACTTGTCTAAGGTGATGTACTGTGTTGGAATATTCCCAAAATTAGAACCCACTTAGTTTTTCAAATTGTCATACAGATGTTCTTTTCATAGCCACCAGAAATCTTAAGCATTTAAAAAATTTTTATTGTTCTTTCTGTCCTTCTCAGCAGTTTTCACATAAGAATTATGAAAGGAAGTTTAATGTACCAATCAACATAAGATTTTGCATTATCCATAGAGGTCTGCCTATGGACCATGCTCTCAGTACATTTTTTTTTAATGTTTACTTGTTTATTTTTTGAGAGAGAGGAGAGAGGGGAGAGAGAGAGAGAGAGAGAGAGAGAGAGAAGAGAGAGAGAAGAGAGAGAAGAGAGAAGGCAGGCTGGGAAAGGGCACATAGAGAGAGGGAGAGAGAATCCCAAGCAGATTCCGTGCTGTCAGCACAGCCCATGGGGCTCATGACCTGAGCTGCAACCAGAGTCGATGCTTACCTGACTGAGCCACCCAGCGCCTCCTGCAGGACACTTAAAAGCTCAGTTTGTTAGTACATCATTGTGATTAGTTATGTGCTATTTTTGATGTTTAGTTTTACTCTTTGTTGCTGTGTTTGTATTTCTTTAGAGACCATGCCTCATAGTGTTTCTAGCCCTAACAGCTCCCAGAAAAGGACCAAACATGTAATAGGGTGACTTATCACTGATTAATTCACTCCTTTTTTTTAGATTCTTCCCCTTTGTTTGCTGAATTTGCAACTTGCGCCCATTTATCTCCTCTGGTGTTCCCTCATGCAGTTATTGAAGAGGCCACAAGGAAGGCATCTGATGGGAGAAGAGGAAAGAGCCTGCCTGTTTTACCCCCTCATTAAACAATCAGTCCAAAATAATGGTTGGGATGATCTCATTTGCAAACCCACACACCAGGCAGTTGGTAAAGAAAAAAAGGCCTAAGCAACAACACAAGTCTGTGGTTCGTTTACATCCTCACTTTGTGGCAGGAAGAAAGAGCCCACTTACTGCTACTGATAAAGCAGTGACCCACCTTATTTATTTTCACATAAATCATGTCTTGGCAGGCATTTCCATAGTCTGAGACCAGCTTGCTCCTGGGCTGTCTGAGCTATGTCCTAGCGATCTAGAATCACTGCTTCAGGGCGATCCATCTTCATCAGTGAACGGATACGCTGTAAGGACTTTCCAGACATTATCTGTTGCCATGTGGCCACTAAGCAGCTGGTCCGGTGCCTCGTGCTCTGGTTTGGTGAAGGGATAGAGATTTCAGTGCTCGTCTCCTCTCGCCCAGAGTGGGATGCAGAGATGGATGAGGCCAGGCTGGCGGAATGGGCAGGTCAATGAAGCCTGCCATCTAAACTCCGATGGGTGACCTTGTACACAGAGACAAATTGGGGTTAGGGATACGGGCTGAGGTTGAGCTGGATTAGTTCACTAAGCCGTGCGAAGGGTGGGCTTCAGCTAGGTATCGCCATGGCAAAGAGTCTTGGCTAACATTTGGTTGCCTAAACTAAGTTGGCAAAGGCCTCTCGCGTAACAAAGGTTCCGTAAACTAAACCCAAATTGTATGTATTTCCTCATTCCTTCAACGCATTTTTATTGAATGCCACCATATACTGGGCATCGGGGGTATGCACAGAAGCAGACAGAAGTTATATGGCCATTTATTTATAGGAAAAAGGCTGCAATAAGCACATGGGCCAAGGCCGAGGGAATCGCTAAGTGGATCTGGCTAACTTGTTTGGGTCAGAGCAAATTGGTCTATGCCTTCAACATAGCTTTCTTCAGAACTTATTAGAAACAAGATGCGCATGGCGAGGGGGTGACAATCCATCCTTTGGAAGAAACTCTCCATTGCTGGGTTAGAAAAATCTCCAAGTCCTCACATACCAAAACCAAGATGTGAATTACATGCCTTGTGGAACAAGGGAAAAATCTTAAGCAGATGCAAGGTGCCTGACTCTGCTAGATGTTACAGATTATATACAAAGAAGGACGGAGACCCTGACCTCAACGAGTTCATAGTCTGAGATGATTCAGAAAGACCTGAATTCGGCTGGGAGAACAAAAAACAGCGTATCAAGTGTTAAAATGAGTGTCACAGGAAACAGAGGGAATTACCAAGTGTTACTAACCTGAAAAAGTACTTGCTGGCAAATTAATCACTCCTCCCTCCCTCGGAAGTGTCAGTGGATCAGAGGTTGGCAAGATTGGCCTGGAGGCTAAATCTGGCCCGCTGCCTAATTTTGGAAATAACATTTTATTGGAATGTGGCCAAGCTCAGTTTCTTACATATTGTCTATGGCTAGCTTTCGGGCCACCATGGCCAAGTTGAGCAGTTTCAACAGAGACTGTGGGGCTCCCAAACCTTGAGGTGTTATTATTGGCCCTTTATAGGAAAAAAATGTGCTGAGCCCCGATTTTGATTATCCAAGTTTATCCTGGTGTTAACTGAGAGCATTAGAACAAAACATGACTGAGATGCACCTGGTGGTGGATTAATCCCCCCAAAACAAACACTTCACTTCCATCCTCCGAGTTTACCTGAAATTAATTTTGAGCATCGGAATTAAACATCGCTAAATCCTGTGGCACCTGAGGCCCTTGTGAAAATGTTTTCACGGATCCACGATGCAGCGCTCTGCTTCCTGCCTTTATAGAGAGCTAAATCACGAGCACCCGTTTGGAAGGAGCGCCTCTGTTCTTTGTAAACTGTAATTGAAGATATAATTCACTATGTTCTTCAGTCTTCATTCAAAGCTGCTGGCACAAAAATTCTGCTTGAGATTAATTTTAGGATAACATTGATCTCTGAACTGACTTTATAGGTTTTCCCAGGTCACAACAGTCATAATCCAGTGTGTTTCTCTCTTGCCACAGGGGATGGGAAAAGCAGAGCCGTTTTCAGAGATGAACTTAGTAATGGGTTCATTGCAAATGCCAGGGAGGGGTCTGGGGTGAGACGAGAGAGGAGGACGGGGTGCAAAGGTAATGACTCACTCTCAGGGAGACGCAGGGGCAAAGTGGGCCTTAAAAAAAGGGTGCCTCCTCAAATTTTGTGTGCTAGGTGCCTCCCTAACCTCACTCTTGTCCTGAGACTGGCAGGTGCCTATTAATATTCCTTCCCTCTTCTTCTAGTTGGCAGGACCCCTGGCCTAGTTTATCCCCAGGGATGTGTTTTGTTTTGATTTGGTTTTGACCATGTAGACTGATATCAGGCCCTCCCTGCAGTAGACAGGGCTACAAATCTCAAAAGCCAGACCTGTGCGCACTGGGGACGCCATCTGTCTCCTCCGGGTCCAAATGTCAGGCAGGAGGGATGCTCAGGGCCATGTGTCAGCTTTCAGGCCAGGGCTCAGCGAGGGAGGTGGGATTAGGGAGGATTATTCCAGTTCTCATCACTGAGCTCGAGTTTTCATCTTGGGGAAAAGGAGAGGATATTGGAGGTAGTTGGATTCCCTGTCGCCAGCATCACATGTGGTGTGTCAGAACGGAGGCTGCTACTTTGGAAATGGGAGGAAAGTACAGGGACCAAGAAGATGTGATGAGCACCGCTAGCTGGTGATGAGGGGGAGGGAAATGCACCGAGTTACAGACTCTACCCCTCGGATCCTCAGATGGTTAGTTCTCAGGACAGAGGGAGAAGAGGGGAGAAGATGGAGTAGGGTAGGGGGAGGCAGATTAACTGGAGATTAGATGATATTCTCTTGAATAGACAAACCAAGGACTGAAGTGAAGCATCCTTTTCTCTTGTGACTTGAGGCCCGTGCAAAGGCCACATGCTTCTGGTCTCCAATTTTAAAGGGTTAAGAGTGTGGGGAGGTGACATGAGGCACATAACTCAAATGGTCTGGGATTCGGGGAATAACCAGTAGCACGTGCCTGGTCATAGACTCAGCCTTAACGTCTTATCTTCCCTATTCCCAATCACAGATATTGGATGATTCTTTCATCAGCTAAAAACAGGGCCATGACTTGCCAGCCATTGGAGTTGGTTCAGTTCTCAGTTTGGTCCACAGTGTGCCCCTTGCTACCTGGTTTTCCGCACCTGCTTCCCTCCTCCATGCCCAAGTCACTTCATAGTTTTCCGGCGACCGAAACCTAACTGAGGGATCAGTGACTCTGAGGCAAATGTGCGTCTTCATAGGGAGCAGACTATTAGATCCTAGGAAGAGGGAGCAAGAGCAGGGGCTTTGGAGGAGGCCGGGAATGAGTGTTTGTGTAGCACATTCTGTGTATCTCCTTAGAGGTGTAATTACGTGTATGTGTGCTGGTAGGTTCGCAGATTTCATATTCCCAGCCCCCATTCTCACACTGCAGGAGGAAGGAAGGCAGATTTCAAACCCACATCTCTTCTGATGCCCGAAGCACAGGTCTTTCTTACTATGCATCGCTGCTGTTTCACCAGCGGACTTTCAGGCATCAAGGAGCAAGTGAGGGAAAAGAGCTAATTTGGGGGTCTTCTCCTAAAATAAAATGATGTAGGTAGTCATCTCCACTACCTAGCTAAACAGAAGTGTAGATTGTAAGCTGCTCCATAAAACTATAGATTCCTTGAGGATGGACTTAGAGTTTGCGTCCCTAGTGTGCTTAGCTCAGTATCTGGCTCACAGTAATAAAAACAGCAAACACTCAGTGACACTTACTTGTACTGAAGACAAGTTTAGCTGGTGTAAATACCATCATTTATTCCTCTAGGAGGTAGGTTACCATTATTATTCCCATTTTATAGTTAAGCAAAGTGAGACACTGCGAGCTGAAGGAACTTGCCAGTGTTCATTCCCTAGTATTGGCCAGGCTGGGATTTGAATCCCATCATTCTGGGTTCTAGAATCCTGCGTCTCTTCCACATAGGTGCTTAGTTAGTTGAATAAATGAATAACTACAGCATCTGGGGAACTGGATATCTGTTAATTTCACCGAAGAGGTTCATTGTATCAGAGTTAATTGCTTGCTTAATATTTTAAAAAGAATGGATTAATATTCTTATGTTCTTTCCTCACCACCTCCCCACTGACCCCAAGAGAAATAAGCCTGTTGCAGAGGGGAAGGAGCTGGGTATTTTTGCCCAGTGAGTGTGGATGAAGGACGATACTTCGTGTTGGTAACACTGGGCTCTTGGGGACAAATAAAACCCCCACTGAATTCCTTGGGGCAGATGATATAGGACAGCAACTACGGGACACACTGCGGGGTGTGTAAACTATGGAAGCAGTCTAGGACAGTTTTTTGCAATACACATGTTCAGGGAAATAAGCCCTAAGTTATTTGAATGTGTATAAATGTTTACATAGAATTCTCTTTAAATATTTAAAAATTATTTTAAGAAACCCTTTCTTGTAATGAAGAGGTTTATGTTGAGACGTTTCTACCATGTTAAGAGTCAAGGACTCGAGGCAGAGTTTGAATAACTTTTCCAAGATCACATGGCTCATAAGTAGAGATGCCGGGACCCAAATCCCAGCCCTCTGGCTCCAGGGTCAAAACTTGTCATGTCCACATCAATGGAATCTTAGGAAGCAGCTGGCAGGCCTTCTCTGTGGAGACAGAAAGACATTTGGTTATGGACACTGTAGCCACGTTGCCCATCAATGATGAGGTATTCCGTGAGCAGAAGACAGACCGGTTGGGGTGTGCCCTAGAACTTTGGGAGCTGGATGGAGGGGAATTTGCCCAGTACAACCTTGTGTCAGTACCTGTGCAGGGCTTTGCTTACATTATTTAATCTGGCTTGATATCTGTGAAGTAGATATTAAAACCTGTATTTGAGAGATGGAGAATCTTAGGCCAGGAACATATAACTTGTTCAGCCCCGCAGTGGCAATAGCAAGCCTGAATATATAAGACCTTTGCTCTTTCTGTTGAACCAATCCTCTCTCAGATTTGCTGGTTTCATGACCGTACTGTCAGCCCTGCTGTTGGGAGGGAACTGATGGGGTTAGAGCAGATGATCTCTGAGGAGACACCACGCTCGACTTCCATGTTCCGTAAGTTGGAACAAACAGCTAGTTTTTGGATGCCTCTAGTGACAAGGAGGTCACTGTCATCAGGAGGCAATCCATCTTGATATTTTTAGTGACGTATATGAGACTTACAATAAAAACATAGATGTTAGTGGTGCGGTTCAATGAGTTTTGACTTACCTACTGTTGTGAAATAGTCTATCACTCATTTCAAGGTACAGAGCATTGCCATTATCCTAAAAAGTTTTTTTCTGCCATTTATAGTCAGTAGCTGCCCTCTTCCCTCAGTCATAGGTAATCATTGCCCTGATTTCTGTCAACATAGTTCAGTTTTGCCTGCTTTTGAACTTTATACAAATGGAATCAGACAGGGTGCTCTTTCCTGTATCTCCCTCCTTTTACTCAAAGTAAGATTTTGGGGATTCATAAATATTGCTGTGTACGAGTAGATTGTTCCTTTTTTATTACTAATACTATTCCATTCTGTGGATGTGCCACAATTTGTTGATCTGCTCACCTGCCAATAGATATTTAGGTTGTTTTCTGACTTCGGGTAATCGTGAATAAAATTTTTGTGATCATCCTGTATGAGTGATTTTTGCAGACATGTGTTTTGAGTTTTCTGAAATAACTACGTAACGATGGAATTTTAGGTCATAGGATAGCTGTTTAACTTTTAAGGTCCTGACAAACAGTTTTCAAACAGGTTACAGCACTTCATACCCCTCCCTCCTATGAATGTGTGAGAGCCACAGTTGCTGTTTGCCTGCTCACAGTTGCTAGTGCCCACTCTCATTTTAGTCATTCTAGTACAGTGGTATTTGTGAAGGGTTCTTTAATCTTTATTTATTTTGAGAGAGAGAGAGAGTGAGAGAGAGAGAGCATGGCTGTGTACAGGCAGGAGAGGGGCAGAGAGAGAGGGAGAAAGAGAATCTTTTTTTTTAACACAATTTATTTTTTTAACATATGCAATTATTTTCCATCATTTACAATACAGAAGTTACAATGACACTCCAAACAGAAAAGCAAAGTAAAAAATCAAAACCCTAACTTCCATTTCATGTAATTAGACATACAGAAATTTGAAGGTTAAGTAACAACTAGTTAATCACCTAATTTCACAGCTATCTGAAGTGGAGATCGTTATATAGCAGCTTATCTATGATACATTCAAGAGAAATGATACAATTTATTACTTGCCCATAAGCTAAAACACAGCCTGCTTAGTACCTTTCCTTAAATTCCACCTCTATACTACAGTATACTTGAGGTCCATGCAAAAAAGTAGCTACCTTTTATGTAGGAAATGGATGATTAAGTCTTTGGTGCTGTAAAAGCAACTTCACTTAAACATAACCACCCCCACCACCAAAAAAAGAAGAGGAAAAAGAAAAGTAAAGAAGATAATAAGGGTGCTACAATGTAAAAACATTAAAAAAAAAAAAAGAA
>NC_043701.1:138194323-138198617 GCF_006229205.1 Suricata suricatta | reverse complement strand
TATATATATGCATATCATCCCCTATCATCCCATATATATATGAATCTATTTCTGGAGTCTGTTTTCTTTCATTAATCAATTTGTCTCTGTTTAGGCCATAATGTACTGTCTCAAACTTTTATCACACGTAGCTTTTTAGTCTTTATAGTAAAGTACATGTTGTATTTTGTCATTTCTTTTCTAATGTCTACTAAAATGGTCATAAGATTTTTCTCCTTTAATTTGTTCATTTAGTGAATAATAGTATTGGTTTTTATTTGTTAAGCTAATCTTGTATTTGGGGAATAAACTCCTTTGGTTATGATGTATCACTCCAGATTACTTTTACTAGTACTGTGTATGTATTTAAGGATTATCATGCCTATGTTGATGAGGTATATTGATCTATAATTTCACTTTCTTCTCCTTCTCCTCCTCCCCCTCCTCCTTCTCCCTTTTCACCCCCTCTCTCTTTCTTCTTCTATTACCCTTGGCAGATTTTGGTGTCGTAGTTAGTCTGACATCCTAAAACAATTGGGAAATGTTTCTTCCTCTATTCTTTAAAAGAGTTTGTGAAGATAGGTATTATTACCTTCTTAATTGTTTGGTAGAATTCTCCAGTGGAAACCATGTAGACCTGAAATGTTCTTTGTTGGGGATGCTTTCCATTGAAGTTTCAACTTTTT
The DNA here is from genome assembly GCF_006229205.1 of Suricata suricatta. Taxonomy (NCBI): domain Eukaryota; kingdom Metazoa; phylum Chordata; class Mammalia; order Carnivora; family Herpestidae; genus Suricata; species Suricata suricatta. The sequence continues at coordinate 138,197,952 of NC_043701.1, read as the reverse complement.
TAAACAGATACATGGCTGCTTAGATTTTTCATTTCTTCTCGTGTCATTTTGAAAAGGTATTTGTAACACAACTTATCTATTTCATTTACTTTTCAAATTTGTAGACCTGATATTGTTCATTACTTTCCTTCTTTATCCTCTTGATGTCTGTGGGTCTTAATAAGTACATGGATCATTTCAAGAGATCTGTAATAATTAAAAAGTCTCTCATCGGTTATTTCATTTTGGACAGTGAGTTCCTTTCAAGTCAGGAACAGACCATTTTCTTGTCTCTTCTCAGGTGGCTGTCAGCTGCTCAACGGTTAGGATTTATACTTGATGTGAAGCCCCTTCTGATACCACATCCCAACATGCTCCACACATTCCACACAAATATGTGCTACACAAACACACAAACACACACACACACCCTCATACAGATAGCTACTTTTGCTTTTCCTTTGCAGCACTTTATCAAACTATTAGTTAAATACATTTATTGTAGGAATTTGCTTTGCTGCTCTCTCCTACTGGACTATAAACTCCATCATGGCTGAACTTATATCATTCCCATCAATTGCTGAATAGCCAGTACTCATCACAGTGCTTGGCATGTTACTTAAGACATCGTAGTTGGGGGAATGAATTAATCTTTACTGAAGAGAAATAAATTGCCCTCTCTGAAAATTCTGTCTGATGTAGCCTTGTTAGAAGGCAGTGTGAAGGCTGAAAAAAAGAGGCAGCGGCCTGATTATGGAGAGCCTAGACTAACAATCTATGAATCTAGCTATTTCTCTTTTTATATTTGTAAAGCTTTCTCTGCCCCTGTTATATTTTTGTTTACACTCAGTACCCGAGGGAAAGAGGGGATCAGTGATGGGTCTAGAGAAGGTGCTGAGGATTACAAGGTAGGGAAGTGCAGGGCTGAGGACCTCTAACGAAATGTCTCCTCCTGCCTTCTGGGAAGCCCAGAGTCCCTCCTCTGCCTCAGTTCTACACATGAGATTAGCAGAGGATGTGTGCATCTGGGTTATGTTGGTAGTGGGAGGTGGGACAGAAAGCGTGGGACCATTCAGGCTGTCTCTCTAGTTGGGCATCATATCCTATAAGGGAGTCTTCCCTGAGAAACCGTAGTCATCAGACAAGATCACCAAAATAAAAGAAATGGCTCAGTAGGACCCAAACTCCAGGCCCCCTCCATACCCTGTTCTGTGCTCCTTGATTTTGAGGAATTATAGCCTTTTCTCCTTCCATCCCCCTAAACCATGTCCAAAGGAGCTTATGTGGTAATTTCCAGAGTGAGGCTGGTTGATCAGCTTGTCGGACATAATGGATCAGACTGCCCCCCTCTTCCGACTGCCTCTCTGAGGAGGCCTCCTGCGGCTGCCCAGAACGTGCTGGGGCTTTTCCAAGGGGGCTGGTGAATGAGGGAGGAGGAAGTCTCCACCAGGACATACATGCTGGTGAGCCACACCAAGCGGGACAAGACGACCTGTCTGCAGCACAGGTCCGAGAAATACGGGCTCTTCCAGGTCCCTGCAGGACATCAGCTTGTGCAAGACGTGAATTGAAGGGAACCTGGAGCCCAGTCGGCTCTCTGCCTCCACCATGATCCCCAGTAAGATTCTGGTCCACCATCACCCACCCAACCACACCAGCACAGAGGCTTGCAGACCTAACAAGCGCCGCAGGAAGTCCCTGGGAGACTTGTTCCATAATGGCTACCGGGTGAGGTGTGGGCCCACCACCCCTGAGAAGGAGGAACGACAGAGCTTCTGGGAGTCCTTGGTGTCCTGCAGCAGGGTCTGTGCCTCTTGGGGTAAGGTCCCTCCCAACCCCAACAGTTACCCCCCAAAAGTATCCTGTGCTTTTGGAGGCTGCCAGGAAAGAAGTGCCCTTCTAATAGGCTGGATTGAGGGTGATACCCAGTGGACAGGTGATAGCCTTCTCTGTTCCCCTCTGCTTGGTACACCCCTGAACTCAGATGTGCCAGGCCAGGCAGAAATCCTGTTTTGTTTATTTTTTAAATGAATATGGCTGGCCTCTAGTGTTCCCAAATGTTTTTGAGCTATTAGAGAATATATTTCAGAAATGTTGGGGAAAGCTTGGCAAATAACAGCAATAGCCTCCTTCTTATTTTATTAAGTGGTAACAATTTCCAGTGGGTCAGCATTTTCTAAAGAGGCTCTTGGAGCTATGAACAATATTTGTTTTCAGGGACAGCAGTGCCATTTCTGTTTGCTGTCTTATGTCCTTGTATAGGGCCATGGGGGTGCTGTCTTGCCTATCTTGGGTGGTACTTCATGCTTCTTACCCAGAAGAGATCAAAGAGGCATCCTCTGGGAAGATTCTTCTGTCTCAACAGTTTTCTGAGGGGGATTGCATTTTATTTGGGTATCCATAATGTATAGGAGTTTGAAATTAATGGTTTAAATTTACATTTCTGCACCTAAAGATCCCAGATTTAGGAAGAGATATATTTTATTTCCAGAAAGGTGAGTGGTACCATGAGCTTCTTTAAAATGAAGTATCATCCCTTTGGAGCCCAGTTTAGGATTCTGATGCAGATTGGTGCAGCTCCAACTACCTCAGCATTATATATTTATGCATAGTGAAATTCCAATTAGCAAGCGATGGGTGAATTCTAGTCAACCCTTCTCATTAGAACTGGCCTAAAAGACTTTCTTGGGCTAAGACATCTGCATGGACTTCACCTGGAATCAAAATATTCATGCTTCCTGTCTGGAGCCCTAGATAAGCTGACCAGATTGTTAACTTCCTTCTCCCTTCACTTCAGGAAAGAGCTGCTTCGTGCTTTAAAACATCCAGCATTGGCAAGGACCACCATTAAAGCACCTAAAGAGATGAGCAAGAATGATGGGATTAAAAGCTAAGAGAAATAGACCATTTCTTGAGTAAGAGTTGAGTAACTGAGTAATACTACAGGTTTAACTTAGTATCTGTTTTTCTTCTTAGTTTCCTTTGGAGGGATTTCTTATAAGTTCATTCATTCCTCTTCAGCAGTGAGTGCTTACTCTGTGTCAGTCATCACTGTGCTGGAAGGTGATGGACACGGGTGAGCAGGTGTATGAGGTGGCTGCTGCAGTAGAGCTGACATTCTATGGGGGACAATGGCACATATACAAGCAAATACAAGGTCATGGTCGAGAGTTAAAGAAGGACAGGGTAATGGGAAGGGGGCTACGGATCGGCTGGCCAGAAAAGACGTCTCTAAGGCAGTGTCCAGTTGAGCCTGTCTGACAGTGATTCAGGGGAAGAACATTCTAGAAAGGAAGGGAAGCGAAGGCTGAGCTGAGAACGAAGTGGGAAATGTTCAAGAAGTAGAGGCACAGTGTGGCAAGTATGAGGCTGGGGAGAATGGAAGTGAAAGGAATAGAGAAGACATCATATAAAGCCTTCCAGAGCAAGGTAAGGAATCGGAGATTTATTTCAGGTGAGGCGGCTCTTGGCCGGGGGCGATGTGACCTGACTGATGTCTGGAGAATGGTCCTGGGCAGGCTGGGCTGAAGGAATAAAAGTGAAGCGGGAAGAACAGCATCGGGCTGTCGGCCAAACTGGCGGTAACAGCGGCTTGGGCCGTGGTTCCGGCAGTGGGGAGGGAAGAGATGAGTAGTTCTTTTATATATATA
>NC_043701.1:138019922-138194223 GCF_006229205.1 Suricata suricatta | reverse complement strand
ATATATATATATATGAGACAAAATCAATAAGCCTTGCTTGTTTACACAAAAAAATGTATTCCTTTACTTTCTGCCCCTCCCGCCCCCCATTTCAAGTAGAAGTCTCTTGAAACTGGAGCATCACCCCTGCTGCCTTTAGTGTTTCAAGCAGTGAGAGGTCTGGAGCACTTACTGTACATGTATGCCATGAATGATTGAATGAGTGAGTGAGTGAATGAATGAATGAAAAGGTGACAATCCCAGTTGCATGTCAACTGATATTTAGTATCTGTCAGAAAGGAAGTGGTCCTGGATGAATTGGGGGAACAAAGCAGCCTGGACAATTACCGAGGGAGAAGGTTTGAAAAGGTCAGACAAGCAGGCTCTGTTGATACAAGCTCTGACCGGAGGAACGAAAGCCCAGGGGCATTTGAGAGCAAGAAAGACAGTCCTCTCCCCTGAGCTGGAAAGGAGAGGCTCCAGTTCAGCTTGTGTTGGGGCCGAGAAATATGTGGGCCTGGCGCTGAGGGTGGGAGGCTGGGTGACCGCCCTGGAGAAGGGGAGCACCTGGGAGAAGCCTCGCTGTGCCTGGTTCTGCCCCCTGAGACCCTGTGACCCTGAGAATGCCTGGCCGCAGTCTGGGCTCACTGGCTACCCGGCCAAATGACTATGACCTTGTCAGACACCACAAAAATAATTGCTCTTCAGGATTTACGTGGGGGTGGAGGGATTGGAAATGACAGAGGTCTATTTGAACCTTTCAGCTTTTTGGATTTAAAGATTAAGGAGTTAAAGGGAATGGAAAATAGCAAATTGGAAAACCCTGGCAGGCTTTCCGCCACAGGCTGAGAGGGGAAGGGAAGGCTAAGCTGAGGATGAAGTAGGAAACGTTCAAGGAGTAGAGGCACAGTGCATTTACTTTTGTGTTTTCTTTGTCCTCTGCTCGAATGGGACCTTGCTTGCAGGGATCCCCCGAGTCCTTTCTGCCCCGAAGGGTGAATGATTTATCATTTGCCTTCATGTCCCTCGCTGTGTGTCAGAATCACAATGCGGCTCCCATCTGAGATAGAGGTCCTCATCACTTCCTGTCTGGCTGGCCGGTGGGAAAGGCCATGGAACCAGTTCTTGACCCGATGCTTGCCTCAGGCACCACGTTTGACCCTCCGAAGGGACAGCAGCGGCTGGGGGTCTTCCCTGCCTAGAGCTGCTGGCTTCAGGGTCCTGATTCTTTGACAGGGGCACAGGGCTAAGAGCCAGAGGACCCGCGCTCAGTCCTGACTTGCCACCAACACTGTAACAGCAAGAAAAATTATGAATAAAAAGAGAAATGTATATTTGCATAGTACAGAAAGGTTTTAAAACTCGAGGAACTAGAAAATCCTGCCTCTGTAACACAAACCACTGCCATCATTTTATGCTTTCTTCTAGTTTTTATTTTTCAGATAGCTATAGTTTTTATAGTTTTATTTATTTATTTACTTACTTACTTACTTAGAGAGACAGAGAGAGTGGAGGAGGGGCAGAGAGAGAGTGAGAGAGAGAATCCCAGGCAGGCTCTGTGCTCTCAACACGGAGCTCTATGAGGGGCTCGAACTCATCAACCGTGAGACCATAACCTGAGCCAAAACCAACAGTCAGATGCTTGACTGACTGAGCCACCCAGGAGCCCCCTAGTTGTTATAGTTTTATAATAGAGAACATGTACTTTATATAATACTTCTTTTTTTTTAATGTTTCCAGTTTGATTTTTTTTCTCTCTAAATTTTGGTTAAAAAGCACAGAACATAGGATTGCCTGGGTAGTTCAGTTGGTGAAGCATCTGACTCTTGATCTCAGGTCTTCATCTCAGGTTATGAGTTCAAGCCCCACGTTGGGCTCCACTCCCAATTTTATGTTCTGTGTTTTTTCTTTTTAAGCACAATTTTGTATTCTGTGCGTCGTTTAAGAAAAAAAAAACATAAAAATTTCCATCATAATCATTTTCGATCATGACCATTTTAAAGTGTACAGTTTAGTCGTGTTCAGTGTACTGGCATCGTTGTGAAATGGGTCCCCAGAACATGTCCCCTTGCAAATCTGAAACTCTTTACCCATTAAATAACTCCTCTTTCCCTCACTCCTCAGCCTCGGGTAGTCACTACTCTGCTTTCCTCCTCTTTAATTAACACTGTCTCATAGCATTTCCTTTGTTACATTATTCTCAAGCCTGTGTAAGATCTCATAAAGAAGATGGACTGTATTGAAGAAAACCCATGTTTAGATATGAAGCTGCTGTCTTAATTTTCTTGTTTAATGAATAATTTTGCAACAAACATTTCCTGTAGCATTTTTCCATATTTTATTATATTTCTGAAATGGAATTAGTTTGATTCCTAATGCACAATAACGTTCTGAAAATTCTGGATCATTGGACAGTTCCACCTTCAAATTATAAAATTATTGTAGAGTCATCTCTAGGAGATGAAACTCAGATAAGCTGCCAGTTAAGTAGAATAAACACAGTGTCACTGTATTTTTGGTTGACTTGTATTTCTCGTTTCAACCAAGTGTAATAATTTCTAATGGGTGTTTACTACTTGCACTTACTCTTTTATGATGTGTCTCATTATGATTTTTTGGCTACTTATGAACTAGGGATAAGGTATTTTCCATACATTCATTTGACGTTACAAAAAGTTCATTCTATTGTATCATATCCTTATTATATCATATTATGTTATTTTTCTTGTAGGCTATCATCTGTCTTATCTTCTTCAGTAGCTTTTTGACATGCAGAATTTCGATAATGTTATGGTGGTTGATCTCATATTTAAGAGTTTTTATGATTCCTTTTATATCTGAGTTTAGAAATTCTTCCTCTCTGCAGAGAGCTGATAGATACATAATTACATTTTCTTTAGCTTTTCTTTGGCTTGTTATTTGTATTTCATTTTAATTCATCTCGAATTAGTTTCAATTCTGCTATGAGTTGGCTGTTTATATTGATCATCGCTGTTAACCAATTGTTCCATCATTCATTCATAATGCTCATGTCCTTTTATTTTTAAAAAAACATTTTTTTAAAACATTTATTTATTTTTGAGAGATAGACAGAGACAGATCATGCGCAGGGGAGGGGCAGAGAGAGAGACACACAGAATCGGAAGCAGGCTCCAGACTCTGAGCTGTCAGCACAGAGCCCGATACGGGACTTGAACCCATGAACCATGAGATCATGACCTGAGCCGAAGTCGGATATTCATCCGATTGAGCCACCCAGACACCCCTCATGTCCTTTTAATCTGTGATGCCCCCCGTTTCATATATTCAATGCTTCTGTCCATCAGACAGTCTATTTTGCCTATCTTTTTGTGATTTTCTTGTTCTGTTGCTTTGTGGTAAATGGCCCCTATGATTTCTGTAGTTTGGTAAAGTTTCTTTGTGGCTTAATGCATGCTCAGTTTTTGTGACTATTCAATAGTTGTTATTAAAGGATGTGTATTCCTAGTTTAGTGAGTACTATATATATCTGTCCATCCATTCTGGTAAACTTATACAAATATACCCCAAGAAATTAAATGTTATGCAAATATTCTTTATCTGTGCTTATTTTGGGCTAGTTTCTGAAAAAAGAACATTAACGTCTCATCATGATGTGGCATTGCCAACTTTTTTTTTGTTTGATGTATTCTTATCAGATTTTGTGTTCTGTATCTCAGAGATATATTCTTAGGCATGTAAGTTTTCTTCGTTGCTATGTATTCTTGGTGGATGTTCCTTTTATCAATATGAGGTATTACTCTTTACTTCTCTCATAATTTTTCACAGTAGTTGCCACTTTAGTCGATATCATTATCACTTTGTCCCTCCCCTCCTTTTTGTCAACATTCGTCTGGCACCTATTTTTCAGCTTTTCATTTCTAACTTTTCTTTGTGTTTTGTTTTTGGTGTGTGTTTCTTACACACAGTCTGCCTCTGGAATGTGTTAGTGATAGTTTTCTACTATCCGAGAGTCTTTGTCTTTTAATAGATGAACTTAAAACTTACTCAGTTCTGTTGTGATGCAATAGAATTGGGCTGTTTTTACTGTATTTTCTACTTAATATGCTTTTCTTTGGTTTCTTTTTTTCACAATTGTGTTCCTTCAGTTGGAGTGATCAATTTTTTTTGTACTTTTTTTCCCCTCCTAAGGTTTTGAATTTTTAATTCCAAATATATTCTTAAGGTTTTTTTTCTATTTAAAAAATGTTTATTTAGTTTCGAGAGAGAGAGAGAGAGACACGGGCAAGCAAGCAGGGGAGGGACTTGGAGAAATGGGGACAGAGGATTTGAAGTGAGCTCTGGGCTTGCAGCAGAGAGCAAGATGCAGGGCTCGAACTTGCAAACCATGAGATCGTGCCCTAAGCCGAAGTCAGACACTCAACTGACTGAGCCACCCAGGTGCCCCTATTTAAGTTTTTGATACACATACTTAAACTTAAATTTTCCTATTAATATGTATAATTAATAGTATCTTCCCCTCAGGGCACCTGGCTGGCTCAGTCAGAGGAGTATGCATCTGTTAATCTCGGGGTCATGAGTTTGAGCCCCGAGTTGGGTATAGAGATTACTTGTAATAAATACACTTCACAAAGTAGTATCTTACCCTCGAGCAGGACAAGAGCTTTAGCACACCTTTCTTACCTCCACTCCCATCCTCCCTCCATTTCTCTATCTTCCATATAGTATTATCTAGAGATTTTAGTCTGGGGGTCATTGCTATTATTTACTATGTTTTGTAATATTCAGCCAATCCATAAACGAATCAGCTACTTTTAATACTTTTGCTGCATTGGTTCTTGCATCTCACTTCTTTTGGATTTATTTTTCTTAAAGCTGGCTACATATATCTTTCTTGGTTCCAAATGATTTCTCCTGAAAATTATGAAGATATCCTTCCTTTGTTTCCTTTCACCCAGTGCAACCAGGGGAATTGTGACAATAATTTGATTCTCACTGCTTTGAGGGGCTTAGATCTTTACACTGATATTCTGAAATGCCACCATGATATCCCTAGATTTTGGCCTTTGACAATTCAACCTGCTGGACATTTAAACAGACCTTTCTAATCTGATGATTCAAGTCATCCTATTGGCCTGGGAAACTTGATTATAATATTATTTGAGTTTTTCCTGCTTCCAACTGCCTTTATTTTCTCCTTCTGGAAATTCAATTATATAAGTATTGAAAATGTTGTGCTTGTTTTCCATGTCTTGACTTTTCTTTTGTATTTTCCTTCCTTTTGTCTCTTTGAAGGAAGAGCTCTCTATTTGATAGTTCAGCCCTCTGGCTTGTATGTAGATATGTCCACTCTTCTATTTTGTTGACTTTTTAAAGTTTGACATTCAAATTTTAACTTCTCAGCTATCTACTTGATTTTGTAGTGTCAACATATTTTCTTACAACTCTTTATGATTTTTAATTACATTCTTTCTGAAGCTGTTGCTTTCATTTTGTATTCACAAATGTCAGTTTGCTAGAATATCCTTTTTTTCTTTAAGAAAAATTTTTAATGTTTATTTATTTTTGAGAGTGAGACAGAGACAGAGCACAAGCAGGGGGGGGGGCAGAGAGAGGGGGTGACACAGAATCCGAAGCAGGCTCCAGGCTCTGAGCTGTCAGCACAGAGCCTGACACGGGGCTCGAACCCATGAACCCTGAGCTCATGAACTGAGCCGAAGTTGGACGTTTAACCAACTAAGCCACGCAGGTGACCCTAGAATATATATTTTTTCCACAGGAAACTTGATTTTCCTTAAATTGACTTTCTTGAGTCTGTGTTCCTCTTGAGATTTGAGATTTGTGCTATGAGTGCTGTCTTTGCCTCTGGCAACTTGTCCAGTGAGTGTTGGGCTGTGCAGCTCTGCATTCTGGTCCAGTAGCTGTTCTTACAGCTGTGGAGACAATTTCTTTCTAGGACTTACCTGTTCACTCGATACTGCTTAGCAACTAAAATGCCCACATTTACTGCTGTGTCCTGGCTGCTGCCATCGGTGCCCGAATCAGTCATTGTCACTGTCCCAGCCTCCTCCTTCCCAGTGCCAGTCACCTCGTATCATCTTTTGGACAGTTGTTTTCTTCTTTATTAAAATCTCCCCGGGGCACCTGGGTGGCTCAGTCGGTTGAACATCCAACTTCAGCTCAGGTCATTATCTCACGGTTTGTGTGTTCGAGCCCTGCGTAGGGCTCTGTGCTGACAGCTAGCTCGGATACTGGAGCCTGCTTCAGATTTTGTGTCTCTTTCTCTCTCTGCCCCTCCCCTGTTTGCACTCTGTCTCTCAAAAATAAATTTAATAGATAAATAAATTAATTAATTACTTAAATCTCCTCACCTGCCACCCCTTCCAACCTCAGTCTTTGTGGAATTTATTCCACTTATTGAAATTTGTTGACCAAGGACGACATTTCATATATTCTTTCATCATTATGTATAGTTTATATATATATAGTTTATCATAATGTATAGTATGTATGTACACAGTTATTAATATATGTTAATATATATATACATATAACAAATGTGTCCTACATATATACATATATATGTATATGGTTGCTCTATATGTTATGCAAATGCAAAATTAGGTTTCTTAGTTCTGCTGAGTTAATTTCCAACCGAATATTCACTTTTCATCTGCCAACATTCTGTGCTTTTTTTCTCTTATGTGCTATAGTCTCTCTTCCCTTCTTTTTGTCCTTGGGGACTTTGCCATTTTCCCCAAGTAGAATTACTTTAGTGAGGTTTTGAGAGGGGGCAGAGATCAAGCATTCTGTTCAATCTGCTAAATTTAACCATGATGCTCTGGAGTATTTATTATTTGATCCATGATGAACTATACATATTGGTATTTTATGTAGAATGCAGCATCTCTAACATCAGTGAGACTATTTTATTTTATTTTTGTGTTTTGAAAAGTCAGTTTTTTGTAGCAGGTTGATGTCTATTCTCTAAAACAGTCTTAGTAGTTTTCTATCTTTTTTGTATTTGGGGATAATTTAGAATATCAATGAAAAGTAAATATTTTAAAGAATTTAATAAAAAATTTTATGGTTGCGAAGTCTTTGAGAGGAAGGTATTAGTACATTTTTCTATTTACATATCAACTATTATTCTATGATGATTTATTTCCCCTTTTGGTCATATCAACTTTCAAGGTTTGCATTTTTGGGAAGTCGTCCACTATTACTGAGGTTTTCAGTTTTATTAGTATATAATTTTGCATGATTTGTGTTTTCTATTTGCTTCTTGATTGGATGAGCCAGTACTTTATTTTATTGTTTGATTGTTGTTATTGTTTGTCCCCATAAATTTTTATCACTTTTAATCTTTATTGTTTTTCTGATTATTCAGTTATAAACACTAAAATAGAAATTATCTACCTTCTAATGTTGTTAAGGCTACTTTTTCCTGAATATCTTAAGCTGAATGCATTTTTATAGGTAGTCTCTTATTATACTATTGATTTCTTCTAAGTTATAGTTAGCAAATATGCTCTTTAAAATTAAGTAGAGAAGCAGCACGCTTACTGGGTATATTAGTGGTTTTAGGTTACTCAAGTGATTACTCAGGTAAGGGGATATTTGCTAACTTTTTGAGAACAAAAATAAAGTTTGGTTCCTTTGGCACAATATTAACCAAAATAAATAAATTCATCATGATAGATTAGCAAGGATAAAAGAAAAAAAAAAAAGCTATCCTAAACCAGTAGTTCCCAAACTTGGTGGCACTTTAGAATCATCTGGGGGGTTTAAAAAATCTGACACCCAGGTTGTACCCCAGGCCCCTGAGTATCTGGGAGGGGGAGGTAGGTATGGATATTGTCTTCAATCCCTGGGGTGATTGTATTGGCAGCAAAGTCTGGGAATGATCTACTGCCTTGCAGCCTTGTTTTCTCAAGGTATGGTCTCTGACCAAAGTATCTACCTGCATCGTGTTAGAACGGGTTAGATATGTATAGTATCAGACCCACTGAATCAGAATCTGAATGTTAATAAATCCTAGGCAATTCTTGTGCACGTGGAATTTGAATAGTAGGTCTCTAATGCAGGTGTAGCAAATTAGGGCCCTTGGGCTATTTATTTGAATAAAACTTTATTGGAATATGGCCACGCCCATTCACTTACATATATTTACAGCAGTGTGGGAGCTGTGAGAGAAACTAAAATAATTGCTACCTGCCCATTTACAGAGAAAGTTTGCAATGCCTCTCAACCTTGACAGCTCAGAGCTTCAGACCCCCTCTGCCTGTCTGTTCCAAGGCCCATAGAGTCAGAATGGATGCAGGTATCAGCAATTCTTCCCAGGTGTTTGAAATGTGCAGCAGAGGTCCAGAACCGCTGCCCTAAAATTAGTATAAAAAGGAAAGGTAGATGCATTTAAAAAGTCTGTTTTTATGTTGGACTTGGCCACTACTGAATATTAAAGGAAAGAAACAGCGATGGAAGATTGATGTATTTGACCATATAACAAACTTTAAAATTCGAGAAGAAAAAAGCAAAATTTTAGCCTTAGAAAAAGCCGTAAGCAAATTTAAAACAAGAATGACACATTGTGGGAGCCACCAGAGAACATAATGTCCTCAGTATAACAAAGCCTAAATATATTAAGATGAAGACATTGGTCTTCTGGCAAAGGCCACTATAAAGCACTTTAAAGAGAAAAAGAAAATGACTAATAATTATGCGAAAAATAATGAACTTCATTTGTTGACATAGAAAAGAAAACTAAAATAGTGATAAACTCCTATTTGGGGCCCTTCAAATTCAGAGGCTTTTTTTTTCTTCCTTCCCTCCCTTCTTTTCTTCATCAGGGTGCTCAGTCTGGTGGGGGTGTGGGCAGATGACCATTTACATACAGGTGGAAATGCACATTGTTAGCAGCCTTTGGCAAGAGGATCTCAGTGTTGAAAGCGCTTACCTGAGGACTAATGTTTGCAGTTGGAACCGACTGGCTGAAGGCCATGCCAGGCCAGTGTTTACAAGCTTGGGCTTGGTGCCGGCACACAGATTTGGGTTGAGACCTGGCTCCATTGCTTACAAACCGTGGTGGACACACTGCCCAGTCTCCTTATTTTTAGCTATTTTTTCTGTTGTATTTGTAAACTCTTGTACATGTAGCCGTTGCACATGTATGCCAAAAATAAGGATTTTGGCATAAAAGAGGTAATTAAGAATAGTAAAAAATTGGGGCACCTGGATGCCTCAGTCGGTAAAGCATCCTGCTCTTAACTTTGGTTCAGGTCATGATCTTACCATTCATAAGTTCAAGCTCTGTTCTCTCTTCCCCTTCCCTGCTTGTACTCTCTTTCTCTTTCAAAATAAATAAACTTAAAAAAAAAAAACAAAAAGAAAATAGTAGACAAGCAATCATAATAGATTTAATCATAGTCAATATCATTTCACCCATAATTTAAAATACCAATAACACTATATACTCTGTGTGTGTGTGTGTGTGTGTGTGTGTGTGTGTGTGTGTGTGAGATGATTCTGGACTTTCCATTTGTCTTGTTGATTTTTCTGTTGAGTTGTATACAATCCTATGCTGTTTTAATCCTATAGCTTCATATGATGAAATTACCATTCATTGAGTACCACCAACATGCCTGCATGCATTATCAGAATACTTATTCTCCTGGTATACAATCTCTGGAGTACTTTTTAAAATTTAAGTGTAGTTGAGATATAATTTCAGGTGTACAACATGGTGATTTTACAATTATATACATCCTGAAATGCTCACCATGATAAGTGGAGTTACTACATGTCATCATCCAAAGTTATTACACTGTATTTTTGACCCCTGTGACTTATTTGTTTTATAACTTAATCTCCTTCAACTATTTCTCTGATCCTCCCATCAGCTTCCCCTTTGGCAATTACCAGTTTCTTCTGTGTATTTATGAGTCTGTTTTTGTTTGTTCATTTGCTTTGTTTTTAGTTTCTGTGCGTAAGTGAAATTATGTGGTATTTGTCTTTTTCTGTCTGACTTATTTCACTAAGCGTTATACTCTTTCCTTCCATCCGTGTTGTCACAATGGCAAGATTTCATTCTTTTTTGATGGCTAAGTAATCCATTGTGAGTGTGTGTGTGCACACGTGTATATACACACATCACGTCTTCTTTATCCATTCGTCTATCAATGGGTACTTAGGTGGCTTCCATATATTGGCTGTTGTAAATAATCCTGCAATATGCATAGGGACGCATATATCTTTTCAAGTTAAGATTTTCATTTTCTTTGGGTAAATATTCAGAAATGGAATTACTGGATCATATTGTATTTCTATTTTGAGGAAATCCATACTGTTTTCCACAGTAACTACATCATTTTACATTCCCACCAATGCATGAGGGTTTCTTTTTCTCCACATCCTTTTTAATACTTGTTATTTCTTGTATTTTTAATTCTAGCCATTCTGACACATGTGAGGTGATATCTCATTGTGGTTTTGATTTTCATTTTCTGGTGATCAGTGATGTTGAGCATCTTTTCATGTGTCTGTTGGCCATCTATATGTCTTCTTTGGAAAAATATCAATTTAGGTTCTCTGCTAATTTTTTTAATCATTATTGTTTTCTGGTATTGAGTTATATGAGTTCTTTATATATTTTGGATATTAACCCCTTTCAAATATATCATTTGCAAGTATCTTCTCCCTTTCAGTAGGTTGTTTTTGTTTTGTTGTTCTTGTTGATGTTTTTGTTTTCTTTTGTTTCACTAGTCCCAATTCTTTGTTTTTGCTTTTGTTTCCCCCTTGTCTGGGGGAACATATCCAGGAGAGTATTGCTAAGATTGATGTCCAAGAGATTACTGCCTACATTTTCTTCTAGGAGTTTTATGGTTTCAGGTTTCATACTTAGGTATTTAATCAACTTTGAGTTTATTTTGTGTAAGATATTATAAAGTAATCCAGTTTTATTCCTTTGCATGTAGCTATCCAGTGTTCCCAGCACCACTTACTGAAGAGACTGTCTTTTTTTTCTTTTCCCATTGTATATTCTTATCTCCTTTGTTGTAGATTACTTAACCATATATATGCATGAATTTATTTCTGGTCTCTCTATTCTGGTTCATTGATCTATATGTCTGTTTTTGTGCTAGTATCATACTGTTTTTATTGGTATAACTTTGTAGTATATCTTGAAATCTGGGATTGTGATACCTCCAGCTTTGTTCTTTTTTCTCAAGATTGCTTTGGCTACTGTGGGTGTCTTGTGGTTCCATACGAATTTTAGAATGATTTGTTTTAGTTCTGTGAAAAATAATATTGGCATTTTGATAAGAATTGTATTGAATCTTTAAATCGCTTTGGATTGTATGCGCATTTTAACATTAATTTTTCTAACCCATGAATATGAAATGTCTTTCCATTTATTTCTGTTGTTTTCAGTTCCTTTCATCAATGTCTCACAGTTTTGAGTAGAGGTTTCCACCTCAATTAAATTTGTCCATATTTTATTCTTTTTGATATAACTGTAAATGGGCTTGTTTTATCAATTTCCCTTCTACTATTTCATTCATAGTATATAGAAACATATCAGATTTCTGTGTATTGATTTTATGTCCTGTAACTTTACTGAATTCATTTATCAGTTCTAATAGATTTTTAGTGAAGTCTTTAGGGTCTTCTAGGTACAATATTATGACATCTCCAAGAGGTGACAGTTTTACTTCCTCCTTATGAATTTGGATGACATTTTTTTTCTTGCCTGATTGCTATGGCTAGGACTTCCAGTACTATGTAAAATATAAATGATGAACGTAGACATCCTTCTCATGTTCTTGATCTTAAGGGAAAACTTCCAGCTTTTCACCATTGAGTATCATATTAGCTGTGGATTTGTCATATATAGCCTTTATTATGGTGAGGAATGTCCCTCTCTACCTATTTTGTGAAGAACTTTTATCATGAATGGATGTTGATTTTTTTTTGAAATGCTTTTCCTGCATCTATTGAGATGATCATATCATTTTTGTCTTTTCTTTTGTTAGTGTGGTGTATCATGTTGTTTGATTTGTGGATATTGAAGCATCCTTGCAAAAATTAAACTTGATCATGGTAAAGATCCTTTTTCTGTGGTTTGCTAATATTTTTGAGGACTTTTTCATCTAGGTTCATTATGGATATTGGTGTGTTTTTGCCCTGTTTAGGCTGCTCATGCCAAGGAACATTGGTACCTAAATTTCTTTTTTGTGATAGTGTCTTTGTTTAGTTTTTGGTATCACAGTAATGCTGACCTCATAGAATGAATTTGGAAGCATTTTTTTCTCTTCTATTTTTTTGGAATAGTTTGAGAAGGAGAGGTATTAACTCCTCTTTCAAAGTTTGGTAGAATTCACCTGTGAAGCCATCTGGTCCTGGACTTTTGTTTGTTGGGAGTTTTCTGATTACTGATTAAATTTTATTCCTAGTAATCAGTATGTTCTGATTTTCTATTTCTTTCCTATTTAGTCTTAGAAGACTATTTGTTTCTAGGAACTTATCATTTGTTTTAGGTTGTGCAATTTATTGGCATGTAATTTTTCATAGTAATATTTTGTAATTCTCTATATTTCTGCAATATTAGTTTGAAACTACTCTTTTTTTAATTAAGTTTATTTTTTTAGTAATCTATACACCCAACATGGGATTCAAACTTATGACCCTAAGATGAAGAGTTCCATGCTTTTCTGACTGAGCCAACCACATGCCCCTCCTCTTCTTCATTTTTTATTTATTTGAGTCCTCTCTCTCTCTCTCTCTCTGTCCCTCTGTAAATCTGACTAGTTTATCAATTTTGTATATCTTGTCAAAGCACCAGCTCCTAAGTTCATTGATTTTTTTTTCTATCTTTCTACTTAGTCTCTATTTTATTTACTTCCACTGTGATTTTTATTATTTTCTTCCTTCTACTAATTTTGGGCTTCTTTGTTCTTTTTTTTCTAGTTCCTTTAGGTGTAAGATCAGATTGTTTACTTGAGCATTTTTCTTGATTTTGAGACAGGTCTGTATTACTATATACTTCCTTCTTAGATCTGCTTTTGCTGCATCCCAAAGATGTTGAACTTTTGTATCTTCAGGA
Source organism: Suricata suricatta (assembly GCF_006229205.1). NCBI lineage: Eukaryota > Metazoa > Chordata > Mammalia > Carnivora > Herpestidae > Suricata > Suricata suricatta. The sequence goes on along the minus strand of NC_043701.1, from coordinate 138,181,163 downwards.
TATGACCCAAGAGATGAAGGTAGTGAGACTGGGTGGAGGGCTCCAGCTCTGGTACAGATGAAACAGAGGGGCCTCAGCCAATGCCACATAGAGCTCTGCAGCTGGATGGCTCCTCAGGGTTGTCCCAAGTGGGGCAGGGCAGCAAATTTTTGTCCCCACCCTTACAAGGATGTAACCTTGGCCACTTCAGGAGTCAGGGAAGAATAAAGATCTCTGTGCTTAACAACATCCACAACAGCTCATGTGTGTTATTCCTTTGATATAGTCGCAGAGGTGATATGGTAGTGTTTTATTTAGGATTCTTGTAGTTAGTCATTAGTGTGATGAGTTTGCCTTTTTTCCACACGGGTGTGGAGTACCTGTGTCCAGGTAACTCCAACTTTCTAAACCAATGTAGAGTATGGGTGCGGGGGGGAGAACAATCAATTTTAGGGGCTCCTGGGTAGCTCAGTTGAGCATCTGACTCTTGATTTAGGTTCAGGTCATGATCTCACAGTTCATGAGTTAGAGCTCCATGTCAGGCTCTGCACTGACAATGAGGAGCCTACTTGGGATTCTCTCTCTCCCTCTCTCTCTCTGCCCTCCCCTGCTCTCTCTCTTTCTCTCTCTCTCTCCAAATAAATAAATAAACTTAAAATTTTAAAATAAAAGCCAATCTATTTTAATTAGTTGACTATATAATATAGAATATACAGAGAAGTTTGCTATTTCCTAATATTTAAAGGAACTGACTTAAACTCAACTGGATCTTTGTGGGAGCATAATTCCTGATTTTGGCACACACACATTTGCTTCTTTACAACTGTTATAGTCATTTTATATTTTCTGAGAATATCATTTTATTCCAGAGATTTTAAATTACAGGAAATACATGGTAAGAATACAGTATCCTAAAGCAAAGAAGACGAATGATTTATCAATTAGACATTGCCCGTCCCACCTTTCCCTTTTCTTGGCCTCCTTTATGTAATTTGAGTTGCTGTCTGCACCTCTGTTGGATCTCTCTGGGTGCAGCAGAGTGACCATTGGTTAAAGCTTTTCCCTTATTAGGCTGCCTTACTTTTCCTAAGGGTATGAGCCCTCACTTCAGTCAGGTGAGCCCTCAGTGCTCATGATTCTTTTCTTCAGGAAGCCCTGGGTGTTTTCAGAGTCCTAAATGCAGAATATGTACTCTTGAACTCTCTGCGCATTCTTTCTTAAGAGTCTGATTCATTTATTCAATTCAACTGAGTATTTATTGAGCACCCACCTTATGCCAGGCACTAATTTACATATATGAAATAAAGCCACGAGCAAAGCAGACACCAGTTCCTCCCTTCACTGAGCTAATACTATACATAAGGAGCCAGAAAGTAAATTACATAAGCAAGTAAGATACTAGAGCTCTGCATGCCGAGGAGAGGAGTAAAGTGGGCATGAGGAGTAAGTTAGGGGGATGGAAAAGAAGGGGGCTTTCATTTGGGGTAGAGTAGCAGGGGCAGGTCTCACTGTGATGGCTACATTAAGGAGACACCTGCAGGGGGTGGGGGAGGCAGTCCTGTGGCCACGTGGGGAAGAGTGCTCCAGGCGGAGAGCAGCGTGTGCAGCGAGGACTCTGAGGCCGGGGCTCGCCAGTACCGGCCGGCGGGATGGGTCAGTGAGGAAGGCAGCCAGGTTAGAGGGAGAGTAATGTCAGGAGGAGGGGATCAGATCCCAGAGGAAATGAGTTGCCTTTGCTCTAGGTCCTTCGAGGACTTTGACTTTGTGTGAAATGTGGACTTTGGAGGATTTTGAGCAGAGGAGTGGCATGACCTGTTTTACTTTTTAACAGGTTCATTCTGGCCACTGCGCTGAGAGTAGGCCGCTGGGGTCCAGGGCAGGGAGCAGTTAGCGAAATGAAGGGTATGTGCTTCAGACAGCCATTTCCTCAGACATTTCGACCTGACCTAAGGATAAAATGGAGACTGATTCTTTTTTAATCCACGTAGAACTTTGTTTATTCATCTGCATTCGTGAAAGCCAATGCCCTGAAAGTGACCAATACGAGGCAGCCAAATAAAAACCCACCATTGTTCAGCCCATGAGGATGTCATTCCTGCATTACCTGCCGTGGTTGCGTTTTCTCTCCCGTCTCCGTTCTGGGAAAAACTATTCTCCTGAGAACCGGCTTGCTTTTCTCTTCTGGACGTCATTCATCTTCTGGTGTTGAGCTGCTTACTTTTGTTGACAACGTGCTCAGAGCTAGATCTGCAGTTTCCTCTGAGCAGGAGTATAGGACCTGTGGCTGCTGCGTTCACTGTTTTTCCTACCGTTGTTTTCATACAGCTCCATTAACAGGGAAGCTTTTCTTTCATTATTATAGTTTTGTGAGTCCCTTTAAAATGTCGCAAGCTACAGACAAATAATATAGGATGCAAACAGCATCACCTACGGTAAAAAGAAAGAAATCCAGTTCAACATTTCAGTCATTTGTATCCTATTTTTGTTTTCATAAATGAAAAAACTATATATATATATATGTATATATATATGTATATGTATATATATTTCTAAATTTGTTCTTTTATCTCCCAGAAGTGCATGCCGGTGGTGCTGGACTGAGACCAGCCATCCAGGCAGGACTGGATGCTTAGGACCAACAACAGAGTTTGTTAAAGAATATACTTTCCAGAGGTGCCTAGGTGGCTCAGTCAGTTAAGTGTCCAACTTTGGCTCAGGTCATGATCTCACGTCTCATGGGTTCAAGCCCCACATCGGGCTCTGTGCTGACAGCTCACAGCCTGGAGCCTGCCTCAGATTCTGTGTCTCCCTCTCTGTCTGCCCCTCCCCCATCTGTGCTATTTATATTTATACCTCAAATATAAACATTAAAAAATTTTTTTGTTAACTACACCTGCCAGCCTCTGCTACTCATTCTGATTTAATAAGGCTTGCAAACTTTGAAAATATTTTGCACAATCTGGATTTTTAAAAAAATTTTTTAATGTTCATCTTTGAGAGAGACAGAGTATGAGCAGGGGAGGGGTAGAGAGAGGAAGACACAGAATCTGAAGCAGGCTCCAGGCTCAGAGCTGCCAGCATAGAACCTGATGCAGGGCTCAAACTCATGAGCTGCAAAATTATGAGCCTGAGCTGAAGTCAGGCACTTAACTGACTGAGTCACCCAGGCACTCCTGGGATCCTGAATTTTTAAAGACATTTTTTGTCGCCTTTATTGTTGAACAAATGCTTGACTGTGCACAAAAGTCTTGGATCAGATTCTCCTCATCTTAACATTCTGAGTGTTGCCCCATTGTCATTTACACTGACTGTTACATCATGTGGTCTTAGTGGCATTAATGGTGACCCTCTCCTCACCCTGACACTGTTTTTTAATTTATTTTAACACTTGAAACTTGAAGAAAAGAAAAGGCAGATACTTCTCAGCATGGGTTTTGAAGAGCTGGTCATTCATTTTACCTTTTAATCTCAAGTCCTTTTTTCTTTTCTAGAAAGTTCTTTCCTATTATGTCTTGGCCATTGCTTCTGAACTACAAGTTGTTTGTACTTCCCTTTGGAACATATTTTATTCATAGGTTGGATTTCTGTGATCTCCCCTCCATTTCCATTTTCTTAAGTTTCATCCTTTTCTCTCCCTTTTCCTTATGTTCTCTGTGTTCTAGGATTACTTCTCAGTTTTGTTCTCTGCACCCAGTGCAGTGTTCAGCTGTATTAAGTGAACCTTTCATCAGTTTGGTTAGGACTGTGTTTTGGCTCTTGGGCCTTCAGTTCATCAACCCCCTTCTCATCTCTGTGCTCTTTGGATTAATAAAAGTAATATAAATATAATTGGGCATAGAAGGCCAACGTCTTTTGAGAAAAATCTGTTCATGAAGGTAAATCCTTTTTAGATGAGAAATTTCCCTTTTGAGCCACTATCCTGTTCTCTCCTTGTGCAGTGGGATTTTTTTCCCCTCCTGGGCTTTCTGTTAGTTTTTCCTTGGTACCTAATGTTTGAACAAGGTGAAATCTACCTGGGCCGGATGTGGACCTGAACAGGGGGAAACTTCCTGTCTGTCTCCTCTCCTTGATTCATTCCAGTAAATCCCTGAAACTTCTTCCCACCACTTCCTGCCTTACATATGGGGGTGGAATAAAGTCTCACCCACTGGCTTAGAAGAGCCTGTCAATAACTTAGCCCACTGTCTGCTTAGCGCTGCTCTTGGCATGTGGGGCTGCTTGACAAAATGTTTTTGGAAAATCTGTAGAAGAAAACTCCCTTAGCAAAGGGTGTGATATTGAAAGCATCTCAAAGCTGTGATAATCAGTATTTTGTAAGTAATTCTCTTACATAATGAACAAGTATGTAAGCAGTTCTCTTATAAGAAGCCCTTTGAGTGACTCGGATTGCTCTTGACTCATGAATTGGAACTCAATAGAAATATAGTTTACCCTCATCTGTTAAAACACAACCATAATTTGTGTTTTCCTTAATCCTTGATTGTATCTTCCTTCCTGGTGTCCATCTCCTTGTTTCCATTCAGCAGCTCTGCATTACCAGTTTAAAAAGGAAAAACATTTATTTTGACACTTAGTAAACATGGAAATATATACATTTTGGATCCTGAAGTTATGGGGAGTGAGATCTTACTAATTTGTTGTGGGTTTGTTTTTTTTTTTTGGAATGGGAGAAAAATATAGAACCTTCTAGAAAACAGATAATGCTGTGGCTTATACTCTTCATTTTATCAGGACTGAAGATAAAGTTTTTAAAAAAATCTATCAAAGACGAGGTTATCCGATTTGTTCCTAATCTGCTTTTAGCACAAGGGTTACCCTGTGCAGTTCCCGGTATTTTACAGAGCCAAAAATCCTCTCAGACCAGTAGGTGACTTAGAAACATTGCTTTAAATCCAAGATGGACAAAAGAGAGGCCTCATTAAACTGGGCGCTCCCCACCAGACCTTCCTCTACAGGGGCTCACAACAGGCCTCCTTTAATGAAAAAGCTTACCAGCTGAGATTAAAGTCAAGAATCAGAATGAAAGACTATATCCAAGGTACCGGTTGGTTTAATCTCCTGCAAGAACTTCATATTCCTTCAACCCTGGCAGCTGTAGATCAAACAGCAGAGTGTGAACATTAAAACCACGCGGTGAGAATAATGTGTCTCTATTTCATTTCTCTTTCCAGGTTTGAGATTTTTAAGAGCTCTCAGACTGATACAGTTTTCAGAAATTTTGCAGTTTCTGAATATCCTTAAAACAAGGTAAGATGTTCTTATTCATGTTTTTTCCTCAAGTGGTAAATATCACGTGTTTTCGTTTTCATCACCGTAAAGTTAGAGTTCTGTTTTTCTCAGAAAGAGTGAGTGATCTAATGCAGAGAGCTGGAGAAAGCCCCGAGTAGGGTTTGAACTGCTCTCTTCCGCAGGGCTGTGGACTGTCTGGTAAAAAGAGAAACAGCTGCCTATGGGGAAATAGATCGTTTTGGGGGGACCGTGTAGGTTGCTTGGAAATCAGCCACAGCGTCCTGGAGAGATGGTGTGCAGTGGGTGAGGGATCCGGCGGCTCATTGATTGGGAAGCCCTTGCTCCTAGGTTCTAAATCGCCCCTTTATTACATCACTAAATAAGAAATTGAACCTGAACGCAAAAGCAATGAATGCAGTGCTCTTGGAGAGGCAATCGCAAACCTCATACGGCAAACAGAAAATCATTTCATTTCAAAGTACATTTTAGATGTTCACTTTCTAGCCAGTATGGTCCCTGGGGCTTGCTTTGTGAATTGCCTTTTGGGGAATACCTAAAAACCTCCTGCTGAATGCACCATGACTACTTCTGTTAACCGTGTTATGATCTGGAAAACACTACTGGACCAGGAGAAAAAATCCCCCAGAGACCCCTTGCCTGATGACCTGCGGGTTTGCAGAGCTGGCTTGAAACCAGGCTGCCTTGATGAATAAACTAATAAAAGCGGTTAGACGTACTCTAATGGAGAATAAGTACAGGCCATAAATTTCTCTTATAGGAAATTACACTTTAAGAAGCTCACTCCTAATGTTCCATTTCCTCTTAGGTTGACGTGTTTGATAAATGATTAAAAACAGGATGCTTCTGGATTTTGTGATTTATAATTAATATACCTGAATTGGGAGTTGTCGGGGTGGGGGGCGGGTTGGATTTGGTCTTGTGTTCCCAGTCACTGAGGCTGGGACTCAGCTTCCCGAACCTGTCATATCTGACAAATGTGATGGGCTTTTGGTTTCCCTCTTTGGGGTTAGTACTTTTTGTTTGTTTATTTTTTTTTAAATTTTTTATTTATTTTTGAGAGACAGAAAGAGAGCGAACAGGGGAGGGTCAGAACAAGAGAGAAATACAGAATCCGAAGACAGGTTCCAGGCTCTGAGCTAGCTGTCGGCACAGAGCCTGATGTGGGGCTTGACCCCACGAACCGTGAGATCATGACCCAAGCTGAAGTCGGACGCTTAATCAACTGAGCCAGCTAGGCACCCCTTTTTTGTTTGTTTTAATTCTAAATTGTTTTTTTCTTGCTAACTATACATCTGTGTGCATGGGGGATAAATTCTCTTTGTATTAGCCAAATTAAGAAGCAAATGAGCATCTAATGCAATAGAAGGCCTCTACAGAGTTCCCACCACCCTCCACTTTCATTACCCTGGGGTCAGAGTTTATTAATGTTCCATTTAACACTATGTAATATTATTAATATAGAGTGAAGATTGTTATTCTTCCTCTTTCTTCTGAGTGACGGAAACCTTCGTTTCTGCCTTTTTATGGCTCTCCTGTGCAATGAACTCATATTACTTTTGAAATTAAAATTATCCATAAGCTAGCAACCCTCAATGCTTACCTATATCACACTTGCTCCACTTGACTATATTTTTTAGGGTAGAATTGGTACATACCCAGTGCCAAGCACAAGGACTGTATTTAAGAGACACTTTTTTTTTCTAGTGGGGAAGGTGTTACGTGGAATTAACCACACTCTCTAACATGGTATAGTGCCCCCTGTTCTCTGTTTTGTGTTTGCCTCATAAGTCAGGTGATTTTAACTCTCTGACACCAGTGTTGTAACAATGTGCCATTACTCCAAGGAATAACGTGGCGAGACCTGTGTTCTCATTTTTCTTGCCTTCCACATGGATCCTTTTTGGACTTGGAAGAATACTAAGCCATGTGAATAAAATATCTTTTTCTGGACTTTTATCAAGAGGCTCTCCAATTTCCCAATCGTTGGAGAAGATTCCTTTCCTTTAGGTGCAGGGAATAGCACTAACGTCTGTGGTGCACGGTCCACCAGTGAGGCCGCAGGTATGAGTGACTGTTCGTTCTCCCAGTGCACAGGGAAAAGAGCCGAAGCAGCCAGCGAGGGACAGAGGGGACTATAAATCAGGAGGGAGTGGCCTTTGGGAGGAGTCATGGGGTGGCAGGATGCCAGGTGTCTGCTATCTTGGGCCCCAAACAGCATCTCTCCAGCATCCTGCTTCCCGCTTCGTTAAACTCTTTCTATGGTAGAGTGGATTTTCACTGCAACCCCACCACTTGGGTTGTGCCAGTTCCTGTTGCTTATGTAGGTGACTGAGTTAATTCAACAAGCCTGTACTGACCATCTATTTGTGCCAGCACGAGGTGGGTGCCAAGGTAGCGTCCTGCTATCAGAGAGAGCAGGGGGAGGGAAGAGCCAGCTGGACCCTCGGTTGCTGGTGCCGGGACACAGGTACATTGGGGGGCAGGGCGGAATGAAACCAGGCCTGACACGAGTGTGGGGCAGTGAAGGCTCTTTTCAAGGAAAAGTCTTAGGTAAGCTTCCCAGAAAACTAGGTGTCATCCAGGAGTGGGTGGGCTCAGGCGTGTGAGGGCCACGAAGGGTGGTGCTGACCTCCAACCTGTGCTCCTGGCGACTAGGGTTCTGTGATGGGAAAACAAAAATGACACTAGGAGGGCAGGCAAAGGCCGTATCTCAGGCACAGAAGAAAACTCAATTCAATTTGTAAGAACTCTAGAGGCTTCGGACCAGCCCTCTGAGCCCACACACTCTCTTCAGGTGCCTGGCTAATCTCAGCTCTTTCCCTCAGCACACTCCGAAGCCCAGAGCCCAAACGCTTTGATGCAGAGAAGTAGAAGCCTTGGTTTTTGTAAGGCTTTAGATACAGAGTGATTTTCTGGTGACTCCTCTGTACTCTGCTGTGTTCATGGTGACCTTCCAGAAGGGTGGCTGCAGCCCTGTAATCAATTTTAGGGGTATTTTGTCTGACTTTCTCAGGTGGCCAATCCCTACCAATCTGTGGCATTAGGTAGGGATAGAGATACTGCAAATGTGATTTGAAATAATGATTTGAAATTGCAGCTTCATTTTCTGTCCTTGGGCTGCCTTAGTTGGCAAAGAGCTGGGAGAAATAGAACAGAGAAGTATATGGGGAAGAGAGGGAGGGAGGGAGGAAGGGGGGGAGAGAGAGAGAGAGAGAGAGAGAGAATATTAAGAGGGCAGCAAAGGAAACCAGAGTGAACAGGATGGTAGAGAAAACACAGATGAAAGAAACAAATCACAGTTATGGGACAGCATCAGAGCAATCCCTTAAACTACCAGCCAAAAGGGGGTCCTAAAGTGGTCCTTGTCTGGAAAATGGCATATTGAAGGGGACAGGTTCCCCTCCATGTCATTGTCTGAGCTTTGACAGTGCCTCCTTGGCCCTGAAAACTGGCGAGCAGACTCCCAGATGAGAGCACACTTAATTCTACACTCAAAGCAAAATAAGCATCTCTGTTTTAAAGGCTGTCATTTCTGATCTCATTTCCTGTGCACAGGTTGTTGATGAAAACAGGTCATCCTACCAATTTGTTTTAAATGGCAAAGCAGACCATAGCTCATTGTAAACATTTCAACAACATAGAAAAGCACAAAGGATAAAGTAGAACTTCCAAGGTTAGGTTCTTTAAAAAAAAAAAAATTCCCTATGGAAACGGCAATGGCTTGTGCAGGTGGAGGCCACATCGTGAGGGCTCTTCCGTGTCATAGATTTAACTTGGAGAGCAAGAGGGAATTGCTGAAGGGTTTAAGTAGGAGAAGAATGTGGTCTGATTTACATTTTAGAAAGATCTACTAGTCCACCAATTGTATGATGGGATTGAAGCATCTAAGCCTGTGGAGAGACCAGTCAGCACAGTTGTCCCAACAGAGGTATCAGGAAATGGTCTTAGATGGGGCAGGTTAAGGTGGAGAGCAAGAAGATGGGTGGAGAGATTACTTAAGGGGCAGAATTGATACGACCTGATTTTGCTTAGAGTTCGGAACATTCATCTCATGTAGTGTAGGCCAGGTGACTTTTCGGGGGGGTATCTTACATCTGACTAGCGAAGGTAACAATAAAACAAAAAAGCCATGGATACCTAGCTATAACCTTTACCGGAAAGGAGGAAAATAGTGGGCAAGCTGACAGATTGTCCCCTTCTGAAGGGACAGATTTCCCCTTCTTTGTAGAAAGTGGATGACATTTTTAGTGTTAACCAAAACATGTCTTGTTAAACACACTGAGGACAAAGATGGCTTGTGCTAGTTCTGGGTTTATAGCTATACTTTCAAAAAGAGAAAGATTTTTCTCTTCCAGTATCTATGAGGTCCTGGAAAGGTCTGTGATCTGTAGGAACAGAAAGATATCTGTGCCTGCCCTTGGAAAATTCATTGTATCCAGTAATGTAAATTTCTCCAATGGCTACTGAGGACGCATGAGTTGGGGACACAGCAATGATAAGGACAACATGAAAATGATTTTCTTTAGATGAGTTAGGTTCTCATAAGGTCACAGCCCCCTCCGTCAGGGCATGGGGAAGGGGCTTAAATCTGAATGGTTACAGTCTTTCCAACCATTAGTTTGTGTTTGGCTCAGATCCATGGCCTTGACCAAAGACCTATACTTATTTCCAATGGCCCCTTTTGCCATGCAGAGCACACAAACTTGGCTCTGCTACCCCATCCCTCCTCCCACGGAGCCCTGTGCAACCTGGTGAGGCTCAAATTTCAGAATATGGAGTAAGTCCACCAAGAATTAATTTTGCATCTTTTTCAGAGAACTCTTAGATAATTGCCTTGTTGTATAGTTTAATTTGGGAAGCAAATTCCTAATACTAGCTATCTGTAATGATGCTAATGCCATAAAATAATCAGATTTTCTGTCCCCTTCTGAAGGGACAGATTTCAGCGCTGATTATGGACTTTTTCAGCATCAATGATGAACTTTTCCACACACAGCAAGAACTCCCTTAAGCACTATTAATATCATTGTAACAATCATTTAGAAATTAGTCATCACCACATTTAGGTTGTTTATCCAAAGCACCAAGAGGCTCAAAGGCTGCAATAGTTTTAATATCTCATGAGCATTCCACATGGTGGTTGGTGGGACACTGTTTTTGTTCAGGTTCCAAGGATCTGTGAGTTTGGAAGTGAATCAACTTGGTATTTAATTACCTTTTCAGAAAATGAACAGTACAGATTTTCCTTGACTTATGTTGGGGTTATGGCCAGATAAACTCATTGTAAGTCAAAAATATTGTAAGTTGAAAATGATTTCCATACTCTTAACCTCTCGAACAGAGCTTAGCCTAGCCTACCTTAAATGTGCTCAGAACACTTAACTTAGCCTATACCTGGACAAAATGATCGAGCACAAAACCCGTTTTATATTAAAGTGCTGAATATCTCATGTAATTTATTGAATACTGTCCTGGAAATGAAAAACCGAATGGCTGTGTATTGATTGTTTGCTCCTGTGATCGTGTGGCTGATGGGGGGCTGCAGCTCGCTGCCACTGCCCAGGATTGTGGCAGAAACCATGCTGCATACCGCTAGCCCAGGAAGAGACCAAAGCTCAAAATCCAGTTTCTTACTGAATGCAGATGGCTTTCACACCATTGTAAAGCCAAAAAGTCCTAAGTGGAACCACTGTGTACGTACAATCTTCTCTGAGATCTCTTCCTTTGCTACCAGCTACCTGTTGCTCATCTGATTCTCACTCTCCAGTAGTACCTCACCCCTTGGAGGCAGGGAGGTTTTGCTCTAGTTTGGCTTCCCACTAAGAAAGTAGTTGGGAACAGGACATAATGGTATTCCAGCCACAACAATACTCAGTTCACTGATTGCCAGAGTTCCCTTCCCCAGTGGCTCATTGGGTAGGTGCCTTATATCTATGTGCTTTATTTATTTACTTTTTGATCGATCGATTGATTGATTGATATAAGCTTCATGCCCAGTGTGGAGCCTAGTGTGGGGCTGGAACTCATAACCCTGAGATCAAGACCTGAACTGAGATCAAGAGTTAGATGTTTGACCAACTGTGCCACTCAGGTGCCTCTAGATGTTTTATTTTTAGTCTGTTTGTCTCTAGTTGAGGGGATGTCCTTTGAGAGAGAGAACCCTGGGAGTCCAGTGAGTAGGACTCTGGGGCTGACAGGCTGTTCCAGGGAACAGAAAGGCAAGTTATAGGATCTCTGAGCATTAAGGAGATGCTTAAGTGGAATAGTTTAAACATTATTTTGGTCAATTGGTGATCTCCATTCATAGCTACAGAAACTGTTTAGAGGTGGTTGTATGAGCCATGGTGGCATGGGAAAAAGGGACAAAGGCCAGGATTAGCAGATCTGGGCTGGCCCTTGTCATGGCAGGTCTAGAAAAGAACTTGCAGAGCCATGGAGCTAATCATCCTGCTGTTCACATCAGTGGAGATACAGGATCTGCTCTGTCTTCTCAGATGGAGACAGACTCAGACCTACGTGATAGACCTGATCAATGGTTAGATTCTCAGAGAGCTTTGTGGGTATCAGTCCCTTCTATTGTAGGCAGATGGCTTTAATTGCAAGTGACAGAGTCTACTATGGACCAGCCTTGGTAATGACTGGGATTCAAGAGAGAATTGAGCGTGTGTGGCCCCAGGGGTCAGACTCTCTCATCAGGATTCTGCCTCTCTCTTTATTTTTTTCAGGTTACATTCTCAGGCAGGCTTTCTCCAGGGCAGATGGCCTTCTAGAGCTCTAGACTTAATATTTTTTCACCCAAATCTCAGAAGGAGAAAGATTCTTTTTATCCCACTCAGTTTCTGAGAAATGCCTCTGATAGGCCTTACTTCATAGCCCTTTAGAACTGGAGTTCCTCCATCGGCCAGTGTGGCTCAGGCCCCCCAGGTAGAGGGAGAGGAGGGAGCCTTCAAGCGCCAGAAGTGTCCTTGGGGCAGAGAGGTGGGACAAACCGAAGAACAATAGAAACAGCTGGGTACTGCTTCTCCAAATTACTGTGTTAAACAAGATTTGGATCAGACAGGCCTGGTTAGAATATGAACCCCACCACTCACACTTACTAACCATGTCTTCTCCGGCGAGCTGCTTAAGTGCACTGAGCCTCAGTTTATTTGGTTAGTGAGAACAGTGACAGTACCTGTATCAAAAGATAAATGCTCAAAGTCTGAAGAAGATGGAGAACCCAACACAGTGCCTACCACATGATAGGCAATTTTTAATTTCTTAAAAATGCTTTAGCATTTATTTTTGAGAGAGAGAGGCAGAGCATGAGTGGGGGAGGGACAGAGAGAGAGGAAGACAGAATCTGAAGCAGGCTCCAGGTTCTGAACTGCTAGCACGGAGCCTGACGCGGGGCTCAAAATCAAGATCTGCGAGATCATGACCAGAACCAAAGTTAGACACTCACCTGGCTGAACCACCCAGGCGCCCCTAATATTGACGCTTTTTACAGGCAACTTTTATAATACGGCAACTCTAGAAATGACCAAGAATGACAGAGGAGACGTTTTTATTGTTTTTCTGGTTTTGAACCAGAAAGGAATCATTTCACACATTTCGAAAGATCAGTATCAAACAAAAAAATAGCTGGTCATTCTTTCCTTGAACTATCAGAACCAGCTCTGGACAACTAAGGCCATGGGTTCCTCTGCTCAGTTACTTAAAGGAAAGAAGATTGAAGAAAAAGGCGAACTGGACCCTGGTCTCGTGCCTATCTAGAACCACTGAGCCTACCTCCACTGAGGGGCTTCTCCTTCAGTCCCTGGGCTACCTTGGACTGCAGCCCCATCCCGCCTTCTTCTAGTGGTGACCCCAGTGTAGACGTAGTTATCAGAAGTTTTCCCTTTCCATTCTTTTTTGAGTCAGTTCAAGAGGTTAACTAGTATGTCTAGATAGCGTCTCTCCTCCATGGAGCATCCCTGACCTTCTCGTATCCTATGCATGGAGCATGGGGGGAGACACAGCTTTGCTTTAGCAATCAGGGAAGACTTTCTGATGAACGCCAGTCTGACTGTGTAGCGGCCAAGAGAGCAGACTCAGTGGCCAAGTGCCCCAGGTTAAATCCCAACTCTGCTGCTCCCCCTGTCAGCTTGGGTTTGGATGACTTCACAGAGTCATTGTAAAGAGTAGACAAGGTAATACGCTTGAAGTGCCTAGAACAGTGAGCTAATGGTGAGCACCATAAAGGAACCATAGACATGTAAGCCATTACTGTTAACTGTGATCTTAAACTCTCAGGATTTACATCACTGGTTCCCCCATGAGAAAGAGATGAGAGAGGACGGAGAATAATCAGTCAAGAATGATGGGCTGAACCACCTTGTGAGTGGCATTTGGCCACCACAGGGAGACTGAAAGAGGCAGAAAACAGAGTTTGTTTCTGCAAGATGCCATTAGGAGACAAAAGAAATCCAGACAACATTACAGAAGATGTCTTAAGACACTGGGGTCAGTTACCAGCGAGTGGTAGGAAGTAAGAGCCATGAGGAGTCACCTTGTATTGCAGGCAGGTGGCCACGTTAAAGAGGACCTGGAGACTGACCCAGGCTCTGGAGAAAGGGAAATATTTGCTTTGATGGGAAGGACCATCCATGGCAGTAGCATAAACAAAGACATAGTCCACAGGGTTGGCTGTTACAGAAGTTTCAAGAGTTTTCATAGAAGAGGGTGGTAGATGAGCCTGAACCTTTAGCCAGTGTGAGGACAGAAGGAGTTTAGACATGATAACATCTAGTCAACAGGGAGCCTTTGGTCACAGAGTCACAGAGAAGTGACCTGCTGATGACAGCATTCAAGGAGCCGTACCCCAATGGGAGTGAACCTGGTGAAGCAAGTTGTGAAGAGTACAGAGGAAAGGACCAGTTCATTCCGTACTTATGCATAGAGCCCCTATAAAGTGCCAGGGACTCTATGGATCCAGACAGACAAGGCCTCTGCTTTCAGGATGCTTGAAATTTAGTGGGTCCCAACTGATCCCTCAAGAAACACTGACAGATGCTAAAATTACTTGGCATGCAGTTTTTAGGGAAGAGGATGTTCACATAGTCTCAGATTCTCACTGCGTGGATGACATATTAATTACAAGGAAGGGGACTCCTTTTGGTGGCAAGATTTGATGTCCCCCTACCTTACCCAAGTGACTGGGCCTGGTGTAATTGAGTTGATTTTCTGATGTGATGCCATCCCAGGCAGATGTTCTTACCAGAAGCATATAAACAGAATCTTGATTTGGGGGAGCAATCAGACAAATTAGAATATGGGGCATTCTGTAAGGCAGCTGACCTGAGTGCAAAGAAACTTAAATGTCTTTGAAAACAAACAAAAGAGTTGGGGGGATGTAGATTAAAGGAGAACAAAGCAGGGATTGGCAAACTATATAGTCCAAGGGTGAATCCAGCCCACTTTCTGTTTTTGTAAATAAAGTTTTATTGGAACACAGACACATTCATTCTCTTATTTTTATGCAGTAGCAGCAGAGTAGAAGAGTGGCCACAGAGACGCTGTGACCCGCAAAGGCTAAAATATTTACCACCCACCCCTTTAGAGAAAACGTTTCCTGACCCCCGGAATAAAGAAGGCAACACAATAACCAAATGCAGTCCCTGAATCTTGGTTAGTTCCTGCATCAGGGTGAAAAAAGGAAAGCATCAATAATCAATTTCAGGGCAACTGGAGAAATTCAAATAAAGAGTGCATTTTAGATGACATTCCTGGATTCATGTGAATGCTCTTAGGCATGTAGTGTGGTTGTGCTGCATGGTTTCTGTATGTTTTTTAATTTTAATTTATTTTTTTAACTATTTACTTATTTTGAGAGAGAGAGAGGGAGGGAGAGGGAGAGAGAAAGCAAGCAAGTGGGGGAGGAGCAGGAGAGAGAATTCCAGGCAGGTTCTGCACTGCCAGCATAGAGCCCAATGCCAGGCTTGAACCCACAAACCATGAGATCTGAGGTCAGACGCTTAAGCAACTGAGCCACCCCGGCACCCCTTCTTATTTTTTTTTAAAGTTTATATTTTGAGGAGCGGGGAGGGAGAGAGAGAATCTCAAGCAGGCTCCGTGCTGTCAGCACAGAGCCTGATGTGGGGCTTGAAATGAAGAACTGTGAGATCATGACCTGAGCCAAGATCAAAGTCAGATGCTTAACGGACTGAGCCACCCAGGTGCCCCCCATGGTTTCTGTCCTAAGTGTTAAATGCTAAAGTATTTAAGAAGTTGTGTCATGATGTCTCCAGTGTACTTGTAAATGGGGGGCCAAAAAAAATTGAAAAAGAGAAAAGCAAAAGAATAGAGACAAAGCAAATGTACAAAACCGTTAATTGATCAATATAGATGAAAGGCATATAAGTGTTTATTACACTTTCCTCTCCATATTTCTGTAGATATAAACATTTTCAAAATAAAATTTAATTTAAAAATTTAATCCCAACAGAGTGGTTAATTTAGAGATCCCTTTTAGTGGCCCAGATGTCACTTTTCTGTAGGCTCTGGCCCGACCTAGTTACTGATGCCGTCTTCTGGGACATTTCCTTATGATGGAGGAAACGCTAGGCAGTGGAGGTGGGCTGCCTGTCCCCTAGAGCTGGCTGTCACTCTGGAAGGCAGCCCCAGCATGGTCTCCTTTTGTAACTTGGAGATTTTGCTTATTGTCTCTTTTGCACAGTAATTCCATCAAGCTGGTGAATCTGCTCTCCATATTTATCAGCACATGGCTAACAGCAGCTGGGTTCATCCATTTGGTAAGTATCCTTGAAGATGTTTCAGCTCTGGCTTTTCTGCAAGTCCCTCCCTGTGTCATTTTATTACCTGAAATTTTCCTCCCCGAAGAGAAACTTCAGCCTAGCTGCAGAATGTAAGAGTAGGAGAGGCAACTGCACAACTGTCTGGGTTTCCAACCCTTTTACCCCAAACTAATTCCAAATGGTGAATGATGTTCGCTCCATTAACCTGCATTTTGCGGCTCACCGGTTTGGTGGATTTTTCATTCTGTCTGCAGTAACCCCAGAGCGCCACAAGATGGCAGTGCTTCCTCAGCCAACACTTGGAAATGTCTTGGTGACAAGGTTGAAAGTTGACCCACATCTCTTAATGAACAACAAATTCAGATCTCTTAATTTCTCTCCACTTCCCCCTTACAAAAAGCTACTTTTGATTCTTTTGCCTGACTGCTTGTCAAGTTATTTTGTATCTCAAAAAATGTTAATTCTTTTAAATTAATGACTCTTTGAAAGGCTTACATTATTAAGTCAAGCTCTTCTCACCTCCTGGAGGCCAACTTTTATTCCTGCTTTTAGGGAACGCAGCTTTTGTTGGAAGCATGTTTCATACACACAAACTGTTGAAACCAGGAGGAGCCTCATCGCCTCATCTATTTCTGAAGATTTCAGTAAAAGTGCCTTTCTTTCCCTTGCTGAGGAGGATCCCTGCCTGCTTTAAGGGTGGAAGGTTGCATTTAGTTACCTAACATCATCGGGGTTTGTGTAGTAACCACGCAGAGGAAGGCGGCCTGGCATGAAAGACGGGCTGTCACTCGGCCACTAGGTCTGATGGTTCCCTGACCCACCCCTTTGTGCCGATGGCATTCTTGGCTGAAATCACTCATTGTAGGTCATCACCCCAAACACAAATGTGGTCTTCAGTAGGCTTGTGAGCTCCCCTTACTATCTTGTGAAGGAGCTTTGGTTCACCAGGAAACCTCCGTGAAAATGGCACATTGGGGTCAAGAAGTTGTGTGTAAAAGAGGCTGGGTTCTGGAAACTTTCTGCAGAGGAAGAGCAGGAGGCCGGGGGGATCGGAGACCTGGAGGCTGGCTGCCCACAGGGGCCGTGCGGGTGGAATGCTGGCTGGGTATATTCCAGGGTTGGGATGGGGGTAAGCCTGGAGGTCCAGCCCACATCTCCCTCACTCCCGATAGTGCTTATCTGAAGATCTCTCTCCTGCCTACCTCACAGCTTGGGTGGTAGATCAAATTCAATGGAAAGTGTTTTGTAAAGTTGAAAGCAGAGATGGGCAGACTGTACCCCTGGGGCCAAAGGGCTCCCCATTCATCCACACCCCTTTAGTTTAAGCATTGCCTCTGGCTGATTCACCTTCTGCAGAGCTCTGTTGCTACGGAGATCACAAACTGCGTGTTGCACAAAGCTGAAAATATTTACTGTCTTTTTCTTTACAGAAAAAGCTTGCTGACCCTTGGTCTAAGGAGCTACACAAGAGCAAATTGTTCTCATGAGCTCGATTTTGTGCTCTCAGGGAAATTCCTGCTGTTTGCAGGGGTAGAGCCAACCCTGACATCGTGCAAAGTCAGGAGAGCAGCGTCAGACTCAGAGATGCTGTTTGCAGTCAGGGTGTAAGATCTGCATGAGGGGGGCCCACTGGGCAAACGCCTTGGTCAGAATGATGAAAGGACAAAAGCCCTTTGTGGGAGAATCTGGAATTTCTTTGGGAGTGCATGGGCCAGGCCCTCTGAGACTGAGCAGGAACGCACAGAGAAAGGTCAGGGCAGGGCTCTCTGGCTCTTCCCTTGAAGAGGATGCTGTAAGACATGGCCAGGGGCAATGCCTTAAAATTCAGCTGGCTTCAAATCTTTAACGTTTCTGTCACAGCCACTCCACTTCCTCTGTCACCCATGGGGGTAGGGGCTGTGAGTCAGCACTACAGAACTTCCCCCCGAGGAAGCACGCACCTTGTGTGGTAGTGGCCATGCATCCGGAAGCAGCCTGCGGGAGCTTTCGTGTTCCTGGTTTATCATATGTGTATAATGTCATCCTTTTTCTCTCCTGTCCCCTTGCTTTAGGTGGAGAATTCAGGGGACCCATGGGAAAATTTCCAAAACAACCAGGCTCTTACATACTGGGAATGCGTCTATTTACTCATGGTCACAATGTCCACTGTTGGCTATGGGGATGTTTACGCAAAAACCACGCTCGGGCGCCTCTTCATGGTCTTCTTCATCCTCGGGGGACTGGTAAAAACTCTTTATTATGGTCATTATTTTTATGGTCATTAATATTTTCTATTATCCATTCCTTTAAAGCTTTGTATTTTGACTGTTTCTACATTGCAAGCAAGTGATTGCCTTAGTGTTACAATCAGACTGAGTAAGTCCAAACGCAGTGATGGCTTTTCTGCATATTTCTTTGGTACCTTAGACATGGTCCCCAGAGACCCAGGCACACTGCCCTTGTCAGGGTCAGCTTGTTCGCCAGGAGGAAACCTAACTGTCTCAAGAAAGTGATGCTCACTGATTGCGAGAGAGTGTCTGCTCCGGAATATGATCCGGTAGCTGATACTCTGCAAAGGCAGTTGGCGCCCCTGACCCAGTAGGTGCTGTGGATACTGTAGGCAGTTTGCGGTTTCAAGAGCCCCCCCCCCCCCCCGCCGCCCCGCACCCTCCATCATCCTCCCCTAACTTCCAACAAACACTGTGGCTGGGGCCTGCCCCAGAGAGTAGGGGCCCCACAGAGGACGGAGCGCATGCTGGTCTCCTGTAGGTGGCCATCATTACATGAGCCGAGGGTGCTTTTATAAAGAGCCAACCAGCTCCGTTATGCAGCGACACGTGGGATAGGCCCCACCCCCTTTGTAAGTCAGAAAGTTGTGCTATTTGATTTTCTGGTCCTCGCAGATCATAACGGTCGGTTATGATGTAATTTTTGAAGGGGGGCTTTCTGGCAGCACATTGGTGGCTGCTGCGTTTCTTCTTTCAAAGTAACTCATGTTAAGTTTAGGTGTTTGCACTGTATGTGGTAAGTGATTAGAATCCTACTTCACACGCAGCTTTCATATATGTCCACTGCACATACATTTATATTATGCATATACATCTCTCTGTTCTGTATGCATACGATACATATACATTTGACAAATGTATATTAAATGTACATGTGCGTGTGTAAGCTAACAGGCATTTCCTCGGCAGCAGGGAGGTCCCTGTAGAAAACAAGACCCACTTATCCAGCCACAAGCACAATGTTTGTTGGGCAAAACATGGCAGATTTGTGTTTCTCCTTTCTTCTTCCCCTACCCCACATGATTTCCTAAATTTACCTTTTGTGCTTTTTAGTGATTTTTTTTATTACTGGATAAGTTTATATTATTTTAATCTTCTTTTGATGTTTAATGTCTTTCATTGCTCATAAAGGCATTGATTCTCCTTTGAATTTTAACTAGAAAGAAAGGTCTTCTCTTGCAGTTGGGTGTGTGTGTGTGTGTGTGTGTGTGTGAGATTTCACCAGCATGCATCCCTTTTACTGACTTTCCTTTAGCAAGAAGAGCTAGATGTCAACTTATTTATTCCTGTCTCTTTTGTATTGTTCTTGACTGTGATTTTTTTTTTTTTTTTTTTTTTTTTTTTTTTGTCGTCCAGGTTGGTTCATGTGTGTTTTGTCCTGTGTATTTTCAGGAGCTTGTCCTTTTTGTGCCTTTATTTTTACAACCCACCCCAGTGGTATACACCTTTGCAGTTCTAACCCCTTTGTGTTTTCGGATCTTAGCGCTACCCACCCGCTCTGAAGAGGTCGCCCCCTTTCTTTGGCCTGTCTTTTCAGTCTCTCTTCTGTCTCCTGTCTTCTCCTCAGGCCATGTTTGCCAGCTACGTCCCTGAAATCATAGAATTAATAGGAAACCGCAAGAAATACGGGGGCTCCTATAGTGCGGTTAGTGGAAGAAAGTAAGTATGCCAAGAGGTTTTGCTGCTTCTGCTGCGGTAGAATCCTCTCTGCATGCCATTTTTTTTTTTGGCTCTTGTTTCTTTGTTTCATGCATGTAGGCAATGTTTGCCCGCTACGTGCCCGAAATTGCTGCTCTCATCCTGAATCGGAATAAATTCGGCGGGACTTTTAACAAACATGGAGGCAGAAAGTAAGTCAGTTGCATCAGAGAAGATGTGGTTGAGTGAGTTTTAAGAGTTTGTAGGGTGGTGACACCTGAATCCTGCCCCGCCCCCTGCCCACCCAGGGGCTTCTGTGAGGGAAGGGCCCCGTTCTGTGTGGGGTGTGATGTCACCTGCGGACTGAGAATCCAGACCTGTGTCCACCCGTTCATGGCTTTCTTCCCCACCCATCTTCCCAAGAGACCTCCTGCATTTATCCTGGAATGGGTGCATAGGTAACTGGGTCTGTATTTTCTGTTCTAATCCCTACCAAGTAAATGAAGCACATTCATTCTTTATATCAGCGGGCTTAGTGATTCCATTCTGGTGCCCCAGACTAATGTGATGCCAGTCTATGGGTCTTTCCTGTGTGGCCATACCATGGGATCATACTCTGGCAGGGAAGTCTTAGGGAGGGCAGGGAAAAGGTCACCTTGCCTACTGTAAAGGCATCGTGGCAACCAGGAACCCAATTCTCTTTAGCCAGGAGGCACCGAGTTTGTCCTCAAAGGGACTCATTACTCAGTTGAAATTCCTTCTGGGCAAGACATATTATGTTTATGGTATGCTAGGGCACCACATGCTCTTCCTGATGGTCTTTTGTTTGGCTTCTCATACATCGGTGCTTTCTTCTTGGGGACTATTTCAGTTTGTGCTCAGATCATTTTATTGATATCAATACCAGCGTGTGGGTTCATTATCAACCTGAAGTCTGACTCCTAAGAACACAGCAGGGCCTCGCCATCCCTGCCCTCTGCCAGAGCAGTGTCGGGAGGAGAATGCCACAGGAGAGGCAGGGCTAGTGGCGACCATTCTATCCTTGGCTTCTTCTTGGGCACTCAGCCTTGTTTTTGTTTCTGACTTTTTGTTTCTGTTTCAACTTCCATAGAATAAGAGGTCTATAGCTTTAAAGTACAGCTCAAGGGATTTGTCCGTATGTACACACCCAGTAATTACCGTCCAGACGAAGATGAGAATATTGTCATCACTCAAGCCCCTTCCCAGTCATAGAAGCCCCTAGCACAGAACTCCTCTCCCCCCAATACATTTCCGGATGAACTCTCGGAAAGTCTGTTTTGCTTTTTAAGAGAAAAAAAAACTATAGCATTGCCCTTTCCCACCCCCACTCCCATCTCCCCTTGGCCCGACTGTCATGTTGGATGGAGCAGGCCTCATCTCCTGTCTGTGATTCCAGTGCATCCTGAGCTCAGGTGTCCTGTCCTTTCAGAAAATGAAGAGGTGGAAAATAAAATGACTCATTTTCTTGAACTGCCCACAGGACACCATTTTCCTTTCAAAGGAACAAAGGACAGGGGACGAGAGGGGCCAGTTGGCGGCTCTTCTGCACAGGCAGAGCGCTCCTCCACCTCTCCTCTAATGGAGCCCTCCTCTCCCTATTATCTTAACAGCCCTGGATGAGATTAGAACCAAGCTGTTCTGATTTCTGGGCCATTGGTTGGATCCAAAAGGCCAGATAAGTCCAGAGATTCCCACTGGTCATTTATTCCATTGCCAAGAGGAAAACAGCTCCTGTGTCCATTTTGCCTTTAAGGTATGAACAGGTCGCCATAAAGCAGAAGGCATTCCGAGGGCACAGGCTCTCTTTGTTCCCTGCACCGCACTCCCTCGGCCAGCATTGCCTTGTCTCTGCTCTTGAAGAAGCCAGTAAAGTCAACCACCCCCAAGTCTATGTTGAAAATACTGGACTCTCACTCCAGGTAGAATTTTTTTTCTCTAGTTTTTTTCTCTAGTTTCCCTAGTCCAGTGCCGGTGGGCGGGGTGGCTGGTGGCTTTTGGTGGTGGGCGACCCAGATGGGGCCTGAGACCAGCAGTCACTCACCCGCCCCTGGTCTGATCCCATCATCTTGCCTTGGCACCTCCACTCAAGCCCTCGAGAGCTGATGACTTTAGATCACAGACTCCCCGCGGCTTTTGTTCTACGTCCCTCTCTGTCATCTTTTATCACCGGCTTTTAGCCTGGTGTTTCCTCCGTCTCTTTTTTCTTCTCCCTTTATGAAAATACACACTTTGCTTTTAATGTTCTCTTTGGGTCTCCGATGTCCCTCGACCCTGAGGACGGAGAGTCGGTCCTGTCATCAACACTGGGACCGTTCACTTTACTTTACGCATTGTTTCCTGGTTCAAAAGCTAATTACTAAGTAGTTTAAAGAAGCCCTTTGGTCACTTAGATCTTTCATCAGAAAATATAAGCTTGGGAAAGGAACGGTAATAAAGGGCCATTAGCACCCTTTGTTTGATGTTGTTTTTCCAGTCAGTAGAACAAGATTGATGAAATGTTATGTTTGGCCAAAATTTGAGTTTTCATTTGGAATTCAGCGTTGAGAGAATGGGCTGTCAGAATCAATAAGTTTTCTTTCGCTTGGGATATGGGCATGTGGTAGTAATTAGCAATATAAGGTCTTTAGTTGAGCAACCAAGCATGGACTCTGGCAGCAAACATAATGAGAAACTACAGTTGTTCTATTTCTAACGTCAAAAAGTTTCCAGATAAAATTAAATGCATTTGCAAAAGGAAAGCAGCTAAACTTTGTTGAAAGATAGAGCTCAGACTCCTAAAATAGCATGCTTTTTGCCCTGTGTCTTTGTGTATGCAAAAATATATGTGCTGTATTCATGGATACATGTACGTACACTCTTCTCCCCAGGATTTCATCAAGTGAATGCCCAGAATGTAATTAAAACATATACATAGTTAAGGGATTTGTTTACACATGCATATCTTACTCAGAAATAGCTCTCTAACAATACACTAACTTGTCAGAGAATTTAAGGTAACTTGTGACCCAAAAACAACAGAGACCTACAACTTGGAAACCTAAGATGATTTAAAGTAAACACACACACACACACACACACACACACACACACACACTAGGCAGAGAAGTTCAGGGTTTTGTTTACGCAACACCCAATTTCAGGATATTGGAGAACATGGAGGTTTTGTTGACACCTCATTTTCGTTTTTGATCTATGTATTTCACATAATGTGAACACTTTATATAGCATCGCGGCATCTTCACTGTCAACATGGGATCAAGGGCCTGGAGTGGCTTATTCCATTGTTCACTTCAATGAACCTCGCTTGACCTCCCACAGGACACTCAGAGCCAGCAGTAGATGTGGGCACATATCAGCTGTTCTCTATCTCATTATGATGCATCAGGGCTCCTAAGTATAGGAATTGGGTGTCAGTAACCAGAGGTTCAATGAGTGGCCTCGGCAGGCAGTCTCTGTGGGTTGGAGGTCTTGGGGACAATAGTCCTCTTGGGCTGAGACCCCAAGTCTTATTCAGAATTTTTTTATGTCTTTATTGTATTTTGAGAAAAAGAGACAGAGAGTGGGTGGGGGAATGGCAGAGAGAGAAGACACAGAATTTGAAGCAGATTCCAGGCTCTGAGCTGTCAGCACAGAGCCTGATGCAGGGCTCAAACCCACAGATTGTGAAATCGTGACCTGAGTTGGAGTCGGACGCTCAACTGACCGAGCCACCAAGGTGCCCCCGCAAGTCTCATTCAAAAAGATAGCCTGCCTATAGCCCAGCTGAACCCCGAGGCTAGTGCCTCCTCCTCCGTCCCTCCGTGGAAGGCCAAAAGTGCTCAGAGGGGGAGCAGCAGGGTGAGGCTCCCATGGCCTTTGGGATCCCAGCTTGCTCTCCTTCCTCCCACAGCCCTTGCCATTTCCCCCAGAGACTTCCTTTCTGCGTGTGACTCAGCCACTCCTGGTTAGTTTATGAGAACAGACAAGATCATGGTCTGAGGTCACATGGCCAAGGGCCATGGAAAATAATCGGCCACAGAGGGGAATCCATCTGCTGTAACCCCCTTGTTAGAGGTAGACAGGCCAGAGAGCCATCCAGACCTTGTGTTTCCCATGATGGGCTTCTGGGGTCCCAAACTGAGGCAGTCCTAGGCCAGGTGTTGGGACAAGGGAGAATGGAATGACTTTGGATTATTCTATTGATTTCTGGTAGCCAGATGCTGAGAAGAGAAGGTATAATAGAGGACAAGAAGACAAAGAGGGGGGCCAGGAACGTGAATGAAGTCTACTTGAAGGAAAGATCCCCTGGCTGAATGAGGAGGCTCCTTCTGGTTGAGGGAACCATTGTCACAGACTAAGCTAGCTCTAATTTGAACTCAAGAAAGCTGTTTGTGAAACTTAAATTCTGTGGCTTCTCTTAGAACTCTTCTTTATATAGACAGAGGAGTGGCACATACTCACAGATGAGAAGTGACTTGTTACAGCCCAAAGCCCTAAAACTGCCTTCTCTGACAGTAAGAATACCCACAAACTTGCATATTGCTTAATCTTCACAGCAACCATGAGAG
Organism: Suricata suricatta; assembly: GCF_006229205.1. Classification (NCBI taxonomy): domain Eukaryota; kingdom Metazoa; phylum Chordata; class Mammalia; order Carnivora; family Herpestidae; genus Suricata; species Suricata suricatta. Next base: position 138,156,686 of record NC_043701.1, on the reverse strand, counting down.
AGAGGTATTATCATCTCCATTTGCAGTGGGTGAGGAAACTGGGGAACACAGCGGTTATGTGACTTGCCTGATGTCACACAGTTAATAAAGGGTACATTTAGGATTTGAACCCAGGGGCAGTCTGCCTCACTGTGAGGCCATGCTGCTTCTATGGATCATCTCCTGAGACCCTTTTCTGTTCTGAACCCTGTGATCCTATGGTTGTATATTTTCTTCCACCTCTACCCATAAGTGAGGCCACCACACTGTGCACACGATGGAAAGGAAGAGAGAGGCATGAGTATCACTGTAGGCCTATCTCTTCCTTCTGCTCACCTACTGCCTCTGAGCATCTTTGCCCCCCACCCCCCAAGGACAAAAAAGCGGAGAGGGGACCAAACCATTTCTTCCTTGATTTTTCTCATTTGGTTAGACTAGGCATGAATTTATCTCTTCTACACTTTCATCAATGAGGGGCTCTCAAGAACAGTTAGATGGATCGTTGACCAAAATTCTGCTTTAATCATGGGTCTCAACACTTTCAACCCCTTCCTGGGGGTGGTGTCTTGACTGTCAGTGAGAATTAGAGTAGTAGGAGCCACTACCCCTCACCTCCAGAAAGTCCTCTCCAAGACCCATGCTCTAGGTTTATTTCAGAGCTGTAGGTGGGAGTGTAATCCTCAGGAGGCTGGGTCTTCCTGAGGGACTAAATCCTTCCAACATGGCCTCAGGATTGTAAAAGAGAGCTCCAAAGCCATAGAGGTTCACAGAATTTATCATGCTTTTTCATCTAAAAATGAAAACAGAGTACTTTATTATGTTCTTTAATGTGGTGGTCATATTTTAAAGGGTATTGAATAATTTAGACAACAATTTCAAGAGCTGAGAAATTCTAGAACACAGTTAGTTTCCTGCCTCACTATCTATTCCTGTTATCATTTCCATTGGCTCGTTTTCATTCCATGGATGTTCACTGATCACCTCTGTGCCCAGCACAATGAGGGTTGTGTTGGGTGTCAAGGATTCAGTGGTGAGCCAGCTACCCATGAGACCTGTCCTCAAGGACATTACTTTCACCAGGAGGCTACAGGCAATGAGCAAGGCTATGACTGAAGGAAATACCAAGTACAATTGCTCATACATGTGGCAAAAACGAACCTGAAAAAGACTAAGATTCTATTTTAGAGCAAAACAGGGAAGACTTACCCTAAAATGGTCCTGGAAGGTGACCATTCAGAGGAGGGCACGTTACAGCCTGTTGCATGGCTGTTCACCCCATGTTTTGTTACTCCTAGGCCGAAAGGAGCCAACACCCTAGTTTTAAAATTCATATCACATGAACCCCACTCACAACCATCGGTCTTTGGTCCTACCTCCATGGCTCTAAGTCTTAAAATCTTATTTTCCTTTCAGGTTCTATGTAGCCTGTAAGGGCACTCTCACTGACTTCCCACGAAAGGGCACCCTGCGTGTCTTCCCTGGCTCCTTGTTAGTGGGTTCTTATTTAATTCTGTGTCTCCTCTTATATCAGAAATAGCCTCCTCATTCATCTCTCTCTGTGGCCTTTGTTTCTTTCTGAGACCACTTTCTATCCCCTCCTGCCTGGCTATCTTGAAATTCCACTCCATTTTCTCCATAACACCAAGCTTTTTCACTGTGGTTCTAGACCACATTTTGTTTTTTTAAAGAATTAGAATTTTAAATGTTCTGCCTGTGCCCCAACAGGCATTACCAATGGCCCTTGATCAACATGGGTTTGAGCCACACAGGTCCACTTACACACCGATTGTTTGAGAGAACTACAGTACAGAACTATAAATGTTTCCTCTGCCTTAGGATTTTCTTAACATTTCTTTTTCTCTAGCTTGCTTTATGGTAAGAATACAGTCTCTGATACATGTAACATACAAAATAGGTGTCAGTCGACTGTTTATGTTATTGGTAGGGCTTCCAGTCAACAATAGGCTATAAATAGTTAAGTTTGGAGGAGTAAAAAGTTACATGTGGATTTTTGGCTGCACAAGGGTCGGCACCTCAACCCCCATGTTATCCAAAGGTCAAGCATATTTCTTTACAAAGACTCGCCCAGTCTACCCCATAGGCCCCCTCCTCCCCCCAGGGAACTAGCGTGGGTCATGCCTTCATCATCATCCATTCCACACGTGATTATTGAGTGCTTGCAACACACAGGCACTGGGGCTAAATGTACTTCTTCACACCCATGAAGATTTCCAAAGATGCCACATCTCTCGAGCTATGCATTGTATTGTTTGGCCACCAAAGTGGCTGGGGAGTTCAAACTCGGAGTTTATTTAAGCCTCCCCTCTTGGTTCCCAGAGGTGACTGTCTTCCTATAATAGCATTTCCATCTGTTCTTTTTCTGATAAGGGCTGACTCCAGCACTTGGGAATATGATGTGGGGTTAATTGGTGTGGTGTTGTCTTGGGCCAAGTACCATGGGCCTCTTTTCCTTTCCCGTCTATGGACAGCTTGGGCAACACTCACTCTCCCTTCTGCACAGCCTGACGTGGCGGGTGGGGTTTACTCCTGGAGGGGGTGTTTCTTATAAGGTGCCATTTATTATTTCTAGATCACAGATATCACTCTGGTTAAAATGTGACAGGCTTTGCATTTCACACAAACTTCCATCCTTTGACAGGGAAGCCATTCAGCCGTCTCCTTGCGTGGCCCATGTGATTCCCAGCCCGAACTCCCAGCAATGTTTTCAGATTCCTAGATTTTAAAAGCCATAAATTAGCAAATCATCAGCATATCACCAGGAAGGATCATCTGGTAGCCATTCTAGTCAGAAGGAAACACAGGCCCCAATAACTGATCTTCACAAAGATATGAAGAACTGTAGACAGACAGATACAGTAAATAGGAAGACAAACAGATAATTCAAGTTGACAGACCATCTTGGACTGATTAGACATTCTGCTTTGATTAGCATTAAACTTTTGGGGGAGGAAAAAAGAATTGAGATTGCCCTAATACTTTGGAAAAATGACCCCTTTACTACTTCTGAAATTCAGAACCGAGGGGCAGATACCAAAAGCAAGTGTCATTAGATGCTGTTTTGTATAATGTAACATGCTAGGTATTCCTTTCTGATGAGAGAGGGATCTTGCTGGGTGTGGATGTGGGCGCTTCTTTCTTTGCATCTGCTTTGGATTCTTGTAAGCCACATCTTCAGCCCCTTTCAAACTTGAAGCTCTATTTAAAGAGACTTGGATGCATATTAAATCAATTTCCTGATAATACCTAATAGAGTGAAGGCTTTGTCCCCCTGCTCCCCCCTTCACTTTCTTGCTGTCTCTCTTCCCTTCCACACACTTATCAAAATGTTCCAGCTATTGTTCTGAAAACAAGAATAGAAATGTAGGTGGGAGATGAACTGTGTACCCCCCAAAAAAATAAAAAAGCCATATTCAAACCTAGACTTTTGCTCTCAGATAGTCTTTCCTCCCTAAAAAAATTTTTTTTTGAATATAACTTTTCTAATTATAGTCCCTAAAAAGTCTTTCTGCCCAACCTCACATTTGATTGGGTGGATCCTCTCTGGGAAGGTTCCAAATCTAAAGAACAAACACCACTATCGAGAGTAAGTTTCACTGTGTTTTTTGTCTCCCAGCTATGTCATTTCTTGTGATAGAAGTCTTTCTAGAGCTGTGCAAAGTGGCTTCTGGTAGACTTGGGTGTGTCCCACTGCTGCTGCCATCATACCCTGAAAATAAACCAGGAAACTCTCTAGCTGTCCAAGCCTAGTGTCTCCTTCTAGTAAACTTTAGAGGCTGTTGTAATGTGACACTCATGAAAACCTGATTCTGTGTCTCTCGGGATTCAGGCTCCCACAGCTAGTGCAAGTGCTGTACAACGATGACCTGTCCCCACCCCAGAACCATGGGGACTCTCCAGATATGGTCCCAGCTGTCAGTAAAAGTAATCGCATCCTCCCTCCCTATCCCTTCTTAACCAGGGGACATGGAGGCAGTTCGGAGATAGATTCGTGCCTATCTCTGGGCGAAGTTTTGTGACCTTAGCCACTGACCTCAAAAGCAAATGCCGCGTAGGATATAGAACAAATTTAGGAAAATTCCCATCCCAACATGTTTGCTCAGCTAAGTATGTGAGCCCCCGCCATGTTCCAGTCACTGTGCTAGGTTCTGTGGCTAAAGAATGAGCAAGAAAATGTAGTTCTTGCTCTCCTGGAGCCTACCTGAGACTCTGACCAATCAAAACCACCCAAGGAACAAGTGGAAGCTAAACAGAGGCTTGATTATGTAGGAGCAGCATCCCAGTGAGAAGTTCTTTTGGCAGGAATTTTGTTCAATAAAATCATGAGGCCTGAAAGCATTTCAGAAGGAATGCTTCCAAAAGCATTTGATAATTCATATTGTTAAAATGTATCCATTGCTGCAGTTTTAGGCAAAGGTAATAGTGGGGTGACTTGTGCACCTAAAAACCTATGATTCTAATGATGGGCCCAGTAAAACCGGCATACAGAGAGACTTAGGAGGGTGAGGGAGCTGCTGATGCTACCCCAAGTCCCCCTGTTTTTCATCCCTTAGAGCATCCCCCTGCCTTGGAGCAGACCCTGGCACCTGTGAACTCCTCCCAGTTCTTATGTGTGTAACAGATGCCGAAGCCAGCTGAGGCCTTTGCAAGTGTGTTAGGTCTACTCAGAATGGATTGGATAGCTGGGGCCACAGCCTTGGATGTGGCTAGGGAACAAGGCCAGGATGTGCCCACTTGATTGTCTTTATGGGAAGGTAGTCCCAACAACATATGCTCTAGGGCCATGATTTACCAGGGGTGTTAGCAGGGAGGTGGGGCTTGCTTTGTATATCAAAGCTAACAGACCTCCCCTGTACAAGGGCAGAAGTAAGACCCATTTCTTTGCTTGGACTCATTTTCCCTCCATTCCACCTTCATCCCTGAAGGGTATGGCTGACCTTGGCCTTGGCCTTAGTCTTCTCTTCAGGCCTCCTTTTCAGAAGCAGCATTACCAAGTAGAGACAGGCAGATCTACTGTGATTTGCATAGAGGAAAATGCTATTCAGTGCCCTGATTTCTCTTAAGATTGGAAAAATCAGGTCAAAGGAAGATTGACTTGCTTGAAAATGACCGAAGGCTCCCAAGCCTCCAGTAATGGGATGAATAAGATGTGGAGGGGCAAGGGTATTCGGGAGAGACATAGTGTAATTTGTGAGTTGGGCAGTTATGGAATTGCTTAGTTAAGATGACTGCATAATTCCTCTTTGGGGAAGGAAGGAAAGAAGGGAAAGGAGAGAAAGAAACCAAAGCAATACCAACATACTAGGGTGTTGTGGAAATTAAGTGAGAAATTAAGGTTAAGGTAAACAACTCTTCCAGTTATAGGTTCTTTGATTATAGGCAACAGAAACTGATTCTTGCTAACTTAAGCAGGAGAGGAATTTTTTTTGGCAGGTTAGAGTACCTTATAGAATTCAGAGAAAAGCTGAAGGGCAAGATCCAAGAAAGGACAGAGTTGAGTCAGGCGAGTACCTGTGGGACCCAGAAAGCAGAAACTCAGGGACAGTCATTAAAGGGTTTTGCTGCCAGGATGGATCCCATCTTGAACTTAGTGTCATCCATTCAAGGCTGAGAAGTATTGATTGACCTAGTTCGGGAAGGGAAACTTGATTAAAGGTCCCAACACTGTATGTGATTGGGGATGACTGGTTCCCCAAATTAAAAATGAGGGGCCATTGACAGAAGAGAGGGTGCCAGCTGGACATGTCAACAATGAAAGCCTCCTGAGGTTCTCAGAATTTATTTTCAAGAGTTGGACTGAGGCTTCCTTTAGGCAACAAGCTACATGAGAGATTTGATCATTCCTTGGGCATGGTCTAGTTATGGAGGTCTAATTGTGATCTAGGAGGTGGAGGTATAGACATACATTCCTCTGGCATGGTTTAGGTCCTGACCATCTGCATCTGATCAGATGCACCTACTTTGCAGAAAGTTCTGGTCTGGTCAGGACATCTCAGTATTCACTGTTGGCACTACCAGTAGTCTGTCCTGTGACCTTGCGACTCTATTTTTGTAGAGGTGCCTTTGCTGCACTGTTGGGATCTATTTGCTCAGCCTTCTGCCCCTTTTTAGGGAAACAGCCAAACAGCCTGTCTCTTCCAGAATAGCTCTATTGACAGCTGGATAAGATGATTCCTTTATCCTCTTCCTCACTAGGAGGGAGAAGGCATTTCCTTTCTTTGTAATTAGCAAAGTACTAGCTGTGGCCCTGGGTAGGACATTTTCTTATCTCCAAACCTCCTTGGGCTTTTGGTTTGCTTGTTTTGTTTTTTCATTTGTTTTAACAGGAAATGGTTAAAGCCAATGTTTGGGATTATGGACTCAATACATACTCACAGTTGTTTTGATTTCGTTTTTGTCCTCTTTACATATACTGTTCCCTCACAAGGTCAAAACATGGTAGTAGGTCTGGGGTAGCAGAATCAGCCAGTGATCTGACAATCTTGAAGTTAACTAACGGTTATGTTTCTTCTACACTTACGATGGCATTGGGTGTCCAAGACAAGCACCAGTCCATTGGTCAGTAGACAGTTCTGGAAAGTCTAGCAAGCTTTGGAGGTCCTGAGCCAGGTCCTCAAGTGGGACAGAAGTCATGGGGTTTCGGAGTTTTGGGGGTTCAGAGCTGATGGCCAGGAAAGAATTCTTGAGACGTCTTTGGTGCAAAAAAGCTGATTTTATTAAAGCCTGGTGACGGGGCCCGTGGGCAGAAAGGGCTGCACTGGAGTTGTGAAGAGTGACTGGTTATATACTATGGAGTTGGGTGGGTAAAGTCAAGAGGGAGTTTTTTAAAGGGATTTTCATATGCTAAAGAAAACCAGATTACTGGAGACCTAACTATGATCAAGCTAAGGTGTTTTGTTTTGTTTTGTTTTGTTTTTTCCCTCTAACAAAACATCATTAAGACAGAAGGAGTTCCTGGAGGTGAGGCTATTGATAAGATTGCCCCTTCCTTGTAACTTTCCTAAGATACTTGTAAACTGATAGAGACTCTACCAATTTAACCATTTGTTTTCTATCCTTTCCTTTGTTCTTGGGCAGCCAGGAGTGCCTGAGGAATATCACACATATCCCACCCTGGAGGCGGGGGAGGGCATTGCAGGGTGGGCTTGCCTTCTGCTCCCTCATCAGAAGGATGGGACCCACACAGCCTGGAGCTAGCTTTTGTTGGCCCCAGGTGAACTGCCATGCATGGACGTCAGTTCCTTTGGGAAGGGCTCTCAGTACCGAAGGATGTGGGAAGGCAGGGTTAGATTCATCTCCTTCCTTTTCGGCAGTGGGGTCCTGCACCTCACAGGAAAACCTGGCTAACAGTCACCCTGAAAGACATGATCCAAAGCAGGGGACACTATGAGACAAAGCAGTCGCAGAAAGCACCACCAGGTGATACAGAAGGTCAAGCCCAGAATCTGCCTAAGCCTCAGCTTGTGTGAGAGTCTTGGAAAGACTGTTCTGTAGACACTGAATGGTTCAAATTTAATCTTGGAGGGACAACTTTAACTTTTAGGACTGGCCACTGTGTCTTTAGGTTGTGGGGTCTCTTGCCGCCCCCAAGCCTGCTTTTTATGTGATAAAATGCTGCTGAATTTCCCTGACAAGTCCTTCTTAAAATTCATTCCCATCAAGCCAGTGGCTACCATTGGTGAGGGGTGTTGGGGGGAGGTGGGATGCAAAGAGCATGATTAGAAGTCTCAGCAGAAAGACAGAAGAGATTCTAGCATATGTATTTGATATAAATATTATAGTTTTACAGAGACATCTAGATCAATATATGCCACATTTCATCTACCTCTGACAAAGTGAGCACAATGTATTCAGGGAAAGCTGTATAGGATTTTCAATTTACTCTGTGTGATTTATTGTGACAGGATAGCTATGGGTTTTTTAAGTTCTTTATACTTGTTCCAGTAAAAATGGATATAGTATCTTTAAAAATAAACAGCCCAGAGCTGTGCATTTTACATTGTCTTCCTAGAATGAGGCTCTGCTAAAGAGTGATGTGAAACCTCCCTTCCCTAGGGGGACCTGATGCAAGCGGCTTTGCCTCAGTCCTTGCTCTTTAGCTGTTTTGAGGTGGGGGGGTGGCGGGGCGGGTGAACAGGGAACTGAATTAGGAAGTACTGCAGACGTCTAGACGAGATGTGATGGTGGCCTGAACCAGAAGGGCAGAGAGCTAGAATCTGTGGGTGGATCCTTCAGTATCCATGGGAGCAGCCCAGTCAGTCTGGGTCCCTTCATTTTGTAGTGACCGGCCCCAGTCTCCTGTCTCCCAGACCAGCAGCATCAGCCTCCCCTCTATCTAGAAGGCGCTGAACCAAGAGGGTAGGGCTGCTCTTGGCTCTGCCATTCACCTTGTACTGAATCTCTGGGCTGCAGTTTCCACACCCAAATAACAGGCCCTAGACTAAACATTCGCCAGGGGCCATTCTCATACTAAGATCAACAAGAGACTGTGGAGTGGAGCCCATTGCCTTTTTCAGGCTCAAAGAAAGACTACTTGAATCTCCTTAAATGTGTGTAGATTTTAGTTCTCATTCAGCTAACCTCAGCCTCAGTGAGTCTCCGGAGGCCTCATTCACTGGAGCCTCGAAGAGTTTGGGGGCTCCCTCAGCATCTCCTCTTATGCCTCCTGCCCTTGGTCACCTCCCCCAAGTTGACTGTTCTGAAAAGCAGCAGTGGAACTGAGCTCTGAAATAGGTTCCTCCTCAACCAGGGCATCCTGGCTGCCCTGGGCCATCTCCAAGGAGGAAGGAGAGTGATTGAGAATGTGTGGGATTTCATTCTGGGCGACGGAGATGCGTAATGAGGAGAGAGGCACACTCCTGTGCATTCAGTGAAGATGTACCCATTTAACAAACAGTTGGCAGTTTTCTGGTGAACCCTTATGGGGTTCGAAATAACCAAGCATTATTCTTATTCTGCTTGTCACACTCACCCACTGATGCCACACTTGCTCATGATGCATCAGTCCAGCCCGTGTTGTGTTTATGGAGCCCTGCCCCCCAAACCACGCCCGTTTGCCTACACTGGATGAGTAACTCTTTTCCACAGAATGCCATCTGCTACTATTTTGGCATTTACAATGCTTCTTCCTGCATCTGAGAGGAATCTTTTAATCCAGCCATTAACATTAGTTTATCCTAAGAAAGATTTGTTTATAGAACTTGACGAAGTTTAAAAAACCCAAAAGTCCTCTCAGATCAGAAATGGTTATTGATTTAGGCTTTTTGGCCATCTTCACAAACCAGTGACCAGGTCCTGTAGATATCAGTCATTTAGATTGACTGATAAGATTGACATTAAGATAGACTGATCAGTAGTCTAAAGAAGTTCAAATTTAGAGCCACGTTGAAACAGCATTAATTACCTTCATAGTGTAACTTTCCTAAATATTCTCCACCATACATGGATAAGGTTTTCCTTATCTTCAGAATCCTTGGGCTGGTGAGGCAGTCCCAGGCTGGACATTGCATATAATGTTTAAAATGGGTATTTGCATCACTTTGCCATTCCTCGACTTGCCAAATTGTGTGGCTTAAGTTTAAAAACTTGATTTAGACTTTCTGCTTTCACTCATAGATCTAGTGATGCTGCAACACTCTGATATTTTTAAAAAGATGCTTTTTATAATGTTTGTTTATTTTTGAGAGAGAGAGAGACAGAGCTCGAGCAGAGGAGGGGCAGAGAGAGGGAGACACAAAATCTGAAGCAGGCTCCAGGCTCCGAGCTGACAGCACAGAGCCCTGTGTGGTGCTCCAACACGAACCATAAGATCATGACCTGAGCTGAAGTAGGACGCTTAACTGACTGAGCTACCCAGGTGCCCCAACACGGTGATGTCTTAAGTTTGAATGATTGCAGCCCCCAAGCCTCTCTCCTGGTCCAGTGAGGACCTCTCCAGTGTCCCTCTACTGTGTGACGAGGAAGACATCCTGTTGGGCCAGCTCTGCCTGCCATACAGGAGCGGAAGCTGAAATACTCCAGCCTCTGACCTTTGCCCTCTATCACCTCCATCTGAATGAGCATTAGAGTCGGAGACCTGGGTCACATCCTGGGCAAGTCACTTTCTTGCTGTGGGATGTCAGGCATGCAACTTAAGGAAATTGAAGTTAAGAGAGAGGTTATCTGTAAAGATGCAGATTGTAGGGATATAGGGTTGTTTTAGGATTAGGGGAGATTCCAGGGGCCGTAGAGCACTTTACATCTGTTACTGACTGATTTATAGATATCACCGGTATCCTACCATTTAATAATGCTTACAATGGCCCAGACCCTTTACTAGGCCCTTCACGTGTATTATCTATTTAAATAAATCCTCAAGATAACCTCATGAATCAGGTACTAGCACCAGCCCCTCAGAGATTCTGACTTTATAGTTGTAGAATGCAGAATTGGTACCTTGCCCAAGACTATTTTGTTATTTAGTGTCTGAGCTTAGCTAACACAGGGCTATCTCACATGGTAGGTTTGTAGGTGTCACGGAATCTGGCAGAGACAGTTCGGGATGAGGATCTCTCTGGCATTCTTCAAATCACGCACCGTGAACAACCGTCACTCTGTTTTCAAGGAGGGCACACCCTGCTCTCAGTCTTGAATATTTCCAATTATATTTTCAATCACTGAGGATATAAGAAATTCTGCTTCTCTTCTCTGTGCAATGGCATCCTTTCCCAAACTACTGTCCCTGGAATTTTTGAAAGTCTTGCAAGTATTTCTGGAAAACAAATTTTCCCTTTTCACCATCCTCTCCTTGTGCTCCTGCGGGCCCCCGGTGCTCCCTCAGACACAAGCTGGTGAGAGCAGATCTTCAAATGCAGATGCTGAGTTAGGGAGGTGACTTCTCCCCCATCCATCAACTCTAACTGCATTCAAACATGTTCAATATGTGGGCTTCTTGATAACTTCCACTGTATGGAAAACAAAATGGAGGGAAATGATTATTGGCACAAAAGGAGGAAGTCATAAATCTTCAAATCAGATATAGGACAGATTGGAACAATATGGGTTCTCCAAGGTTGCCATGATAATGTACCTAATAACTCTCCTTGGGCAAAAAGGCAATCTGCTTTCAATCAATCTCTCTTTTTCTGAGCAAAAATACCAATTATGTTGAAGGAAGATTTTTTTTCTTCCTTTTTGATAAAGACTGCTCTCCACCCCAGAAATCATGCTGTAGCTAAAAGATATATATTCTCAATTGTCTAGAATGGTATTGGACAGCTAGCATCAAATGAGAAAAGTCAATCCTTTTTTCTCCCCTCTCCTGCCTGCATTTGTCTACTTCTTAAGAGAAGTGAAAGCTAATTAAAGGCTTAAGGGATAATATTGATTGCATTGGAATATATTTTATATGTACCCAGCACATTTTCAACTGAGAGAACCCTGACTCTTTCTCAGGCTGAATAAATCAGCTGGCGGGGCCTTTGATTCAAGGGTGAGAGGGTGAACTCATCTCCTTCCCTTCCATTCTCATACATCCGTCCTAGAGATGAATGATTTCAGAAGAGGGAGAGGCAATGCTGGCCGATGTTCATTCAGTCCTTTGCCTACAGGATGGGAAGGATGAATGTTCAGGCATTTCCCCAGACCTATCATTGATTTAAGTCCCGCTTTGAATAATCACCAGGCTTCTACTGGTGTAGAACTTTGAGCTTTGCAATGCCTGAGGCAGGAAGCCGGCTGGATGGTGTTAGCCTCTCAGCTCTGTCATCTATTGAATGGGGATAAGGAGCTCCCCCAGGATCACACACGTCCTTGGGGGCAGAGCAGGGATTCCCATCTGGCTTATTTTCATAGCCAGGTAAGAGGAAGGGCCCAACCCAGATCTGTCCTGTGGAGGTGCTTGTACGTTGGAGTCGTGCTGGTCTGGCTCTCAGTCATGGACCCCTGTGGGCAGAAAGCGTCAGAATTGCCCCATGCAGCCCCACATATCAGATCAGGAGGGGGTCCTATTCCTCGCTCACCTTCTGAACATACTTGGCAAATTCAAAATCAGAAACCGCATTCAAAACATGCAAATTCATTTGCAGCTTGTTTCAGCCATATAAATACACACGTGCCACAAGAAATACTTTAAGATAGACATGACAAAAATGTATATAACTCAAATGTTCTGTTTACGTCATATATTCTCACACACTGCATTTCAGGAGGGAGTTGGTCACATGGGTTTGGGGCATTTGGACGGGTGGCCAAGGGACCTCCCTGTACTTGGCCAGTACTTGCTAGAGAATAAAGTGATCGTGCTGGAATGTCTCTTCTGAGGCAGCCACTGACAATCTTTCCTCCCTGCGATGGCCTCTGCTTGCCCGGCCACTAAGTGCAGCACCGTAACAATAACAGTCCATAATGGTGATATTATTAACTGCATTGTGCATATTATTGATTTACTCTTTGTTCTGCATCATTATACTTTCACCAATGAGTTTACTGCCTTATTCTCACATACTTAGTCAAGCACCAAATTACAACGAAAGGGCAGGCTCTTGTAATGGCATCTAATGGAACATTGCATAAGTGATCATCACTTCCTCCCATTATGCGCTGCCTGCAGCCAATGAGCTTTCTGCCTTATTGGAATGCACACAGAGCAATTATGAGGTGCAAGGGACCTAGCCATTCTAAATTTTTTCCCACGAAATTACCATGCTTCTATGTTCACCGCCTGCCGGTGCCTCAGAGGCCAGCCAGGGCTTCGGCCTCTGTCGCTAGCAGCAGCCTGAGAGGCACAGGGGCCTGGGCTGAGCCTCTTGCTACAGTCTTCTTATTAGGAGCTAGCAGGTTTCATCTCCATAGTCAAGCCTCTGCTTTGGGTCCTGGGGCAAACCCTTGCACTAAAGTGCTTATTCCTGATTGAGCATCAGAGAGCAAATATAAGTGGCCATAGTGCAGCCAGATTGGTTCAGATTCATCAGATCGGTCTGGGAGCCCAAAGATATTTGGGGCGGGGTGAGACTGTTGTCCCAGCAGTTCTGCCAAAGAGGCTCATCTCCCTCAGGGGGAGCCACCATCTTCAGAAACAGAAGTCCGCACCTCCCCGGATCAAGGCAAACTATTCTAGCCTTATCCCTTTCTAGCTTCTCTCCAGTTTGAAGTAAATTCCTCTGGCTCTCATGGAAATCCCAGGCACCCTGAGGAGGCAGCTATCTGGGGATGCACAGCCACATGATCTCCGATTCCATAGGTGTCCCATCCCCATTTAGCCCTGAGTAATGCTCACTTACTGTAAAGTGTTACATGCCCCCATTGTCGGAGGAGTTATGGCGGAAAAATGCAAAATTTCCTTTTTACTGCTTATGGCCAGCAGAGCCCATAACGTGTCAAGCCGCACATTAGCCACCCTGATAAAAGTCCGCTTTCTTACACACAAAATCATCGTTTCAGCAAGATTTGTTATCTCATTACCTGATAAGCTCTATGTCATAAACCAAGACCCATTCGGTAAATCTCTCAGGAGGACGCTTTGTGGGCAGAAAGGGAAAGATCTGAATCTGCAAGGGACTTGATAATGCAGCATTTAAGCACACGCATAATGTCACTTATTGTTAAAGGCATAAAACCACTTGGCCAAACGGTTGGGCTTTTAATAGGATTTTGTGCAGCATCAGGTGAGAAGCCATATGCCTCTTTTTCGAGGAGTCTCAGAACGCCTGCCAGCACCACCGCTTAGCCTCACAGCCCTCTGGGGATGGGAGCGGGGCTATAACTGAGGCCTCGGGGAGGAGATGAATGCTTCCCTGCAGCTGTGCGCTTCCTCTGTCTTGCCTGGGGTGGGTGCCGGGCCGTCGCTGGGCTGGCCCCATCTAACTGGCTTCTCCTATTCAGGCACATTGTGGTCTGTGGACACATCACTCTGGAGAGTGTTTCCAACTTCCTGAAGGACTTCCTGCACAAGGACCGGGACGATGTCAACGTGGAGATTGTCTTTCTTCACAAGTAAGGGGTCCCTGCTGTTTCAAGACCTCCCACTCAACCAGACACCCTGAGGATGGCCCACTGAGAATCTGTAGGAGTGAGGGTATGGGAGCAGTGTTGGGAGTAGTGCAGTGTTGAATCAACCATGATCCCTGGTGGCCTCATTGGAGAGGACAGTATGGAACCAGTGGAAAGGGAGCATTAGTTCAGTGGTGAGAACACCACCTGCCTCTGTGAAGGCAGTTCTGGGTGAAGTTCATTATGGGTCAAACACGTCATTACTGTCCCATCAGCTGTCTGGATCTATTCGATGCAGGTGTGTCCACAGTGTCTGGTTAGGAATGATTAGCTGTCTGGTGTGGATTCTTTACAAGCGCAGGAGTGACATAGTGGCCAGGAAAGACACAGACATAAGAGGAAGCAGGGTATAATGTAATAGAAACAGTTGCAACAACAATTGGCATTTCTAGAAACCTCCGCTGTAGCACGCTGTGCTGGTCCCCATGCATATGGTCTCTCCCTTCATCAACACAGGGAGTAAAGGTACACGTGTGAACTCAAAGTACTCCATGTGAATCTTTACTCAACCAGTTACTTGCTGAATAACTTACTTAGCCTCCCTGGGCCTCAGTTTTTACATTCAGTAGATAAGGAGATCATAATGGTTTCCGTCTTCTTTCTTGGGCTGCAGAGAGAATGAAAAGTAATCCACATCAAGAATGAATCAGGCACACAATATGTGCTCAATAAATGTTAGCTCGTATTATGAAAGATAAAATATATTCGGCTAGATACGCAACATAGAGGGGAGGTCTTACCATGTTTGTTGTGTAGTTGAGGAAAGCAAGATCTCCCTCTGCTCTAGGTTGCTGGGATTTTAAGCTTCATCCAATCCCCATTTAGGTAAAAGGTAGTTGGCCACAGGGATAGAGAGTTCTGGGACTCAGGCATGTCGATATGAGTGGTACTGTCTTCTTTTTTGATGGAAATGGGGCCATCATGGGGCCAGAACTAGACCCAATTTACCAAGAGACAAAGCTTATGTGTTGGTACTGGCTCTGTAGGAGGTTGACAGCCCATGACTCAGTCCTGCTCTGAGACCCCACAGAAGTCGACGTCCCTGTAAGCTTCCATTCTATGCATCTCCTTCCTTTTGACAGTTGTTCACAGAATACCAAATTGGTCACCATATTTTAGCACACCAGCATTTTTTTTTTTTGTTCTCAGCATTGAATCCTCCAAGTTCTGAAAAGACTGGCCAGGCTATGAACACAGGAGCAGAACTCGGAGATCAATTCAGTGCTTTAGCTTCTCATTCCCAGCTGAGTGGCCCAGCCTCTGCCGAGCATTATGGAAGATTCAAGAGAAGTATAGTGTGTAGGTCCTGCCCTCATATTGGTTGGGGATTTCAAGATGAGCATGTGTGCAACAGAGCTCAACCTTCATGCTATGTTCACTGACTGAGGACAGTTTGGTCAAATGGCTAATTGCCTGGGGCATTCACATCAGGGAGAGGCTACCACTTCTTACATAATCAGGCAGACTTCCTGAGAAGGGCTAGACTCGTAATGGACCTCGAAGATCGGGCAGATTTGCACAGGCACCTGTTTCTCTCTCACCTACTTGAGTCTGAATCAACGAGCTGGCTGCTAATGCTTCACTTGCTGGGATTCACCCCAACGTCCGTGTCAGCATTGTCCTAGATGGCCCGGTTAATTAACCTTTGGAGCTTTGGGTTAATAACATCCCTTCTTCTAGGGTTGTTTTGAGGTTTAAATGAGTTAATACTTGTCAAGTGCTTAGAATGGTATCTGCCACATAGTAAATGCTCAAAAACATGAACAATTCTTACTAAGTACTTAATGGATGTTAGGCAAACATTGACTTAACACAGTTCTTGGCACTTAGTAGGTTCAAATGAAATATCATCTCTGAGTGTCTAGCATTGTACCTCATAGAGAGCAGATATTTTTCATCTTTGCAGGAGTAATAAGTGAATGAATAGGTCATTCAGTGCTTTAATCCTTGTCCTCCAGTGGGAAAGATGTCTGTATGGCTCAGCACTAAGAATGACAAATAGCATACACATGTGTGAATCAAGAACAGCGCCAAGAGTAAATTAACTGTCTATGGCTGCTCAGAGGTGACATGTTTTGATCCAGATGCTCGGGGATGAGATATCCGTGGGGCTGAGAAGCAAGGAAGAGGCTTTGAGGGAGGGAAGAGCAGGAGGTTCTGCTGGGGCACCTTCGACTAATCTCTGATGTCACAGCTCAGTCTCTCTATTCATAGTATAGGGATTCCCTTTATAACAAAGGCAAGACATTTTGACCCCTAGGCCTCAGACTTTGTGAAGACCGTGAGCTTCTTTATTTTACCTTGGTTGGTATCGGTTTGGGTTTTCAGCAGGCTGGGGTTTTACTTCTGTTGAATGTGAAACTTTTATTTCTGGCAAGAAAGAGGGCTGCTTTGAAAGTGGAAGTGAAAGCCTTTTCCTAGGTCTTTCTTTTTGGAAGTCAGAGAGAAAGAAGGCTGTGGGGGCAGAAGTACCTGAGTCTAATATACCTGAGTATATTAATGGCTGTTTCTTCTCTCCCTGCCAGCATTTCCCCTAACTTGGAGCTAGAAGCTCTGTTCAAACGACATTTTACTCAGGTGGAATTTTATCAGGGTTCAGTCCTCAATCCACATGATCTTGCAAGAGTCA
Source organism: Suricata suricatta (assembly GCF_006229205.1). Taxonomy (NCBI): domain Eukaryota; kingdom Metazoa; phylum Chordata; class Mammalia; order Carnivora; family Herpestidae; genus Suricata; species Suricata suricatta. The sequence continues at coordinate 138,140,032 of NC_043701.1, read as the reverse complement.
AGGTAAGAAGGAAGGGGTGACTTCTGCTTTTACTCCATCTGAGAGGGGGACTGACTGTGGTGAGGGCTTGCTTCCCAATATAGACAAGAGTTACCCCCATACCCCTAATGACATAAGTCAGTATGCCCCCGGCCTTGACATCACCCTTCCACTGGCCCCAGGGCTTTGTTCTCTGACACCTGCAGACCACTTATAAGCCTTCCTTCACTTGAACTAGTTATTTAATAGTTCCCTCAATAGCCACACTCCTCAAGGAGTCAGACTAGTTGTATGGACTCAGCAGACTCATATACAACATCATAATCAAGTAATTCCCATCTTAAATATGGAAACTAGATTCACTGTAGCTTTGAAATCTATTATTTACATTGGAGAAGAAAATGAAGGATAAAGTATAAATAAAATCTGACCAGGCCATAAAACATTGCGAGCTTCCTTTTTTCTTTCTTTCTTTCTTTTTTTTTTTTTTTTTTTTGGCCCTTACCGAAGACTAAAAGTATAAAACTCACCATGCAGGTATCTGGTATCACTTAGTAATGGGCTAATCTTTCATTCCCAAATCTGCTAAGTTACACTCTTCTTATAAAGCAGACCTGAGGTTTACAAAGGAAAGGGATACAGCAAAGTGGCATCTGATACTTTGCCTCATTTTATATCAGTTTTGTGAGGACGTTCGATATTTGCATGGCAGTGGGTATAGATTAATATTGCAAATCCACTGACATCCAAATGCTAACTGTGGTCCCAACATAATTTAGTAAATCATGTAATTGGCAAACATGAATAAGCCAGAAGGACTTGGGTAAATTCTTTGGGTTATTAAAGAAAACTCGAGACAATTTGTGACATACCACGAGGAAACCATGGCCCCCACCAAATGCAGGGATGGTCTGTTAAGAACAACAAACCAAGGAGGACAGATTGCAGACCTGAGCCAGCACAAGAATTCTTATGCTTATAGAGTCCAGTTAATCTTAATATTATCCAGACATGATCCAAGTTATGACTTAATGTGAAATCTAATGAGAACTTGGAGAAAATAGTTACTGTTCAAGGGCCTAATTTAGATGCAAGCAATTATTAGCATAACTCATCATTCCCTCAAAGGAATCAATCTTTTTTTGGCTCATGTTTAGATAAGTTGGTAGGTTTTGAGGTCATCTGGAACACATCAATTCATACACATAGATGTGTTGTCGTTTGAGTATCTGAATGCTAATTCAATACTAAACAATACCGAGCTGTTATCTGATTTAGGGTTCTTATTGCCTTCTATGCCACAGTTAAGATGTGAAAATGATCAGAGGAAGGACTTTGGAATCTCAATTTCTGAATCACTGACTACTCGGTTAACTCAGTAACCTGAGAGGAAGGCTTTAATCTGCCTAATGCCATTTCCCCTTCTGGAAAAATTAGGATGATGGTGTAGATCCGTTGGTTGGGAAAGGAGTCAGGGAGGAGACTGAAAGTCTTATTAATTATTATGTGATGAAATCTGGAAAGATTATACCTAAGTGACTATGCAAAATGGAAAATATAATTACCAAGGTACATGTTGTGTACCCTCTAACGGCAACAAGATGAAATGTTTATACCGTAATAAGAATTTGCAACCTATACTTTTGACAAAAAATAATCTCCCAGAATTATTTTTTTCTTTCCTTGGAAACTACCAGGTTCCCCGAAAGCTGTCAACAGAGAAAGACTGCAACCAAGCATAGCTATTTATATGTTTGTGTTCTGTGACTTTCCTTTCGGTGTCTTAGATAGAGTCAGCAGATGCGTGCCTAATCCTTGCCAATAAGTACTGCGCTGACCCTGATGCTGAAGACGCCTCCAACATCATGAGGTAATGCTGGGGAGGCCAGGGAAGTCTCTGGGCTTGGCGCTCTGCAGCCCATTGGTTGCACTTTGAGGTTTTCTGCAGAGCACCATCTCTGTGGGACCTTATTTCCTAAGAAGCCACCCTACACCTTGCCACAAGCGTAGATGTAGGGCACTGATGCCTGCAGAAGGTGATGATACAAGGCATGCCCAGCAGGAAGCTTATCCTTGGCAAATGGGAGCCCTGGAGAGCTTACAACTAGACTTGGGATTGAGATATTTCAGACAGGACTAGGAAAGGAAAGATAGATTTAGATGAGTGCAGGCCTGAAGTAGGGTGCCATGTTCCCTAAGGGAGAGTGGACGTGGCATGTCTTAACTGTGGGTGATTTTGTCCCTCAGAGGAAATTTAGAAGTATCTGGAGATGTTCTTGGTTGTCATGACTAGGGGATGCTGCTCACATTAAGAAGTGGGAAGAGGTCAGGGATGCTGTTCAACATCCTACAATGCACAAGACAGTTCCCCACAGCAGAGAAGTACCTGGCCCAAAATGTCAGTAGTGCCAAGCTTGAGAAACTCCATGTTAGAGCTTTTCATGTGTGTCTGTAGCAGGTTGACTAATATCCCCACAAAGAGGAGTTTGTTGACTAATGAGCTTTTGTTTCAGCCTGTTTTCCAAAATGAAATAGTGTCTTTACTGAAAGCCTTCTCAGTGCTTTTAATACTAATACGAATTTCTAAGAGAATGTTCTACAGAGAGCATATCAAGCCTACTTGACTCCAATGGCCCATTTCTTACAGAACACCTTTGGGTGGGTGCAGGCACACTCTGGAGAACACAGCCCAGTACCCGTCCTGTGAATGGTCCTGTGAATGGGCGAGGCCCATCGAAGGTCATTCTCTGCAGACTCCTCCCTCATTTTTTTTGCATTTCAGAAGAACACTGTTCTGTGACAACAAAATGAAGAACAAGTTAAGATATTTGGTTCCAAAGAGTTAAAGCCCCTAAGGATTCTTCTCTCCCGCAGCGTGCATTGCGGAGTAGTTAAGAGAGCTGGGAGGGAATGATAAGGAGACACTTTTGGAGAAGAGATGAACTAAGAGAAGACATCTCACCACTCCCACTACATTCCCAAGAATTCCTGCCTAACTGTGAGCAGCCATCCTTTGGTCAGGACAGGCCGCCCTCTCCCCACAGCCTGGTTTGCTGCCAGGTCCTGGGAATTTACCCGGGAGGAGGGCTTAGGGAGCTGTTTCCTCACAAGCCTCCTACCTCCCTTCCTTCGCTTCTAATCAGTGGCCCCCAAATGGCATGAGCTCTCCCATCGCTGAGTTGGGGGAGCTCCTCTGGTGCATTTGGGATGAGTGTGTCTTTCCCTCAGCATCTGGACCTTGTGCCCAGCAAGTGACATTTGGCACAGTGTTCTCTTTCCTCCTGCTTCTCTTTGGCAATATGCTCAGTGCAGTTGTTTTAAGGAAGTTGATGCATGAACTCTTGTAAGCACGGGACTTGCCAGCCTGCGGGGAGATGATGGAATGGGGACATGTGTCCACACCTCGGTCCACCCACTAGTCACAGCTGGAAAGTGATTACAGCAGCTCAGCAGAGAGTGAGTGCTTCAGTGACCCTTTCCTTGAACTAGGATTTCCATCCTTCCCAGTTTAATGTCATTTGAAATGATAAAAATGTCGCCTTTAAGGAACTTGGGCTTCATTATCTTCAGATTTGCAAACATAAAAAAACAAAAGAAGATATAATATAATGTTTTGACCCCCTCCCCTCCCCAGAGAAGTTTAAGGCTAGCTTTTTTTTTTTTTCAAAAGTGAATAATTGAAATGAATAATAGCTTTGAAACCGGCATTTCTCTTAATCACAAGATTTTATTTAAGTGCAATAGGGCTACTATGATGACATGTAAGTTATCAGGGTGATTGGCATGATGCCAAGGCATAAAAATTACAGAACAAAGGTAGCATCAGAAGTTTAATGATGCCATCCATTAACCAGAGTCAGAACTGAAGCCCAGGCAGCAAACGGAAACAGGAAGCTCAGGGTTAAAAATGGGCTCTGTCTTTCCCTTATTTGTATAATCCTCCTTTCTCCTTAGTTTAATGAGACCAGTCTGCCCCTTTTGAAATTAAAATGTCAAAGATCCATTTGAAATGAGCTAATGCAGAAAAACTGGCTGATGCTATGAACCGAATTCAAGGGCTGACCGAGGCTCAAAGTCCTTGAATTATTAAGCATGAGCCAACGCAACACTTCTTCAAAAATAAAATGAATTCCTTCAAGTGCAAAAGCCCAGGGTGAATTTGTGCAGGCAGAAGCTTACGGGTGATCCATTTCCTAAATTCAGAAGTTGTAGCTTTTCAGAGGAAACTGCTTCCTGGCTGCCTTCTCTCCATGTTTGCACAAAAAAGAGATGAAGCAAAGAGCAGTTTCTTGGTGGGAAGTTTGTGGGGGTGGTCACAATAAACGCACTTGCATTTCTGATTAGGCTTAGGAGGTGGGCCTTTCTGTGGAATTCCATTCTTTAGCCTTACTTGTCACAGAAGGAAATGCACAATGTCACCTCTGACAGAGTCAGTAATGACAAAAACCATAACTTACACGTGGAGAGAGCTTTTAATGATTTCAAAGCATTTCCACATCTGGTCTTTCATTTGCTGCTCATACCAGAGCCTGTGAAATAAATAAAGCAGGTACCGTTGCCCCCAATGTCCAGATGAGGAAATAGTCACAGAGAGCCCAGGGATTTCCTGAAGGTCACCCAGTTCCTTAGTACAAGACTGGGACTGGAATCCAGGTGTTTCTATTCCTCCACCTGCAGCCCAGTGACTGTCAGGGAGCAGAAGTGAGGGTTCGGGGAGGGGACAGGCAGTGGTTCAGAGCATGGACTGAGGGCAGTTTGAGGGGGGGATTTTCTATCAGACTGTGACCTCCGCAAGGCCTCGGGACTTCGTGCCAACTAGCATTAAAGTTGTCATTTAGACACTATTGTCTGTCGAAGGCTGAGTCATTGATCCTGTCTTAAGAGCGCGGCTCAGACATCATTTCTGTGAGTGGCCATGTGTGTGTGTGACAATTAGCATCATTTGTCAGGCTGCTTGTTTGATTTATCATTGTTGTCTCAAGTTGTTAACTTGGAGAATTGGACTCAGAGCAAATGGTTTCTAGGCCCGTCCCTAGGGTATGTGAGATTGTAAGCTGGTGGCCCCATGAGTTGAGCTTCCTTTATTTAGATGCCTATAAGGCAGTTAGCCCCCTGCTCCAGAGCCCCCAGCCCAGTGCACACGTCACTCACATGCCAACACCACGGCACCACAGGACTGCTCTCTTCTTTTATGCCCGGAACACAGCCTGTGGCGTGATTTCTTTTTCACACCGCCATGGGGTACAGCAATGGACACACAGTTTAACTTGGCCCTGTGCCCATGAGTCCTCTGGTTGGGCCTGGCTGCTGGCCCCACATTCACTCCATTTGGGTGTAATCAAATTAACATTCCCATCAGACTCCGGGGGTTATGCAGATCCTGCCTCAGCTCTGGTTCTCTCTTTTTCAGAGTAATCTCCATAAAGAACTACCATCCGAAGATAAGAATCATCACTCAGATGCTGCAGTATCACAACAAGGTAGGTCAGTGAGAGCCCGGCGTCCAGCTGCACATGCACATACATGCACACACACGTGCACACATATGCACACACATGCTGCTGCAATCCAAAAGCCTGGGAAAGGGGGTGGTGGGTAAAACCCTCACTGGGGCCTTTTCAACACTGTGTTTACAGTTGGTCACTGAAGGAAGCGTGTATTCCTTCATGTTTCTAATAGGAAGCATCTATTGGGCCCCCAGGTTCAGAATACTGATGCAATCTTAGATCTCATTTCAACAATGTCTGCTTTCATGTGCTGTGCTCATTTCTTCACTCGGTATTTACTACCTACTCTGTGGTCAACACGCTACCTTGACCTCCCTAACTCCCCCTCTGGGGAGTCCTATGTTATGCCCTCAGGGACTTTGCAGTCAAGGTGTACAGAGTGTCCCCAGCAAGTGATAGGACTGTTCTACCTGACACCACGTGACCTGGAAGAACAGATCACATGCTGGGTGGAGAATGTGGAATACGCATTCTCAACTTCAAGATGAGAACTGGCGTGGTCGCACTCAGGAACATCGCTGCTCTCCAGAGATTAAAGATAAATGAATTTCCTAGTGTTTTAGTTTACAGGGGTGACTGGAAAGAACACAAACGTTGGAGCCTATGTCGTTTTCCCTTGTGATTTCTTCTGAGTCTCTCATTCAAAGGCAATGCTCCTTCACTCGGCTTGTCATTAAATTCCCAGGAAAACAGCTTTGGGGGAGGGAAGGTGGCACCTTTCTCTGTTCAATATGGAATGGGATATTCCCGTAATGAGGCTCAGAAACTGGAGGCTCAGTACCTGGAACCAGGTGTCCTGTCTGAACTGAATAACTCCCTGCTGGGTTGTGAGTGAGTGTGTGTCCCATCTTATAGGCCATATTCCCTACAAAATAGGCAGTCAGGTGACCCGGACAAGACCCTATTGTGCCAAATGCACCAGAGCCATGCCATTATTTCTTAATTGCTGGCACGTGCTGCCCCATTTTGCTCTGTGGAGGCTCCTCAGAGGCCATTGCTAAGAGGAGCCTGCTGTCGGTGACCGGCCTACCACTTGGGTCTGCTGCCCACTGCCCAACCCTCGGCAGGTGGTTCCACTGTAGAACATGATGCGTTCCAGCCAGTGGACTCGGTGGTGAGCACCCAAGGTCACATTGTCCTGTTTGTTTCTGGGAAACCCAAGGGCATTGAAGAGATAAAGTGAAGATACTGGTAACTCACAAGCATTGGTCTGGAGAAGTTTTTTTGACAGCAGCCCCTGTAGGTAGAGGTAAATTTTATTAGCTAGGCTATGGCTGGTGACAGCTCCTAAGGCACTAAACTCTTCGTTCATTTATGATATGAAATTTCATTTAGTGTGGGAGTGCTCTAAGCTGTTGTTTAGATTTTTGACTGAATTTAGATTGAATAGGAAAATTAATGTTATATGTTTAGAAAGGGATGTCAGTTCCTTTTTTTCTCCTTCCAATGAGTGCTGATGCAGCATCTTCAAGAAATTAAGGACGATTGTAGTGATGTGTGTGATTCATGCCAAGCTCAAAGTAGCTCAACGGACCTAGGATCCAGATGGTACCTGGGCGGTACTCATGTGGCCATAGACAGCCAAATGACTTTTACAAACCTCTTCATTGTAATTATTCAGAAACAATGAGGAAGGACATCAACTGATCCATGATTATTTGCCTAAAACACATTTTGGGGGCACTGGGGTGTCTCAGTCGATTAAGCCTCTGAATCTTGATTTTGCGTCAGGGTCATGGGATTGAACTCAGCATCACGCTCCATTCTAAGTGTAGAGCCTGCTTCATATTCTCTCTTTCCCTCTCCCTTTGCTCCTCTCTCCACTCTCTCTAAATAAATAAGTAAATAAAACCCCACACACTTTGTTTAGAATCACCCCAATCTATTTGGGTTTCAGAGTCAGGCAAAATCTCATAGGAGACTTTGCCCCTGTAAGATTAGTAAGGGTACAAGGGACAGAGTGACCTTGACATAGGGCATTTTTCTCGCTCATTTCATTTCTCTCTTCTAGAGAGAGCAACACGTCCACTGGTGATTGTCATGCTGTTCCTCATAGAATTGCAAGTGGACATTTGTCACCCTGCGTTATAATTGTGCTTTCTATGAGATGCTCCCCCTAACCTTTAATATGTTTTCCTTCCTATTACCTTACAGTCGTATTTTTCTTCTTCTCTCTGAACTTTCTTTTTACCCATGACTTAATGCCCAGAGATCTCCACCCATTAAAACTCACTTTCTTGAAAGAAGCTGGTATGTGTGTGTACACCTATGTTATAGTCAACATCTTTTCAAGTGATAATTAATTCTGTAATTGGTTACTGGATTTAAAACATAAAGAATTTCAATTCCCTGTGCCCTAATGATGCTGGTATTCCAGGGCCTGGCAGGACCCAGGGGAGATGCCTACTTTCTCTCTCCATGTAAAACTGGTCCTGAGTTTGTCATCATAGTAATCTCAGATGCTGGTGCCCTATTTTATGGTTTTAAAAGATCTTGACAACCATTATCGCATTTAGTTCTCATCTGACCATCTGTGCATGTTAGCATCCCCGTGTGACCTCAGACGGGGAGTCTAAGCTCTGTCTCAGACGGAGAAGCTCTGGTGGATACAACTCGTGGTCACTTGGCAGGCAGTGAGCTAAGATCAGAACTGCCAACTGCCACCTTCTCTTCAAACAGAGCCACACCCCACTGACCCAAACCGTGGTTCCTCACAGTAGGCCTTAATGAAGGACTGATGTTCTCGAAAGTGGATCTGAATTCATGGAGAGAAACACTCAGCCTAGCCATCTCTGAACACAGAAAGATGGTACAGGACATTTTTGATTTGAGTGTAAATGTCTTGAAGCTAAATCACTTCTGATGACTTAGCTATTAATGGATTTGTTATTTTTCTAGCAGATTCTAGAAAAAGAGGTCCTTGTCTGGGACCTGGAAGCCAAGTCCCAGTGTCCGGAGATGCAGGTTCTTTGAGTTTTCTCACTAACAACCCTTACACACTTAGGTGGTAGTGTTAAAGTGGTTTCTCTGGAATGACCTTGGTTCATTATGGGGGCTTCCCCAGACTTGTCTGTCCCAGCGGAGCTGGAACTAGGCCTGGAATGGGTCTCTCCTGGTTTCCTGTTGTTATATGTCCTCCCATTTTCATGTTCTTTCTTCTTGACATGAGGAGTGGTTCAGTGGCTGATCAGAGGGAGACCCTGGTCCTGCTAGGCCAGCTCTATCAGCCCTCGTTCTCCAGATCACAGAGGATTTGCCTCTAGACTTCTGGGCAATAATGCTGGCATTTCCCACTAGATCGTAATGCCCCTCATATGACAGGCAGAGTTGCCAGGGGAGCTCTGAGACTCTTTCCTCTCTTCGTTTCATGCACATGCATGTCCCTCCCAGCTTTTCGTTTATCCCTCCCTGCTCCCTGTTCCACAACTGGGGAAGATATGATGGCCAATAAAAGGAGGCCATATGGAAGCCTGAGAAATGAAACACACTTGACTTTCCTGTGTAATAACATGTAAAATCTATCTAAGGAACTCAAACCAGATGGGGACATGGGGGACCCAAGGCCCAAAAGCCTGAACTTCATACCTGCAGAAACCTGGCACATGGAGATATGAGAGACTCTATGGCAAAGGTTTTGTTTGTTTGTCTGAAGGTGCCATGAAGGTTAGGTGTCCTTCAAATCTCCTTTCACACTCGATGATTTACTTGTTTATTACTTAGATCTCATTTCTCCGCATTCTCTCAGATGATGTGAATGCAAATGAGGATTTCTCCACTGAGACTGATGTATTCTCTGTGGTGTCAGTATTTTCTGTGGCCTTTGCAAGCCAGTGAAGAGTAGGGAGAAAAATAGGGTGAAGCGCAAGGCTTCTTGCTGGAATCAAGCCTATGAGAGAATATCTCTGATACTCAGCTTGACAGGAATTTCCATCCACTATAGCCCACACACCAGACGTTTTTAACCACATTCTCACTGGGGAGGGTACAGTCCTCTGTCCCAGGAGTCACTGCTGGCTTAGGACCTGTGAGACTGTCACAGGACTTTGCAGGAAGGAATTTCACAAGAACGGTCTTTCTGAAAGCAGAGCAAGGAGCCATCGGACTTGCTCTTTGTTTCACCAATGGTGTCTTTCATCTTTTCTACTAATACAACTATAGTGTGTCATCCTGACAGTGAAGGGAAACCTTTGGGGTGTTCCTTATATCTGCTGCTCCATGGAGAGAACTAGTAATTTGAGGGCCACAAAGTCTTGGCATCAGCAGGGACCTTGCAGAGCTCTCTGCTTCAGCCTCCCGTGCAAAACAAGAGGTCTTTCCACTGTGACTTGGAAAAACACTTACTGAGTTTTGGGGACAAAGACCTTACATTTTTGGAGGTGGCTTTCTCCATTAATTAGACATATTACATCCTTAGAAAGTTCCTTTATAAAACAAGCCCAAAATCTTCTTTCTTATAATATACACCAGTCAGTCCTAATTCTGGCCCCTGGAAGGAAGCAAGACAAGCCTAATCCCTCTTCGGCACGGCAGCACCTGTGGTATTCGGAGGCAGCCATCTTGTCTCCGCAAAGGCGTGGCCTTCTTCAAGCCAAACACCACTGGCTCTCTTAACTGTTTCTCCAAAAATGTTTTCCAGAACCCCCACTTCTCCTTGTGCTTGTCCTTTTTCTCTGGAAGTTATTCAGTTTATCCATTTCCCTCTTTAAATCTGACTGTTACAACTGGATCAAGTACTCTGGAATAGCCTGACTGGTCACAACAGAATGAAACCTTCATTTCCCTTGATCTGGAGACCATTTCTATCACGCAAGCATTGGCCTTCTCTGTAATCTGTCACACAGTTGGCCTCTTTTTTGGGGTTTGAGTTACCCACACACAAGTTTTTTTTCTTCTTTCCCCTCAACTCTGCTGCCAATTGATACAGTTGATTTTTTTTTAAGCTTAAATGCTGTACTTGACCTTAAGACCTTTAAAATTTCTTCTGGTTGGCTTTCTGCCCATTTTTCCAACCCTGGAGAACTTTTTGAATCTTGATTCTTTCATCCAACATATCATCTCTGACTCTCTACTTTATGCACTTAAAACTAATTGGATGAGCATGCGTCTGAGTCCTTATCTCTCAGGGTGTGACCTAACTGTTGAATAGGATCAAGAGATTGTACTATGTCTACACTGTGAGTTCCCTGATAATTTAGGTCAGTGCTTCTCAAAGTGTGGTCCCCAGATCAGCAGCTCAGCAGCACCTCGAGCTTATTAGAAATGCAAATTCTCCAGCCTCACTTCGTACCCTACTGGCTCAGAAACCCTGGGGGAGGGGCCAGCAATATGTGTATCAATTCTCCAGGTGATTCTGATGCCCACTCAGGCTTGGGAGCCTTATCTGGAGTATTGGGATTGTAGATAAAAAGAGGAATCTAAAATGCACAGGCATCTGACAGTCTGAGTCGGTTTGAGGAGCCGATTTATGAACAATCTAGCCAGACGTCCTAGTAGCATGGGCTGATGTGTCTGTCACAAGAGGTAATTCCCTCTGGACTCTGTTTGGCTACATGACAAACCCAAGGGGGGGGACTTGGGTTTGGGAGGTGCAGAAGCAATGATGCAAAGACTGAAGTCTGCCCAATGGGAGGGTCAAAGAAAACACCAAACACCAGACTCAGGCACGGGAAAGAAGAGATGAATCTGAATGCCTTCTAAGCAGTTGAGCCATGCTGCATTTCCCAGAGGAGCTTTCAAACAATTGAACATTTAGGAACGAAAGGTCTCATGCCTTGCTTTTTGCTTCCACAGGCCCATCTGCTAAACATCCCAAGCTGGAACTGGAAAGAGGGGGATGATGCAATCTGCCTTGCAGAGCTGAAGCTGGGGTTCATAGCCCAGAGCTGCCTGGCTCAAGGCCTCTCCACCATGCTCGCCAACCTCTTCTCCATGAGGTCATTCATAAAGGTAACGTCTTGTCCTATTAGAGCACATTAGCCCCAGATTCAGTTTGTCGTGGGGTTGAGTAGAGAGCACAGCTTAAACTCAAAACAGATCGACGGGCTTTAACCACTTTGGTTAAAGAGAAATTCCTTGTTACAGATTTGGGCATGAGGCCAACTTCTTTCAAAATTATGTTTTTATTTTTATTTGGCACATCCACGGCCATTAAATGATTGTTCAAAGCACAATCCTCTCTTTTTTTTAGATAAACCACATGTTTATCTATCAACAAAGCCTCCGCTGTTAAAACAAAAATATGATTTATATACATTCCATATGGCACCAGAGCGCCTAAAGAAAAGAATTATCATTTTGCTCTTTTACATCAAGTGGCTGGTGGACCTCTCACTGTGTGGATAAATGCAGACCATGTGTTTGTGCTGAAGCCCAAACCCCAACAACATAATTCATTTATTTATTTCTGCACAATCAAGGAGGCCAGCGGGGTTGACATGTCATGGTTCTTTGAATGGAGAGTGAATCTGTGAACCGAACCCTCAGTGGTGGTGCCCTGCACCCTGTGACATGAGCGGGGTCTGGGTACACTCCTTGTCAGCCAGCTCACCCCACAGAGCTGACTGGGCAGCCACCTCAAAGCCTCCAAAGTGGACCCTGCATGTTGGACCAGCACAAGCAGTGAAAGACGCAACTCTATCCTCATAGGCCAGGCCAGTTTCCAGAACATTGGGTTTGGGGTCCATGGCCCCTGTTAAGCGAATTTGGGGAGTGCAGGATAATGATAGCCAGTCCTTACCCTTGGATTGTTCCTAGCCTAGACCGTCAAAGAAGTAGACCAGTGCAGTAAAATCTGCCTAGTTTGGGCCTTTCTGACATGGCATTGGTAGCGAGTAGCTCAGCATCTGGGCTTATCTTTGTAGTGATTGGGGTGGGAAATTAATGAGTTACCAGGCGGTCTGACAAAGGGGGCTAAAAGCTGTGCAGTCAAAGGCATGAGACCTCTGGTGCTTTACCGCCATTACTGCTGTGTCTGGCACCAGGGGTTAGTCATTTGGGGGAGTTGAGGAAACGGCCCTGGGTGCAGCGAGAGGGATGAGTGGAAAGGGTGGGGCTGGAGGTGACAGACCAATTCTACGTGCATGCTCACTCTGGGCACCCACAGCTGTGTGAATAGAACAAGGCTTTTTTTCTAGGTCCTTACCCTCTGTACCCACCTAATTTACATTATTTAGCCAATTTATAGATAATAATACTTTATATAAAAGAACAAATTGTTTTGGAGTCCCTTCAATCACTTTAGCAAAGGATGCCTTGATCAAAAAATTCTTGCAACTCACTATGGGCCCAAAGACCTCATCAACTCCACAGAACTCCAGGCTCAGACCCAGCTCACAAATAAGGACATTGCATTTTTGTTTAACGGCTTCTTTAATCCAGGCTGCTGTTCCCCTTCCTGGATGAAACTGAATGCAGGCAAAATGGAGTTGGCAGGGGAGTTGTGTGTGGCTGGACTAGAGGCATGCCCCAAAGCCAGATGTAGCCTTGTGTCTCCCATGGCTCTTGTATTCAACACAAGGAACCCAGACCCCAGGATAAAGGACTGTCACCAGGAGATCTCTCCTGGCTCATCAACCAAGTTCTGGTGGTTTCCTCCAACAAGGAACTACCCACAGGCCCAGGCACAAGGTCTGAGTCCTGGGCTCTGCTTCCTTATGTTGATGTAACATGGTCTTGGCAGGGCCCTACCGCACATGGGGTACTTGACATGCGTATGTTTTGATTTTGTGGTGCCTGCACGGAAACTAGAGCTGCCTGTCAAGAAAATTAATAAAATGGATGTGACGCTGATTCTTCAGTGTTATTACCAGCAGGGAGAAAGAACTTCTGTCCAACTTTCCTCAAGACCCTGAAGGGCCTCACCTCTGGAGCCAAGGACGTCCCCTCCAGCCCAGCTAATCCCACTGCCAAGTTCCTATTTAGGAAGAGCCTGTGGGAGAGGTCCGCCTGGGCCCAGTCTAACTGAAAACACATTTCCCTCCTAGGGTTATGTTACTGTGTTATTTCTGCCCGGGGCCAACTCCTCTGTGTTTGGAGGTAGCTCTCTGAACATGGCCTCTTGACATTCAGGTGGTCTTTGTGTTGGAATTTGCTAAGGTACATGACCTGGAAATAACAAGGTTTACCTCCATATACTTGTTTTATTTAAAAGAAGGACAGTGTTAAGCATGTGTTCCCATTCTGTCATCATCGTGTACTTACCCTCCAAACCCCCCATCGTTGTCTCTTTTAGGGCATAATAAACACCATGGTGATGTTCTCCTCGGCATGTTTTATATATTATCTCTCATTCCAGAGGTCACAAATCCTTCACTTATTTTTATTTGATGGGTAGGACGATGGAATAGAGAATTTATAAATGGATGAGTGTTTACAGAAATGTGCTTCCTTCCTCAGTGTCCCCCATGTCCTACAGCAGAGAATTCATTAGCACTTCCACAGAGACATGCAGGCCTTGAGGATGGAGGGAGGTGGGACAGGGCTTTGGCTCATTTGATCCCTTAAGAACACTTAGCTCTTTCTGGAAGCCAGACGTGGAGTGTGAGCTCAGCCTGTCCCTTGCCCTGGGCAGGTAGTGTCTATTTCTTGGTTCTGCAGAATGCTTGGTGCTCTGCCCCTGCTGAGCAGAGAAGAAAGAGGAAGAAGACTAAAATTATGAGATATCAGAGACAGCATCATGGCAGCTGCTGACTGGGCTTTTCATGTCCATGGGACCAAAGGCCAAGGTTGGAAGTAAGGACAACAAAGCTCACCAAAAGAGAGATGGGGTACTGGTATGCAGGGGTTACAAAAGAGACCCAGCCCAGAGGTACCAGGAAAATATGAGGAATGCTTATTTATCCCTCGAACAATGTCACTTGCAAAGTTCCTTCTCCTGGGGCCTCATTGTCCCTGAAAGCCCAGCACCCATTTTGAATATGTCATCTCATAATGGAGCTAAACTTTTGGGGAGTCTATATTTTTAGCCCACATCCTTGAGGGTAATGAATTCAAGTGTACTAACTACTGTTAAAGACGTTTTCCTGGTTATTTGTATTTAATTTGCTCCATTTAACCTTCAAGGCATGCCCTCTGTAGTTTCTGGTGTGCTGGGAGTTATTTAACAAATTCATGCTAACCTTAGAGCCAATACCTTCACAAAAGAGGCACAGGTTGGGGAAGCAAGGGTCCTCTGACGCAGGAGCCTGTTAATGAGAGGCTAAGAATTTTTTCCGGCAGCGTCCAGATTTTGCCCTGACTTCCTTTAAGGAGTGAAGGTGACTCCTGTGACTTGTCTATATCTACGTGTTAGCCAGGTAATCCCCTACCACCAACCTGTCAGGTTCAAGTGAGACTCTTCCTAAGGTTTTCTGTAAAGGTCAAGACCATGAACTTACTTAGCCTATCTGCCTAACTGACCACACTTACCCTCTCCTTGGCTTCCTACCTTGGATGTATTTAAGATCCATTGATTTTTTTTTAATTTTTCTTTTGGTTTTAGAGTTCTAGCATGTAATACTTAAGTTTCTCTTCAGCATATGTAATTTCAAGTTGGGTCTTGACCTGCCATCTCTGTGAATTGTGCTGTTATTCTTACTAGGATTAGCGGTCCTGGGACATGATAAATTGTGTGTGTGGGTGTTGTATATAATTTAGAAAGTGATTAACTCTTAACATTTCTTTTCACTTTACCCTGAGTCTTCAAATTTAGCACATTTAAATCATTCTCAAGATTGCCAACTATTTTAACTCTGCTAAGCTACCAATTATGCACATGCACACACACACAGACACAGCCTGGAACGTGGCATGCACTCTGTAATTATTTCTTGGTTGAATGAATCAATTATGAAATTGGAGAAAGTATGTGATGTCCTTCTTGTGTTTCCCCCCCCCATTTTACAAGACTTGGAATTTGCGGGTGAAATGTTACTTAATATCGATCACAACACAGTCTCCTCTGTCACATTTCATATTTCTGAATGAGGAAGCCATAGGATAATCAGGTCCACAATATTCAGAGTACACCCTGGCTGAGCTGGACTTTGCTGGACATGAAAAACATTTGTTCATTATTGATATTAATATATTAAGATAAACGTTCAGTAATTCATAGTCCTAGCACTACGTATAGACAAAGAAATCATTTTAATATCTTTATTTGGGTTATGTTGATGTGCTGATGTATTTCTTACATGCATATATGAATACATTATGGTTTAGGAGCTAGAAATATAAATCAAGACTCTAATAATAGCTGAACTATAGTGAGCTCTAACTGTGTGTCCACTCCTAGGCTAATTGCGTTATATGCATCAGGCATTTACTTCTCACAGTGACTGAACCCAAAACTGGCACTATTATCAACCCCACTTTGCAGTGGCAGACACTGTGGGCTATGAGAAGTTCGGCAACCTGTATGAGGGCAGAACACCTAGAATTGACAATTCATGTGTCAAACCAAGCAAACTGCTTCCAGGTCCTTGGGTATACCAAGAGGAAGTATGGTAAATGGTAAGGAGACCTTCGCTAGTGCCAGCATCTTAGCTTTCCGCAGTCTATGGAAACAGTTGTTTTGGTAGAGATTCCTAGGGTACCTACTGTATTCCAGACAGGGTGCTAATCTCACTGTCCTCTTCATGGTTAGGAGGCACTCATAAGCTTCAGGAAGCTTCTGTTATGACTGGGATTTGTAGGCATACGTTTGCAAGCCCCATTCTCTGGGTCTTGTTGGCCTTTCTCTCCGGCCAGCTCTATAAGGGCAGAAGTCATTGCGTCAAGACATATGAACCTGAGCTGGGATGAGTCAGGCTGGGGAAATGCCCCAGGCTTTCCAGAAGGAAGTGACATCACTCATTGCTGTATTCAGGGGGTAAAGCTAATCGGCTTCAGTAGGTGCTTCTGGGAGAAAACAAACAGTTCTTATTGGCTGGTGGGTATAAGCTCTGCAGATCAGAGGTGTTTACTCGGGTAATGGAGACATACTAGAAACAGGGCTCAACCCTGTGTGGATGGGAGAGAGGTGGGGGACAGGATCTCTGAAAGGGGGCCGAGGCTGCAACTGATAAGGCTGGGGTCAAGGTAGCTTTCTACTTCTAGGAGGGGATGCTAGTGGTGTCAGAGTAGAGGGTTTGTCTGACAAAGTAAATTTACGAAGTGTAAGTTAGATAGTGAGAGGTGGACTGTTGGCTATTTCATACCCATGGGTGTCATCCTAGGCACAGATGGGGTCATGACAGTAGACTTCTGCAAGTACCCTCACCAGTGGAGAGAGCAGCTCCCAATACAAATATACCCACATGTTTATCCTCATAAATCCTAGATATATAGAGAAGTCCCATTTTTTAAATGTTTGTTTGTTTATTTATTTATTTATTTATTTATTTTTGAGAGAGACAGAGAGGAAAGGCGAAGAGAGAGGGAGAGAGACAGTCCCAAGCAGGCTCGGTGCTATCAGCATAGACCCCCTGGCAGGGTTCAAACCCACAAACTGTGAGATCACGACCGGAGTTGAAATCAAGAGTCAGACGCTTAACTAACTGAGCCACTCAGGTGCCTCAAGGATTCCCGAATTTATTTCTCCTTCCAGAACCTGTCTCTGAACCCAATATCCTCTGTCTAACTGACACTCAGTGTCTCTATTTGAATGTCTTATCTCATCTGAGACCTAACATATCCGGAATTGAATTCCAGTTAGTTGTCCAGAAACCTCGTCTCCTGCTCAAACTAAAATGTTTGGAGTCATCCCTAGCTTCTTTCTTGTTCTCACTCACCACATTCAATCCAGCAGGAAATCCTCTCTGCCTGACTTTCCAAATATGCCCAGGATCTGACAGACCCACACCACCGCCATCGATCTCTCCCAGCATTATACCAGTCTCCTCACACCCTCCCTGCTCTGCTTTTATCCCTTCCCCACTCCAGCCGATCCTCAGTAAAGCATCCAGAACAGTCCCTTGCAGACGTGAACCAGATCTCGAGACCCCGTTGCATAAATCTTACCATGGCATCTCATCTCACCAAGACAAAGTTCTTACAAAGGTCTATAGGTCCTAAGCAATCCTCAGTGGCCTCATCTTGTTAAGTGCTCTTTCGCTCCTTACTGCCAGCCACGCCCACGTCGGGTGGTCTGCGCATTTCGCATTGGCTATTCCTCCGGTGGAAACATTCTGCCTTTAAGTAGCTTAATGGTTTCCCTCTATCAGATCCTTCCTGTCTTTGCTTAGTGTTCATTACTCAGCGAGCCTTTTCTCTAAAATGTTAGAAGTCCATTTTTAAAAGGGCTTGAAAACAAGCTTTTAATTGAAATATAATATACAACCATAAAAATGTGCATCTAATACATGGACAGCTTATTAAATATTCACAAACTCAGAACTCCCATGTAACCAGGGCCTGGATTAAGAAGCCATACATTATCAGAACCTCAGGAGCTGTTTTTTAAAATACCAGTGTATGTGTGGGTCTGTTTCTGGGCTCCCCTGGGGAGAATTGACATCTCCACAATGTGGAGTTCTCCAGTCTAATATCGCATATCTTTAATAAAGAGATGCTTTGCAGTTCAACAGTCGTCCTGTCAAATGCAGGAACATCAAGAAGAAAGTGCCTATGTTCATAAATTTCTCTGGGGCTTCTGAGGGTCCCTACAGAGAATAGATGTCCCACTTCACCACTTTTTCCAGGAAGGATTTAGAGGTTCTCCTTGGCCTCATGGGGTGAGTAAAGTTTCCATAGTAAAACTATCAGAATAGCATTTTCAAGATTTACATTACTGTCCCCTCCAGAGCCCCGTACGTCTATGGCCTTATCTACACTCCTGGCTTTGCTTTCCTCTGTGGCATTGTTTATTACCTCTTTTCTCTGAGACAGTGTAAACACAGTGAAGCCTAGGGCTACTCGCCGAATCCCCAGTGCCTGGCACAGCGCCTGATGCCCAGTAGGTGCTCAATAAATGCGTGTTGAATAAATAAATGAATAAATTGGCCTCAGCCTTGCCTGGCCAACCTTTATGACAGACAGCTGGGTGGGGCCAGGACCACAGTTACAATTTGGGGTGATTTGGGTGCTGAAAACATCTTCCATCGCTACTGTGTAGGTAGTCCCCTTGCCAAATTATAAAGAGCTTGGACTCCATGTGGAAACTTGAAATACAAAGCTTGGCGAGGAAGTATGAGGCTGGTTACATTTGGTTACAAAGCATATCGCCTGCCAGAAAATCCAGTCAGTGTGTTGTTTAAATTCACAAATCAAAATAAACACCCATGCACTGAGATGAATTTGCTAGACCTCAGTACCCCATTGGGGTCAGCATCGCTCTGCTGCTGCTTCTTCCCTCCTCGAACCCCGTCAGATCAGCGGCTCGGCCTGCCTCTCCCATGCCATTCACGGCGCTCAAGAGGACTGACGCCCATCTGAAAACAGAGCAACTTTCCTGCAAATGATTTCAAATAAAGAGAGAATTAATCCATGAACTATTAACAGGGATTTTGTTCCCCCCTGGCCCTGGTAATTTCTAGAACATTGAATTAAAGAGTTCTTAGACCTTTACAAATTCTCAAGGCAAACATTATTAGCAAAGAGAAGCCCATACAGCATGTTAGAAGATTGCCAGAAAATGTCAATGGAATTTCTGAATAAAATAAAAAAGGCTTATGCTTCCCTTCCGATTTTCTCTCCTTCTTCCTCCTTCCCTCCCCTTAACATGATTAGAAAGTCATTTCATGTGTCTTATATGTTTGGTCAATCAAAGGCAAATGTACATGATTGATGGTGACAGGGAACACATTTAACTCATTACTCTTTACTTTGCAGCAAAATGATTTGTGTAAACTGTCTGCCTAGCATTAAAGGTAAAACAAACTTAGAAACCCCAAAATGTTAAATTTTGTCTAATATTTTCCTTTCGGTTTTATAGCCATAATCACATATGGATTCTTTTATTTGGCTCTTGGCACAGACTGAAGCAAAGGAGAAGGCAGCACAGAAAAATTACATAACCTGTAGACAGAGCCCTGTGCCCAGTGAGGACGGAGCCACAAGAGTTGCGGTGGCCAGGACTCACCATGAAAACCAGGAGAGGCTGCCACTCAGCCTGGCCTTTATCAGACACCAGTGTATTGTCAGTAATGTGAAATAAGGCCCTCTTGACCAAGCCACAAACATCAAAATGATCCTCTTTGGAGCTTATCAGCCTTTAGTTAACTGCGTGCATTCACAGGCTGTATCCTCCTGGCCTCCCCCACTTGGAACTTACTTAAAAAAAATTTTTTTTACATTTATTTATTTTTGAGAGGCAGAGTGAGACAAAGCATGAGGGTGGGAGGAGTAGAGAGAAGGAGACACAGAACCCGAAGCAGGCTCTAAGCTCTGAGCAAGTGTTCAGCACAGAGCCTGATGCGGGACTCGAACCCACAAACTGTGAGATCATGACCTGAGCTGAAGTCGGACACTTAACCAACTGAGCCACCCAGGTGCCCCTACTTGGAACTTTCTAACTTAGGTTTTATGGATGCCATATACCATTGGTAATTTTTCGAGCAAAAGTCTCAATGCTATTAAACCATGAGGAATAAAATTGCAGCATCCTTTAGTAAATCTACTGGTTATCATCGCCCTAAGCTGATACTGAGCATAAATCCATGCCCAGAACAAGGATGAGGAACCTAGCATTTTAAGGCTACTATTCTATATATCTAGGGGGTGCAAATTAAAGAACCACTGGTGATTTGATACAGTGGGTACTTTGAGTCAACTTAAAATTATAATAGTATCCTAAGTTTGCATAGCACCTTATAGCTTATGGGTATACATTTTTACTTAAATTATTTTTATTTTACCAGATACACAAGCAATTTATAGAATACCATTGGGAAATGTGCCAAATGCAATGGAGCCAGCGTTTCTAACCCTTCCTCATGTGTAGAGTAGAAAGACAGGAAACGAGGAAACAGGAGGATGGCTGACTTCTAGTTGCACGGCCAGATGGAAAATTGAAGAGCAGGGGTCAGAACTCCACCAGACCCCTGGGTGCTCAGCTCAATGTTTACCCATTAGTACATGTTGCTTCTTTGAGAGAAATGTCTTGATATACACATTGTTTGGTTTTGTATTCAAATCAGTGGCTTCTAAGAGTAGAAGTCACTTTGCCATATTCGTGAAAGTGGTATCCTTGTTTTTCCCCAACCATGCCAAACTATGTAACATGAAAATTCAGATATTTTTCAAAGGTAGGCTGTACCTATGTCTGCCCCTTTCTCTCTATGCTGCCTTGGTCTGAAAAAGGCACTATCATCCCTAGACCCTAATGCCTTGGCATGTGGGAGACTTTGTTGCCCAAGTCAAGTACTTGGCTGCACAGAGGAGGGAGAGAGTGACCAGCTGGTTGAGGGAAGAACCAGTGGGTCAGAATGCACTGTTGTGATTTTCAACACAGAAATGGTATCAGTAAAGAGGGCGTGAGGTCCAGGCTCCTTCTGATCAAAGTACAAATATTTAAGTAACTCAAACCATTTGGGCACAGTGGTTTATGTCTTCGAGATTGGGACATAAATCCAGTCACATTTACCTAGCATTTCTTCTGACCATTTTCCATTACAGAAAAATGCTTAAGTATGTGGTCCCACCAAGATTCAGAAGCAGTTTTAATTGTCTGGCTATCTTGTTCTTAAATTTTATTCTTAAAATTAACTTCCAGTAAATGCACAGTAAAATGCACAGCTCTGTGCATTTTAACGTGTATGTAGAGTCATGCCACCACTGGCATGAATCAGGATCCAGAACAGTTTCAGTACCCCCCAAATAAACTCATGCTTTCACTGTGCATTCGTATCCTCCCCAGCCCCTAGCCCCTGACAACCAGATTTGTTCTCTGTCACTATTGCTATGTGATTTAACCACTTGAGACTGGCTTTTCTCAGTCAGTGTAATTCCCTTGAGACTCACCCAGGTTATTGTCTCAGCATTTCATTCTTTCCCATGTCTGGATAGCATGGCGTTTTGTGAATGTGCTGCTTCTTTGTCAATTCATTCCTTTGATGGCATTTAGGTTGCTTCCAGTCTGGAGAGATGACGAATAGAGCTGATATAAGCATTTGTGGACGTTAAGTTTTAATTTCTCTAGAGGAAATACCTAGAAGCAGGATCATTGGATTAGAGGGTCAATGTGTGTTTGCTTTTAAAAGAAATCACCAAAGTGTTTTTCCAGAATGGTGGTACTATTTGTCATGCCCACCAGGCATGTGTGAGAGTTCCTGTTGGTCTGCATTCTTGTCTGCACTTGGAATTGCCAGTTTTTTTTATTTCATCCATTCTAATGCATGTGTAGAGCATCTCATTGTGGTTTTAGTATGTATTTCCCTAAAGACTAATGATGTTGAATATCTCTTCATCTGCTATTCTATCATCTGTCTGTCCTTTTAGGTGTTTGGCCCATTTTTAAAAATAGGCTTATTTTTTAAAGCAGTTCTATGTTTACAGGAAAATTGGGTGAAGTTACAGATATTTCCCAAATACCCCTTGCCCCACACATGCATAGCTTCCCCCATTACTGACAGTAATACATTTGTTACAACTGATCAACCTTTCTCCTCACTAATCCCTGGCTAACAATGATGTTTTAACCATCTTCTTAGTTTTGCAGTTTCCAGAATGTTACATAGTTGGAATCACAGTATGTAGGCTTTTCAGATAGGCTTCTTTCACTTAGTTATATTCTTTTGCATTCTTATATGCCTTTGCGTGGCTGAAGTGCTCATTTCTCTTTAGTGCTGAGTAATATTCCAGATGTCCATTGTCTGGAGGTACCGTAGTATATTCATACATTCAAAATCTAAAGACGTTTTGGCAATTATGAATAATGCTGCTGAAAACATCCATGTGCAGGCTTTTGTATGGACATAAATTTTCAACTCTTTTGGGTATCAAGGAAGGCACTTGATACATCAAAAATATTGTTAATTTTGTAAGAAGCCACCAAAGTGTCTTCCAAAGTATCATATTGCATTCCTACCAGCAATGAACAAGAGTTTTTCTTGCCAGCATTGGGTATTATCAGTGTTTCCACCTACTTTTTAAAAATTGGGTTGTTTACTTTTTACTGTTGAATTTAAGAGCTCTTTATATATTCTGGATATCATGATGGATTTGTAAATATTTTCTCCTAGTCTGTATCTTGAGTTTGCATTTTCTTAATACTGTCTTTCCTGGATAAAATTGTTTAATTTTGAGGGCATCTCAGTGGCTCAGTCGGTTAAGCATCCAACTTCGGCTCAGGTCATGATCTCATGGTTTGTGGGTTTGAGCCCTGCGTTGGGCTCTGTGCTGACAGCTAGCTCAGAGCCTGGAGCCCGTCTTCAAATTCTATGTCTCCTTCTCTCTCTGACACTCCCCTGCTCACGCTGTCTCTCTCTCTCTCTCTCTCAAAAACAAAGCATTAAAATTATTTTAAATTATTTAATTTGGAAGATTTTAGGTGTTTTCTCTAAATGTTTAATATGGAGTTTCTCTATGACCCAAACATTCCACTTCTAGGTGTCTACCTAAGAGAAATGAAACCATGTGTATTATTAATTTTCCACAGCTGCTATAATAAATTACCAAAAAATTGGTTGCTTAAAACAACACAAATGTTTTTCTCTTCCTTTTCTGGAGGCCAAAAGTCTGAAATCAGTTTCATTGGACTCAAGTCAAAGTGTTGGCAAGGCTGGTTCCTTCTAGAGACTCTAGAGGAGCATCTGTTTCCTTGCATTTTCTAGTTGATGGAGGCTGCGTGCATTTCTTGGCTTGTAACTCCTTCTTCATATCCTTCTAGCATTTGCTGCCAATATCCCACTTCCTACTTCTTTAATCAAATCCCATCTGCCTCCTTTTTTATAAGCACACGAGATTATAATTAGGGCCATCTTGGACAATGTAGAATAACCTCACACCCCAAGATCTTAATTGTATCCGCAAAGTCCTTTCTGCCATGCAAGGTAACATTCACAGGTTCCAGGTATATTTTGGGGGGCTACTGTTCAGTCCACCACAGTCTTCCCTTTGACCTCAAAATTCTATATCCATCACATATGCAAAATATATTTACCCCACCCTAAAATTTAAAAAGTCCCAACTTTGCAGCACCAATTCAAGTTAACAACCCCATCTAAATATCAACTCTCAAGTCCCAAATGTTATCATCAAAATTAGTATGGGTAAGACTCTGGGTATGATCCATTCTGGGACAAAATTCCTTTCCATCAGCAGATCTGTAAAGCTAGAAGGTAAGTGTTCTGTCTCCAAAATACAATGATAGAACAACCATAGGATAACAATTGTAGGCATTCCCATTCCAAACAGAAGAATATGGAAGGAAGAACATCTCTACCAGCCCCAATTAGCTTTAGAATCCAATCAGAAAAATTCCGTTAGGTTTCACCTCTGGTAATAATACTTTGTGGCTTAAAATTGTTCTTAGCTAATGTGATTCCTTCAAATGTATCCCTTTTCAAATTACTTTGGCTATTCTCATGCTTTTGCCTTTTCATATAAATTTTAGAATCAGCTTATCTATCTACAAAAGAATCCTACTGGCATTTTGTTAAAGCTATAGACCGTTTTAGGGGAGCATTGGCTTCCATGAACATGGATTCTAATCCATGAACATTATCTCTCCATTATTAGGTAATCTTTAACCTCTTTCATCAATGTTTGTAATTTTCAGAAAACAGGTTCTGTACATTTTTGTTAGATTTATACATAATTATTGCAATTTTTGGAGCTACTCTAAATGGCATCTTTAAAAATTTAGTTTGCAATTATTCAATGGTGGTATGTAGAAATACACATTATTTTGCTATGTTCACCTTTGATCCTGCATCCATACTGCCCTGACGAGCAATTCTTGCAGGATGTTGAATAGGAAGAGTGACAGTAGAGGTCTTCGATTTTTTTCCAAGTCCTAGGGAGGAAATATTCAATGTTTAGCCAGTAAGTATAATGCTCGCTATAGGTGTTTTGTAGATGTTTTTTTGAGATTGTGGGACTTCTTTTCCATTCATAATCTGATGAGAGGTTTCTTTTTTTTTAAATCATGAATGCATACTGACTTTTGCTGAATGCTTTTTCTGCATCAATTGAAATAATTGTGTTACTTTTCTTCTTCTGTTAATATGGTGAATTACATTGACTGATTTGAGAACACTGAACTAGCCACTGTGCGTTCCAAGGTAAAACTCACTTGGTCGTGGTGTGAGGTATTCCCTGGTATTTTTATGAAGGTGTTTTATGCATGTGTTGTGAGCAGATACTGTTCTCTGGATTTTCTAATACTGTGTTTGTCTGGTTGTAGTATCAGGATAATGGTTGGCTTCATACAATGAATTGAGAAACTTTTCCCTTTCTTCTATTTTCTGCAAGTGTATAGAATTTGTGTAATTTTTTCTTTAAATGTTTGGTAGAATTCACTAGTGAAAATATCTGGGCCTGAATTTCTTTTTCCAAAGGGTTTTAAAGACTAATTCCATTTTTAATACCTATAGCTCTATTCAGGTTATTTACTTAATCTTGGATGAATTATGCCAATTTGAGGTTTTTTGAAGAATTAGTCTAATTTTTACACAATTTATGTGCATAGAGTTGTTCATAGTTTTCCATTTATTTTCCATTTAACATCTATGGGGTCAGTAATGATAGTGCCTCTCTCATTCCTGATTTTGTAATTTATGTCTTTTTTTTAATTTGTCTATCTTACTACCTGTAAATCAACTTTTAGATTTATTACTTTATTTTTCTATTTTGTTTCTTCTTGCTTTCGGTTTATTTTATGCTTTTAGCTTCTTAAGATAAAGCTTAGGTATTTATTTGAGATTCCTTTTTTAAAAATGTAAACAGTAAATGCCATATACTTCCTTCTAAACATTGCCTTTGCTACATTCCACAGATTTTGATACGTTGTATGTTCATTTTTATTCAGTTAGAAATACTTTTCAATTTCACTTGATACTTCTTTGACCTGTGGATTATTTAAATGTGTGATGCTTAATTTGGATATATTCCTCTTATTTTGATATTACTAATTTGTGGTCTGATTCCATTATGGTTGAAGAACCTAACTCTGTGTGATTTCAAGTCCTTTAAATTTGTTAAAGTATGTTCTATATGAGCTATCTTGATGAATGTCCCATGTGACCCTAAAAAGAATGTGTATTCTGCTGTTGTTGTGTAGAGCGCTCTATGAACATCAAACCTTAGTCCAGTCCATTGGGTTGGCAGTGTTGCTCAGTCCTTATACCTTTGCTGATTTCAGGTCTCCAGGTTCTGCCCATCACAGTGAGAAGAGTTCCGTGGTCTCCAGTGATAATTGTGATTTGTCTGTTTAATTCTATCTGATCTTCTTTGTGTATTTTAAAACTCTGTTAAAAGTGTGTACATTTGCATTCTTGTTTTTTTTTCTTCTGGTGAATTGATCCCTTTTATCATTACATATTGTCCCTAATATTCTTGGTAATTCTCTTTTTCTGAAGTCTAGGAGCCTTCAGATCTGATGTTGATAGATCTACTCAAGCTTTCTTTTTTGACTAGTGTTTTCACAGAGGAAAAAAAAAACCTTTTCTCATCATTTTCTGTCTAAACCGAACTGTATCTTTAAATTGTAAGTGATTTTCTTGTAGACAAGTTTTGGTTGGGTAATTTTTTTAAAAATCCCATTCTGTGAATCTGTTCGTTAAAAGGTTTGTTAGACTATTTATTTATAACGTAGGTCTAATATTTTGATATTTGTTTTCTGTTTCCTCTGTTTTTATTTCTTCTTTGGGGCTATTTTGAACATTTTTAGTATTCCATTCTATCTATAGTATTTCTTATTGCATACCTTTATTAGCCTTGTAATTGATTGGCCTTGGGATTGTAATGTACATACTTTTCAAGTCTACTTAGATTCAGTGACTTACCTCTTTAGGTGTGATGTAGAAACCATATGAACCTATAGATCTCTTACCCTCCCTATTTTTTTGTTGTAGTTGTGTTGTATATCTATATACAACCTCATAAGACAGTGTGTTATAATTTTTTTACTTTCAACCATGAAGTATATTTTATTTATTTTTATTTTTTAATGTTTATTTCTTTTGAGAGAGAGTGAGTGAGTGAGAGAATGAGAGAGTAGGGGAGGAGTGGCGAGAGAGAGGGAGACACAATCCTAAACAGGCGCCAGGCTCCAGCTGTCAGCACAGAGCCCAGTGCAGGGCTCCAGCCCATGGACTGTGAGACTGTGACCTGGCCAAAGACAGATGCTTAACTGACTGAGCCACCCAGGTGCCGCCTCAACCATTAAACATATTTTAAAGAACTCAATGGCAGTATCATCTTTTATATTTACCCTGATATTTCCCCTTTCTGTTGTTGTTTTTTCATTCCTGATTTCCCAGCTTTCCTTTCCATTCTGTCTGAACAGGTTTCTTGAACAATTCCCTTAGAGCACTTTGCTGGAAACAAATACTATTTTCCTTCATCTAAGAATGTCTTCAATTCGCCTTAATTCCTGAAGGTCATTTTTGGTGGATACAGAATTCTGGGTTAAAAAATCTGTTCTTTCAGTAGTTTGAAGTGTTGTTCTACTTCCTTCTTGCTTACATTGTTTCTGATGAGAAATCTGTAGTCATTTGAATTGCTGTT
The DNA here is from genome assembly GCF_006229205.1 of Suricata suricatta. Taxonomy (NCBI): domain Eukaryota; kingdom Metazoa; phylum Chordata; class Mammalia; order Carnivora; family Herpestidae; genus Suricata; species Suricata suricatta. The sequence continues at coordinate 138,112,919 of NC_043701.1, read as the reverse complement.
AACCTATAAGTAATGAGTCATTTTTCTCTGCTCGCTTTTAAAATTTTTGTTTCTGTTTTTCTATCACTTAATTACACTGTGTTTGAACACTATTTCTTTGGGCTTATTCTTCTGGGGCTCACTGAGATTCTTATATCTCTAGGTTTGTCTTTCGTAGAATTTGGGAAGTTTTGTCCATTATTTCTTCAAATATTTTTCCTGCACCATACTCTCTCTGCTTTCATTCTGGGATTCCTATGACATAAATATTGGACCTTTTTCTAATAGACAACAGAGCCCTCACTCTGTATTATTTTCTTTGTTTTTAGTCTTTTTTCTCTGTGTTGTTCAAAACGGACTATTTATTTTGCTCCAACTTCAAGTTCATTGATTCTTTCTTCTGCCATCTCCATTTTGCTACTGAGCCCATATAGTGAGTGGGTTATTGTGGTTTTCAACTCCAGAACTTTCATATGATTCTCATTTTTATCTTGTTTCTTTACTAAGGCTTTTTGTCTTTTAATTCTTTACAGAAGTGTTCTCTTTTAGTTGTTGAAACATTTTTTAAAATAGCTGCTTTATGGATCTTGTTATATAATTCTAATATCTGTGGTGTCTAGGCATTGGATAGATGCAAGTTGAGATTTTCCTGTTTATTCATAAGCCAAGAAATTTTTTATTATATCCTAGACATTTTGATTTTTTTATTTTGAAACTATGGGTCTTGTTTTGATCTTAGAAAAATTTTTGATAATCTTATTTTGACATGTAATCATCCTGTTGGATTTTAGGCTGCATGTTCTGACCAGGCTTCTATATATTGTGATTCCAGTGTCAGTTGAATTTCAAAGCATTGGCAGTGCTCTTTGGATCTGTCCCACATCAATCTCAGACTTGGCAATAGTCTATATTCTAGTTTGTTCTCAAAATCTATCTATACTCTGTAGGGTCAGCTTCATCCATACATAGCTCAGGGTAAACCCAGGAGTCCAGAAATAATTGTAAGGGGTTACTTTCCTGAGTCCTCTTTCTCTGTGATCATCAGGGAATTGTCAGCTTCCATGGGGCCTTTCCTTTTGTCCTCTGACCAGAAAGCTGGGGCTTTAGTTACCCTGCTTGCTGTACGTTTCCTGCTCCTATGTGTCCGCCTGGGACAAACCAGTGGGAAGACAAAGACAAGAAGCAACGGAGCTTTGCCTCATTCTTTTAGGACCTCAGATCCTCTAGCCAGTGAGGCTCTCCTACCTCTCATAATGTCTCTCCAGCTCCCATTGCTACTGCTGCTACTGCCGCCACTGGATGCCTTAGGGGTACAAGTGCTAGAAAAGAGTAGAAAAGAAAAAGAAAAGAGAAAACATCATTTCTCCCATTCTTCCTGAGTGTTAGGAATTCCTTCTACTGGTCTTTGAGCCAGAACAGTAGCTTCTCTTGGAGCTTTCTCTGTCCATATCCTGGTTCTCACTTATAGGTTCTGAGGTCAGGCTGGAGGATAGAGAGGAAAAACAATAGTAAATTCACTGCTGATTTGGTGATACTTCCAATTCTGGTCATTTTCCCTAATCTGCCTGCTATTGCTTTCTTCTCAGAGTCTTCGATGGCTACTCTCTGCATTCTTTAAAGGTTTAAGAGATGCATTCAGTGAAATATACTGGGCAGAGTGTCTTATTTCACCTTATCCAGAACCAAAAACCCAAATAGCACTTTAGATTGTCTTTTATAGTCAGACCCAGGAGAATATTACCTCTCGGACAGTATTGTCATCGTCATGTCCTTTTAGCATATTCACTAATCGTTCTCTTTGGGACGGGTTTGAGATTATCCACCTTTTTATTTGAGGCTATAAATAACATAATATGGCAAGCTGCATTACAGTGAACTCCTGTGCCTCTGCTGGTAGAACAATATGAGGTGGCTATTTGAACTTCAAACTCATTTTGCTGATTTAGAGAAACTTTGGGACAACAGTAAAATGACACAGATCAATTTAGGCATCCATCTGCCATCTTGAAAAATGGCATGCAATAAAACCTTTCAACTGGGTATATTATATTTTTTAGTTTTTATCATCAATGCCACTTGTATTTCAGGGTAACAAGAGTGATTTAGGCCCACTTACTAGGGTTTGAAGCTCTAAGATATACAGATACCCTGCATCAGTGCTGTGCTTTATATGCCATAGAGGATGGGAAGTAGGGTGGGAAGCAGATGGAACTAATTGACATATATGAGTAAAAGATAGCACTTCCTCTCTTTCTCCCATATTGTATCAGTTGATAGGCTGTCTCCGCCCATTGAGAAATAACATCTATATCTGTGCCCAGTAATCTTGGTGTGCACAAGCTCCTTGCTGATAGTCTACCAAGAGAAGTCTGTGTTTACTCCTAGACTTGATATTTATGGCATTGCTTTTTAGGACAATGAATTTAATCAGTTTTTCCTTTCTCTAGACTGTGACAAGGTAAGAATCATTCAAAAAGGAGTTTCTGTTGGGTTTCTTATTTTAGTTAAAGTTTTGCAGTGAGAAGGCCATTTCTTTTAGTGGTTGGGTATTTAGTCTTTCTTTGAATAAACTACAGTGGAAAGAAGCCACAAAAGAGGAATACTTGGCGCCCTTTTCAGAATTCAGATTAAGTAGTAGACTTGTTTGGCCAAAAATGTTGGATGGTGTCTTTCTATGCAAAAACATCCATGGACCACCATGTTATGCAAAATTTTCAGCACAGCCCTCACTCTGCCTGTTCTTCTTCACTAGTAGAATGTGAAGGGACTTGCATAGCTGTGTAACAAGCAGATGGCTGGACAGTGAGTACGCTGTAAAGACTTTGATTTAGGACATAATTTGTTGTAAGACCTTGGACTGCTTATTCAATTTTTCTGAGCTACTTATTCATATTTTCCCACTGCTGTAAAAAGTATAAGAGTATAGATAATTATTGGAATGATTTCCAGTGTGTTAAAGCCCCTAGTCACTTTCTTCCTTCTTAGGAGTGAGTGGTATTGTATGGGTTTCTATTTGTGATGAGACTTGAGACAGGGTTAGGATTGAGACACTGATGGGAGAAGATAGAGGGATGAACCTAATATAAAACTGATCCCCAGGGTAGCAAGAAGGTATCCCTCCCTATATTGCTTACATTTTTGTGTTGCCCACATCTTTGTAAATGACTGATGTTGGGGGAGGTCTCTGGAACTCTTTGTAGTGAGATACGAGATTAGCAGAATTTTCTGCCTGAATACATTTTCTAGAACAGGAACATTGTTCATCAGTCTAAATGACACTGCTTCCCTCAACCCTTTCAACCTTCCTGTCAAAACCTAACCTTCAGCCCCTTCAGCTAGAAGATTTTAAAGGTGAAAGCTGGGTACATATGTCTGGTTTTTCCCAGGCCTCTAGAATGAATGGAGACTCACTGACGGTTCTTCCCCATATGGCATGAAAGCCCAGCTAGCTGGTGCAGCCTTGCCCAGCACAGAGCCTTGCAGTGGAGTGGCCTATGGGAGAATAGCTCTATGCTAGAGGGATTTACCTGGGGGAGTTACCCAGCTTGGGCCTGGAGGCTTGAAACGTACTATTGATTTGATCTTGCTCATGGAATCAGTGAATGTAGAGGGACAGAGAGACCTCTCCCTGTCCAAACAAGATCATCCCAAGTCTATACCAACTGCAGGATGAGTGCCATCCTGACAGTTTTGGAGGGAATAATGAACTATATTGATTGCTAACGTTTTCCTAGAAATGCGACCAGAAGGAGAAAACGTGCCTGGTAGAACTCTTCTCGGGAGGCATAAAGTTTTCAGTTGGAAAGAATACTTTGTAAACTATTTGGAGTGGAAGGAATGGGCTTTCTTCCCCCAAGTGACAACAGGTATTTATAAATTGCCTACTAAAAAGGATAAATCCACTTAACTGTAAGCCTTTTTTTTTTCGAGAGAAGTTTACAAAATTGGGGCCCTGATTAGATTATGAGGGTGGTAGAGGCTCAAGACTCTGAGCAGTTGATCATTCTTCCTCTTATCTCCCCACTAGTTCTCAGCCTCTACTCCAAATATGAGTTGAATAAGTATTTTTAAAAATAATGTTTGAAGGGTGCCTGAGTGGCTCAGTTGGTTGAGTGTCTGACTCGATTTTGGCTCAGGTCATGATCTCACAGTTCATGAGTTTGAGCCCCGCATCCAGCTTTGCTCACAGTGCAGAGCCTGCTTGGGATTCGCTCTCTCTTCCCTCTCTCTGCTCCTCCGAACTTGTGCACCCACTCTTTCTCTCCTTTTCTCTCTGCTCCTCCTGCCCTCATGTGCACTCTCTGTCTCAAAATAAATAAATTTTAAAAATATAATATTTGAATAAGCACTGGTTTACTAGTTTGCCTATCCTATGGACCAAGGATATGCCAGGTATCAGTTCAAAATCCATCTGGGAGGTGATGCTGGAAGTAAGGGGCAAACCATTTGCTAGGAAGGAGGATGAGAAATAAAAGTAGGGTGTAGGGATTTCCCAGTTGAGGCATGTGGGCAGAAGTCAAGTCCAGGAACCAGAAGAGTGGGATAACCCAGTCTACCCATCAGGATCTCGCTGCCTTGGGTATCCTCTAAGAAGGCCAAGCTGCGTCTTCCTCCACCAGCTTACAGATACCATCCACATGACCTTCTCCTATTTTAGGAGACTACCATTTTCTTCAAATATCTAATCTGTATTTCCATCATATTTATTTAGAGTGAAATTTCTGGCCACTAGGAAAGGTGGGAGGTTGGGAGGACCTCTAGGTTCTTTTGGGAAGCAAACTCAAGCTGCTTAGTTTTCCTCCTCAATCCAGAGGGTCATTTGATAGTCAGTGATGTTCCAAGCTCTTCTAGCAGCAACTAAGCAATAGGAAGCCATGAATCACAAACCCAACATCTAACTAACTGGCCTCTGTTTCTTTATGTGAGCTGGAGAAATGTCTTCATTATCACCATCATCATCGTCATCACAATCACCATCACCATCATCACCATCATCATCATCACTCATTACTTATAATGATAGCTGACATTACTAGAACTCTACAGGGTACACACTCAGTAAATGCCATCTTTTAGTATGATTAAACCACCAGAGCCCTTGAGACATTTGCCAGGCACTATGGGAAGCCTTTACATGTGTCACTTCATTTCAACCGTCTTCCTAGGAGGTAGGTACTATTGTTGCCTTGTTGTACAGGTAAAGGATTGAGGCTGGGAGAGTTTATACAGCTTAGCTCAGGGGCACTCAGGGAGGCTAGGATTTGAACCCAGAGCCTGCATGTGCTTTGGTACTTTTTACACTGCTGTGCCATTGGTGATCATGCCCCCTCTCCCTTAAAAGGAAACTACTAAGCCCAGCAAAGTACCTCAGCAACTTATAGACTGCCCGCTTGCAATCTCTGAACCAAATGTCTTTTTGATGAGGCCTAAAATCTACTCTAGGAAGCCACAGAGGGGAATTTCTGAAGTCGTGTCTAACTTCCTGTGAAAATATTCTGTAGCTGGCAAGAGATTTCCCCAATAACAATGAATACACAATAAAGCGGGTGCCTCTGCCTTGGATACCTGGCTCACAAATAACCCATTTGGCTTCCCAATCACCCTGATACCTAAAACTAGCAGAATTTATGCCTGAGACTGCAATGGCTCTGTTCAGCCAGAAAGCAAAAGTTTATGGCCGAACCTTTGCTCTGAAATGAAATCTAGTCTCGTTGGCTCGACTTTATTAGGCCGTATTGTACAGCGATAGGAGACATAAGTATCCAGAATCTGCTGTCACTAAAACGGGACTGAGTTGGCAAGCGTTTTCGTGCTCACACTCGACGCTGCGTCCTAAAATGGGGAAGTTGAATAGAAATTAGGGATACAAATCAGGGCCATTTTTTGAAACTTTGTTTTTAATTGAATTAAATATAGCCATCTCATTGTTCTGTCTTTACACAGCCCACATTGAAATGGAGGCTAAACTATCATTGAGGTCACTGAGTCAATGGAGAGAGACTAAGTAGATAAATCTGGACCCCTGGAATATTGCTTAGACTAATTACCAAAACAACCCAAACACTTAGTTACTCGGTGATTAATTATGTTTAAGCTTTCTCTGTAACTGGCTCCAGTATTTAGCAATACTCATGGAAAATGTTCTTTTTCATCTGTAGTTTTAAATCCTTTGGATTGTGATTGATTCTCCTTAAACTCTGTTCCTCAAAGGCATGATGGAGAATACTTGTTTTCTGTTCTTCACTGTCTTAGAGAATAGCTCTTTGCTACTCAAAAGTGTGGTCCACATTTGGGCAGTGTCATTGTTGTCTAGGAGCCTGTTAGAAACGCAGAATCAGCCCCCAGGACCATGGCATCAGAAACTACATTTCAGTAAGACCCCTGCATGATTTACATGCACATGAGAGTTTGGGAAGCCACGGACTCAGAAGACTTTTGTTAAGTAAGCCTCAGAAGTGCCCCCTGGTGAGAAATTATCCCAAGTAATAGCAGCAATAAATGTGGTGGGATCCTCACCAAACCATCTAAAATACTGAAGATCCTGCAAAAGGCATAGGCAATGCTGTAGTGCTTTGTCTCTTCAAAAGCAAGTTCATAGTTCCTGTGATGAATTGAATGCCTTTCTTTTCTAACTTCCTTCCTATCCATCTGGTAATAAATCAGTAAGTAAGTAAATAAATAAATAAAACCATTGTTCTTGCCTCAGTTTCAGAATTTGGGAGTAATGGAACTGTCAAAGGTAGCTTCTTCTGGGCTCAGTCTGTTTCCTGTGGAATTGTTGTTTGACTCTGCACTGGAATCCAAAAAATGACGGCGAGGAGAAGACAGCAGGCTAAGTCCCATGGGGAGGACAGCATGGTCATGAGACAAGGACACCAAGGGGCCTCTTCCCTCAGGGATGGCCGTGAAAGTCCTCACCAGTAGGAGGGAGTTAGTTAGATGGGTGGCAGTATACCAGCTCTTGAAAATTCCTTCTTTCAAGTTCAAGCCTCTGAGCTATTGGATTTAGAATTTAGAAAACCATAAGCCACTTGTTAAGTAGCCAAAGCATTTCTCTGATGACAAATTTTTCCAGAAAAATATTGCTCCTAGTATGAAGTTTTCTGGGAAGTTTAAAAATGACCCAGCTACCTTCTCCCTCTTAGAACCTAAAGAATACAGATTTTTCAGCATTTGGAGGCAAGAATTGGTTTATTTCATGGTCCAACACTAAATGCTGTGAAGTTGTCAGGACTTACTTGTGATTAGATGCCTGGGAAAATTGTTTCATTATGTCTCTTTCTCTAATTGTTTTTTCTTGCCTAGTTCAATGCAACAAATATTAATTGAGCACCTCTTATTTAAACACCTTTGAAGGTAGTATGTTGCTTGTTTTGGAAGATAAAAAGTTGAGCACATGAGGAGGGACTCATGTTCTGAATTCTACTTTGCCATAGCTTTCGTTAGATGTTAGAAGACTTGAATGCTATGATGGTAGCTAATGATAGTTAACATGTACCAAGCACTTACTGTGGGCCAGATAATGTTCTAGTCATTCTGTACTGATAACCCCATTTAGCCCTCCCAAGTCTAGAAATGGGCTCAATTAGTATTCCCAATAAGGCAAAGAAGAGCATGTCAACCTGGGAAATGAGGAAAAGTCTCACCAGTGAAGTGGCATATAAAGTGAACTTTATAGAAAGAATTGGATTTGACAATTGAAAAATAGAGAGAATTGTGTGTATATATATATATTTCCAACAGAAAGATCAAGGGAAACAGTGGTGGGGAAATCAGAAAGAAGAAAAGTTGTGAGACTAGCATTGCCTATCTCCATGAGCTCCTCCTTGAAATAAAGGATTGTGTTTCCCCTGCTGCAGATTTGCAACTACTATTAACATGTTAAGACTCTAACTGTCGCACTAAAAAAATGCCCAGTTTGGCTTTGTGAATTCCAATCCTTCCCAAATCTATTTCATCTAAATATTATGAAGCTACTTCGGGGTACCATGTACTGTTGCAAGCACGGGAGATTCAGATAGAATTTTCTGCTCTCAAAATAACCTATATTTTCATGGCGACCCTCTCTCCACTCTGTGCATTGGAGATAACACCTGTTAGTAAGTTTTGATGAACTTACCTTGGAAAATGGCTGAGAATACTTCTACTTTGCCTAAACCTGGGGTGGGGGGAGTTGTGGGAAGTCAGGTGTATAAGATAGAGTGAGGCCAGCACGACTGTCAGTGAGTCCGTGGGTGGGTGCGGTGACCTGTGTGCTACTTGCCCACGAGGAAGAAAGTACAGAAAATGAGAGTAAGTTATTAGGAACTTTGAGAGCAATTTGAGAGATTAATTTTATATTGGTTGAATTGAACGAGAAAAGTTTTGGACTTGTACTTTGCAGATCTTTTTCTTCTTTTGGAATTCATTTCTGTTAGATTTTGCAGAAATTTGAATCTGCAAAAGAGTGGATGTTGGAAAGGAAAGCAAAACCTGGTCCCCTCCTCAAATGGACTGAGAAGCCCTGCATGCTTGAGACTGAATCTTTCTCATGAGGATTGCTCAGCAGGCATCTGCTTGAGAACATTTACTTCCTGCTTGCTCTACCCAGATTAGAATTCTTTTCGTGATATTTTAAGAGCCTTATTATTTGAAGCACAAATGAGGATGTTCTTAACCATTAGCAAGATTGCAAAGCCAAAGTCCTATTTGGACAGAGAATGAATAGGCCAACCTTTAACGAGTTCTGACATCTCTTAAGCATAAAATACCCTTCTTCACTGGAAAGAAAAATAGGGAGAGAGTAGAGAAGCCTTCTACATATCGGGGAAAATATCAATTTCTGGCCACATAAGCAATAGTTTCTTAAATCATTTCTGAACAATAATTCCTTTAAAAATTCTCATATCAGAGCACTTGGATGGCTCAGTTGGTTAAGCATCCAACTCTTGATTTCAGCTCAGGTCATAATCTCACACTTTGCGAGTTTGAGCCCTGTGTCAGACTCTGTGCTGCCAGTGCAGAGCCTGCATGGGATTCTCTCTCTCTCACTTCCTCTGCCCCTCCCATGCTCATACTCTCTCTTTCAAAATAAATAAATAAACTTAAGAAAAAGTTGTCATATCACTCTTTGCACTAAGTCCTTTTAGCGTTAGTCCCTCTGACACTCTTCATGTTTTCAGAATAATCTGGGCTCAGGGTAATATAGCAGAAAAAACACCATATATTCTTACTCTTACATGTGGTAGGGTCTGTTAATTTCTCTCAGAACACCTCATGTGGACATTTTTTTTCTCATAATGCCTGATGGAGGAAATCTCATTTGATAGTCTGCAGCCCACTAGTCTGGGACTAAGAGATTTGGCTCAAGTCCACCCAGAATTAATCTTTGGAGTTGTTTATTTATTCGTTCAGTGCTGAAGCAACCAGTTATCTGGCATTCCATCAAATCCCAAATAATTTGTTTTAATTGACATTGTCCTGAAGCCTTTGGATGAGTCTAAAATCCTTTCATCCTGTTCTCATATTCTGGAGAATTCAGTCTGAAATAGGCCATAATTGTGAAATGCCAAATCGTTATGGAGTCCCTGAAATCCAAAGCTGCTCTCGGAAGAGCTGCCGACCTGAGTCCACATCCAAGAAGTATAGCGTTGAAGTGCAATTTGGCATGGAGAAGAAATACATTCTGAAAAGGTGCAAATCACCATTCATTCCCCATCTCCTCCACTTCTCTCCTTTGGTTTCAACTTTATCACCAGTCTCTTCCACCCCCGGAAAGCTGTGCAGCAAGGCGTCCTCTGTTCTGGCACCTGTGAGGACCTAAGCTAGCAAGATGCAAATGTTTCATTTTTTAATTCCACGAGTTGATTTTAGGATTTGTGATTATACTGAAGAATGTTGAGGCAAGAAAGGGAAGGTGAAAGAGATAGCCATGTGCCCATTGATAAAAACTGAGACAAGTGTGTTAAGATTGGAGCTTGGAGGGAATGGGGAGCCAGAGAATCCGGGAAGCCCAATGATAAAGACTTCTTAACACTCAATTGTCCTTAACATTGTTCGTTCCACCCAGAAATGATTAGATGCAACATTAAATCAGATTTTCCTCAGTGACAGAGCATGCTGTTAAAGAATGGGGATAAATGACCCCACACATTTTAATAACCACCCATATACTCATCAGCCTAGAGACCTTGAATGCTGATCCCATGTTTATTATAGTAGTCAAGGGTGTGACACTTCTCGTGGGTTTGTTCTTTTTCTTTCTTCTTTCTTTCTTTCTTTCTTTCTTTCTTTCTTTCTTTCTTTCTTTCTTTCTTTCTTTCTTTCTTTCTTTTCTTTCTTCCTTTCTTCCTTTCTTTCTTTCTCTCTCTTTGTAGGAATTAATATGTTTAATGGGATCTAAGGCACATTGGTCAGTTCATGTCATTGTCACAATGACAATGTATTGTGTAATTTATATGCATAAAAGTTTATTCAGATGTGGCTAGTTAATTCTTATTAAAGCAATTTGATGATTTAAAAGTATGCATCCTTTAGAGGAAAAATATTAACTTAGAATTTAGATAGATTTAAAAAATAGTGATGCAGTGAATATGTGCTAATCCACTAGTCTCCTACTACCAATTTTGGGCAATGTTAGTGTGTGTGATATGACTCACGTCTTCTTATTGCAGCTATTAACATAATGGCCATTGGTTTTTATAATTTCCTTTTAGTTCATTATTTTTGATGTGCATAATATGAATAGATTTGGACAAAATAATGTACTTGTTTTCAATTAAATAAGGATTGGCATATGATAATCTCCAGAATTATTTACATGACTCTAGAGATTGGGGGATAGACATTAGCAAAATTATTTGACTGTAATCACCACGGTCATTCAGACTCTTTGCTGGGAACAGAAATCACCATAGTTGTAGCATACCCCAGCCAGGATGGTTGATTTTTCACATTCACTGGGTTGTTAGCATTAGAGAAACACAGTTTCACTCTAATCAGAGAAAGCATAAAAAATAAAAGGTGTCATTACCGGCCCACCGTTAGTAACGCATGCAGAATCTAGGATCAAGAAGGTGTTACTTCCTTTGGAGCCAAGGCTCATGTTTCCAGTTGGAAGGCACCCTTTGATGGTGGGGCCGTCTGCCCATGAATCTGTATACAACCATTTACTTGGGGGATTTAACTAGACGGGTTGAAAAATTGGATAATGGAGGGAACATAAATAAGCCCACAAGCAGTGTAGACGAGCTAGCCCAATGGCTCAATTCTCTTTCTCACTGGATTCTGTGAGTGAGTATTTGATGAATCAGGAGCCACAGCACATCACCTGCTCATCTTTGTTCTTCTAAAACAGCTGGAGTTTGATGTGACAGCCAAAGGAGAAATTGCTGCCTCAGGAAATGCTTTGCCTTTGACTGATGGCTGCATGGCTGGCAAATTAATTTTGGCGCCTTTCCTTAAGTCACTTTGGTCCCATTCCTTCATTTTTCTGCTGGGCAGTGTGTACATTACATTACAGTTAAAAAATACCTTTACAACACAAATGTGGAGAATAACGTTCACTATTTTAGGAAAGAAGTTGTAGGCTGGGCTGTTCTATTTCATAGAGTAGAAAGGAGGCTGTCATGCTTTGAAAGGAGGCCCTCAGCACAACTCATTTTTTTTTAATTTTTTATTTTTTTAAATACAATTTATTGTCAAGTTGGCTAACATACAGTGTGTGCAGTGTGCTCTAGGTTTTGGGAGTAGATTCCTGTGGTTCATCACTCAGAACACCCAGTGCTCATCCCAACAAGTGAAAAGGTTCAATGCTCATCACTCGTTTTCCTCTCTCCCCCACCCCCTCATCCACCTCAGTTTGTCCTCTGTATTTAAGAGTCTCTTATGGTTTCCCTCCCTCCCTCTGTTTGTAACTATTTTTACCCCTTCCCTTTCCCTATGGTCTTCTGTTGAGTTTCTCAAGATCCACATATGAATGAAAACATATGGTATCTGTCTTTCTCTGCCTGACTTATTTCACTCAGCATAATACCCTCCAGTTCCATCCATGTTGCTGAACATGGCAGGATTTTATTCTTTCTCATGGCCATATAGTATTCCATTTTATATCTTCTTTATCCATTCATCAGTTGATGGACATTTAAGTTCTTTTCATAATTTGGCTATTGTTGAAAGTGCTGCTATAAACATCGGGGTACATGTGCCCCTATGAATCGGCACTCCTGTAGCCCTTGGGTAAATCCCTAGCTGTGCTATTGCTGGGTCATAGGGTAGTTTTAATTTTAATTTTTTGAGGAACCTCCACACTGTTTTCCAGAGTGACTGACCCAGTTTGCATTCCCACCAGCAGTGCAAGAGGGCTCCCGTTTCTCCACATCCTCATCAGTACCTATAGTTTCCTGAGTTGTTGATTTTAGGCACTCTGACCAGTGTGAAGTGACATCTCAGTGTGATTTTGATTTGTAGTTCCCTGCTGATGAGTGACATTGAGCATCTTTTCATGTGTCTGTTGGCCATCTGGATGTCCTCTTTGGAAAAATGTCTATTCATGTCTTCTGCCCATTTCTTCACTGGACTATTTGTTTTTTGGATGTTGAGTTTACTAAATTTTCTATAGATTTTGGATATTAACCCTTTATCTGATATGTCATTTGCAAATATCTTTTCCCATTCCATTAGTTCACAACTCAAAATTAAAAAAACTTTTTTTACATTTATTCATTTTTTGAGAGACAGAGAGAGATAGAGCGCAAGTAAGGGAGGAGCAGAGAGAGAGGGAGACACAGAATCTGAAACAGGCTCCAGGCTCTGAGCTGTCAGCATAGAGCCTGATGCAGGACTTGAACTCACTGACCATGAGATCATGACCTGAGCCGAAGTCAGACACCCAACCGCCTAAGCCACCGAGGCACCCCTCACAACTCAAAGTTAATGTTACTCCTTATCGACCTCTCACAAGGGCATGGGCTCCAGCATTTAAGATTTTGAGTCCTTGGAGAGCTTCTGTTCTGGTATTTCTCCCCTTGGGTACTCATATACATCAAATCCATCCTGACCCCCAAGATTCTAGCACCACTCCTTCCTTATATATTTACCCTGTCATCTTTAGCAAAAGGTGACATGGTGGGTGGCTAAGGGCATGAACTCTGAATCTTATTCATATCAAAAATTGGCTTTGTGACCTTTAGTGTACTACTTAACTTCTCTGTGCCTCCGTTTATTCCTCTGTAAAGGGAAATCATAATGATAATAACTTAATCCATTTTTTCCAGATCTCTTTGTTCACTACTATTTTCTCTTGGGTGAAGCACAAATGTTTTCAACTCATCATATATTACACTTATTTTTCCTTTCTTAAGAATTCATTTCTTGGGGTGCCTGGGTGACTTACCCAGTTAAGCTTTCAACTTCAGCCCAGGTCATGATCTCATAGTTACCGAGTTTGAGTCCCATGTCGGGCTCTGTGCTGATAGCTCAAAGCCTGGAGCCTGCTTCAGATTCATTCTCTGTCTCCCTCTCTCTCTACCCCTCTCCTGCTTGTGCTCAGTCTCTCTCCCCTTTCTCAAAAAAAAAAAAAAACAAAAAAAAAACCATTAAAAATTTTTTTTGAAAAGAATGCCTTTTTTTACTGCTAAAAATGTAAAAGAATATGTACTTTCATTTTTGTTTTTTCAAAGTCAGTCGAAGATGCCAGGTTTGAGACTTAGAAAGGTAAACCTTGGTCAAACCTGAGTCAAAAATCAGAGTTGTATGCTCAACTGACTGAGCCACCCTGGTGCCCCAGAACATCTTTGTTAGGAACCTCAAAAACATGTTTACTTGTCTATATGGAAATAGTGTTAAAGATGTGGCAATTTTAAGCAAAAGGTTAGGGCAATGAAGTGAAACCTCTCACTATTTAAATAGTCCATTCAATGCTACTCTATCTAGCATTGTAGAGGCTCTCTGAGAATCCACAGATGGATGTAGAAGAGGCATTTTGCTTTCCAGAAAAGTTCTGTATGTTTTCCAATTATTTGACATTGGATCCCTTAAGTGTTTTTGATAAGCCACAAAGGCAAAACCTGCAGAAAAAGAAATATGGGGGAAAAATCAGTAAAAGTCATATATATCTGGTTATATATCTTAGCTGGACATATATGGTGCTTCTTCCAGCAAAGAGGAAAAAAATGGGAAAATAAATACCAGTTTAAATAAGATTTAATCAGCAACTAAGATAGGTCCTGAATAGATACTGAATATGCTCAGTAAGTATTTGCTGAATGAGTAACTGAGAAATATTTGCTATGTTCAAAACAAACATGAATAATATTATTATCCTGAAAAAATTTGTTTCTACTTAGTAAAAATGTTTAATGATTAACCTACAATAAAATTTCGTCCAAAGAGTAGTTCCAGGGGCTCAGTCAGTTTATCATCCAACTCTTGATTTCAGCTGAGGTCATGATCTCTGGGTTCATGAATTTGAGCCCCACATTGGGCTCTGCACTGACAGCACAGAACCCTTTGGGATTCTCTCTGTTTCTCCCTCTGCCCCTCACTCTCTCTCAAAAACAAATAAATAAATAAACATAAATAATAAATAAATAAATATAAATAAATAAAAAATATTTTTTTAAAGGAAACGTTAAAAAAAAAGTAGTTCTTTTAGGACAGAGGCGTGAAAATACTGATCATAACTAAAAGAACCATATTAAAACTATATTAATGGAGGAATGCCACCAACAGTCAATAATAATTGAGATAAAGGCTCATACTGTCATTGTTTTTGAAAATCAAATTAAACTAGTAACATAAACAACACATTATAAAGGGAATGTTCTGCTGAAAGAATAAGCTGAATTCTTCCATTTCAGAAATAATATTTTCCCATAAAGCTCTACCATGAGGATTTATAATTGGCAATTCCTCCTGTAGTATCCTATTTACCAACAAAACAAATTAAGATACTATAATGCCCCAAATATTCTATATTTCAAAATTATTTACTAATGCAGAGTAGGCAGTCTTCAAATTAGTTAGAATGAATGACCTTTGCTTATAAAGTCAAAATATCTGTTATTTGAAAAAAAAGTTGAAATCTTATGATTCAGGGAAATTAAAAAGTTTATGCTTAGTTAAACACATTGCAGTCAATTTTTAAAAATCGGACAGTTTAGCAGTAGAAATGGTTGAGTGCCTTTTTTTTAAAAGACCCCACTCTAGGGAAGACCAATTTGTAGATAAACAGCCCATACCCCACAGCACTGCATAAGCTAATGTCTAATGCGTAAGAGTAGGTTAGACGCAGCTCAAACTAATGAGGTTAACCCACATGCTCTAATCACCCAGACTTGTGCAAAGCAGACAAATAGCATAGAAGCAGGGAGCATTCAATTTATTTCTAAATGACTCCTGCCTTTTTCGTATTCCATGGTATCACCAAGTAGTTGGTAGGTGTTCATTTCCCAGTGATTCCAAGTCTTTTTCAACTTCCAGCATTGCATTTCCCCTAGCTAAGTGACTGTGGGCCACAGATAGACAAAATGCCTTTTAATTCAGCATCACCACAAGAAATTGTAAGGAGCCATTTCCTATTGGCTGGGAAGCTGTCTGTCATCTCCTCCCCTTATTTAGAGCTATATGTGGAAGGGCACAGCTTGCAGACTCCCAGGGACCACTCAGCCGGCCTGCTTTGGGAATCCCAAGATCTCCAAGCTCCTATAGGGCTCAGCATTCTTGTTGTTATTCTCTTTACAATTTTTAAAGATCAATCCCAATGTAAAATCCTTCCAGAAATGCTTAGCCTGAAGAGGGTTGTTGGGAAAACCAGCAGAGCTTGATAAATTAGAAAAAAACATACATTTTAATGAAATCTGGGGTAAGACCTCTCTGAAATTACATTTTACTTTTTGTGATATTTAGGGTGTGGTTGGAAAAACTCTTTTTTCCCCCAAAGTAAAGTAGAAATACATATATCATTCTAATGTGTTATTGTTTTATTGTTTATATATATATGTGTGTATATATATATATATATATATATATATATATGTATGTATGTATGTATACACACACAAACACACTAATTAAAAGCCTTCAGACAACTCAGAAATCTATAGAGGAAAGTGTTAGTCTTCCACTCAGAGATAACAATGGTTAGTGTTTTAGTATAAAGTCTTTTAGATTTTTCTATGGCTTTATAAGCATTCAGATAATTATAGGACATTTTAGTAGGGTCAGACTACAAACACTATTTAGTAATTTTTACCTAATTTCTATATGAACAGATATACATTTTCACCATAATTTTTAACTGTTTCTTTGTATTCCCTTGAAAAATGTACCATTTCTGGTTGTTTCCAATTTTTCATTAATAGGATCTTCATAAACATATGTCTTTGTATATGTGTCTATTTGTTTCTTTGCTATGAATACTTAAAATGGAATGGTTGTATAAATGTATGTGTAGTTTAAAAAGTTTCATAACACTTGCAAAACTGCTCTCCAAAACAGTTGTATTGATTTACCTGCGCACCAGGATGGTGGGTGAGTGCCCCTGCCTCCACACCCTTGGAAATCATGGCGCTTTAGAAGAGATGTACTTCCATTCTATGCACTTAGGGGCATGGAAAGCTTCACGTGGATGATGCTGTTGTGTTCCTGGTTGCTGAAGATGGTCACCATCACAAAACTAGGGCCTTCATTCATTTGCCAGATGGTAAACTCTAGTTTCCCTTTTATAGTGTACTGTCATATCTTAAATCTCCTGTGTTCTTCTCTTTTAGATTGAGGAAGACACGTGGCAAAAATACTACTTGGAAGGAGTCTCAAATGAAATGTACACAGAATATCTCTCCAGTGCCTTTGTGGGTCTGTCCTTCCCTACTGTTTGTGAGTAAGTGACCATTAACCATGTGCTCTTTGACTCTTAGGGGTATTTAAGGTGCCCCTCCCAGGGAAGACACCTCACCCCTGCCCAGCACACCTGGGGTACCCGATGATTGATGATGGTATCCTGTGTGCTCTGTCTTGTGTGGTGAACATGAAGGTGCGTCATCATGTGGTCTCTGCCTTGGGAATTGCTGTTGGCCCTACTTTTCCCCACAGCTCTGAGAACCTTATACTTAGGTCCATCATTTGCATTAAATTATGAACCATAGTTTTCCAGCATGTCTTGAATTAGGCTCCTGCGGTGTAGACACAAGTATGAAGGGGTGACAGGAAACAATGTCTCTGATTTTACCAGGATGAAAACACATCCTGCTAGCTCCTTCAGATCATAGAGACATCAGAGAAGCCATTATTCAAAGTGCATTCATGTTTTGCTGAGGAAAAGTGGGACCAAATGTACAGAAGGAGGCCTTGAGAAAGCTCTTAGCAATTTGGCACTTGACACGGACAACCACCATGTTATGACAATGAGAAGGCTTAGCTTTCCCTCTGTTGTCTCAGCAGGATGGATTTGAGAAAGAGGCAGCCCCGCCAGCTATGGCCCCTGAAAGTAGCATAGATAATCATTTAAGGGATATGAACTCAAGAGTTATAAGGGTCCTGGGCCCTGAGAAACTTCCATCGTGATGATTCCTCAGATTTCCCACTTAGAATCTCAGATGTTGGGTGCAAGTCAGACAAACAGGAGTCTCCTATGGAAGCATAAACTCCTTGGGAATGCTGAAACATTAAGCCTGATCCATTGACACTTTAGCAAAAGATTTGATAACCCCAGTCTCGCTGATAAAATCTAGGAAGAAATAGGAGAATCTTGGAACCACTGGGCTGAGGAAGAAAAGAGGTTCCCTTGTGCTGACTGGGTGCCTCCAAACAAAATCCCTGGGATCCTCTGTCTTCTTGCTTTCCATTCTGTGCACAGCAGAGAGGGGACAGAACACCTGGAAGGGGATGTTTACCTGGAGACTCCTGTCACTAACACAGCAGGTGTACTCTGTCTGTCCCTGGGCCCAGACCCTAAGCAATCCAAAACAGTTTGGCTCTTTACTGAAATTTCCCACCCTGTCTCTAAGTGCAAGTTTAAACGCTAAATGGACTGGAAAAGTGAATAGGTAATTGATTCGGAAGGAGTTATTTTCTGAAAATGGATGCCCTATTGTAACTCCCATGTGTTCTTTTCTTTGAGAGCTATTTCTCTTTCTGCCAAAGAAAGAAGTTAACTATTCAGAGGCCTCAGGTCCTTGAACATTGAGGCTGTCCCAGGAGATTTTCTCCACCTTGGGATTTGGCCTGCCAAGGATAAAAAAGGATTCAAGACGATAATGGAAGCTGGTTCTATTTAAAAAAAGAAAAAACGTAGGGGTGGTCGGAGCACGCAACAAAGCTGCCAATGCCCAGAGGGGTCCTGCGGCATTGGGAGCATTAGCAGAGGTGTGTGCGAAGACGCCCTCATTGGATGTTGATTTTTCCTGGCTTGACCAGTGTTTATATGGACCATGAGTGCTTCCTCGGAAGGCTGCATTCCCACTGCTTTTCTTACTCTGCTCCTGGGAGCCAAATCAGTTCCTTTTAAGAGCGTTAACGCACAAGGTTAGAATTGCTCCCCCTAGAGGCTGAAACTGGGATACCCACAAGGTAAATCTGACTCCTGTGCCCTATGCAGTATTTCATTTCTTAACTGTTAGTTACCGATATTTCAAAATAGTGGTATTTCACACAAAAACTAGATTTCTGGCCTCTCTTGAAAACCTGATGTGCACTTGCATTTCTATCAGACGCTAGCTGGCTCTAATTGTTATAAAGAAGGGATTAGGGTAGGTCCTCCCCTCTCCCTGTTGTCGTCAACCAGGCCACATCTGCACTGACACCCGGGGCCTGGCACTGACACCCCGGGCCTGGCCCTGCTACCCTGTGACTTTGTCAAGAACTCCCTGGGTGGTGTGAAACTTCACTGCCCTTCGGAGCCAGCTCAAGCGCTGGACACTAGTGGCTGCTGTAATTATTCCCCTTAATGAATTTGCATGTTTAGAACATGTCCTGAGGAGGAGAGAATCTTTTAGACACACCTTGTTGTCAGAGAATTTAATATTTGTCCAGCACAGCTTCCAGAATACAAAAAAAAAACAAAAAACCCCACAAACTTCTGATGTGAGTGAGACTGTGTTCAACTTAGTGCTATTATTCGTTTAACACAATGATACAGCAGAGGTAGGAATAATCAATAAAGAAAGGACATTTAATGAGATTTAGGAACATCCCAAAACATTGAAGCTCTCTTCAAGCATTTGATTATCTGGAGGCTTAATTATCTGTGTTTTCTACTTTAAATTAAAGAAAAGCCATAACTCAAAGTTACCAGCAGTTTAATGATAACACTCTTCAATTCAGGTTAATTAAAGCACAGCCGTAATTAGAGTGTAGTGTTGTATATCACCGGGCTGGCGCATAAGTATTTTCATTACAGTAAGAATTGGCTATTCAATTTCAAGATGACATAAAGGACGCCGAAATATATTTTAAGCTGGTTCATGTGGAAGAAAAAGAATTGGGGAATATTCTGGGTACAATAAAGCACAGATAAAATATACAGATTTTCAGAGCGGTTTCTGTAATTATGTGCTGCATTAAAACAATATGCAGCCAATAACGTCTTAAAGCATGAAAAGAAATAAATTTGCTCTTCCCCTGGGCTGGCAGTGTGCCCCCTTGTAGGGTGGAATCACCGCCCAGGAGAGCTCAGAGTTTTCTCAGAAGCCAGGAGAGCCATTCTGTGAAAGGATAAGGGAGCAGGATACACAGACAAAATTTGAAATTATTTCCCCAGAGGACAGAGTGGGGGAGGGAGAAGGGCAGCAGGGCCAGAAGGCCTCCACAAGGCAAGCTTTTCAAAAATTTCTGGTGGAGAGATGTGCCCTCGTGTCTGGGGGAGATCCACGCCAGCTGTGTCCTCCGACTTCTGAGCACTAGCCTTGTGGCCTCATGCGTGTCCTCAGAAGATGCCTCTATGTTCCAAAACCAGTCACTAATTTAGACAAAATGCAGTATCATTTCTAAACATTCCATTTATGTTTTCTCATTTTATCCTCACAACCATCTTGTGGTTTGAAATAATGTCACACTCCTTGGTTTATGAACAAGGACCCTGGGACTTAGAGGATGTTGGTGCCCCTCCAAAGCCACCTAGCGCACAAGTGACAAGCCAGGGTTCTGATGCCAGTCCTGTGTCACAGAGAGTGGCTTGGAGGAGCTGCTGGAGGAAAGCTGGCTAATCAAGACTCTCCCGGGGAGCTTACTAAGTGGAGAAATTTCTAGGCTACATCTCCAGATTTTAATATCTGGGGGAAGTCCCCCCTCTCTCTACTTTTTTTTTCCCAAGCAAAGGCAGGTGATTCTGATTCAAAGTCTGATGTCTGGGACACCCACCCCCACCCCTCTTACTTCATCCCTGCATACCACAGGCTGGAATAAACCCCCCTTACTCCAGTTTGGGCTCAGTCACTGGAATGTTTCTGTCTGATTTTAGGCAAATCATAGCATTATAGGTGGGCTATATTTGACAAGCTAATGCTAAGATTTGGGCTTTTGTGTGAGCTTCCTTCCATCATTCTTGCTTCACCAAGAGTATACTTCAATCTCCCGGAAGATATGCAGAATCTATACTCCGCCATGCCAGGCAAACCCCTGACCGCTCTGCCCTCTTTTCTTGCCTTATCCAAATCAGTATAGGAAAAAGGCATTGGGGTACTGAGCCCTTTACTGCTCTTGGTCAGGTTTCCACCGGGCGTCAGGAGAACAACTTCAGGCTGCAGAGGGCAGAGCAGCGCTAAGTGCCGAGCAGCATGGAGGAAACAAGGTCAGTTCAGGATGCAGCCCACAAAGGTGCCTCTTGGCCTTGTTGGCAAGATCACAGTGTCCTAGACCTTCCCCAGGATGCCCTTAGGGTGTTCCTTTTAAGAGCCATCAATTCTTAAACAACTCCCCTTCATTTTGCATAGCTGGCTTGCCCCTGGGTCTGTGTGGCAGTACCACAGAGACAAAGGAGCTTTGGGAGCTGAAGGAGAAGGTGCCATCCATTGTTCTCTGAACATCACAAAACCACCTCCTCCCTCTCCCTCCACTCCCCACCTTTCCCAGCAAGTGACCATGGAGGGTGCGTGGGGCTAACGCCAAGCCTGCAGGAATCGCCGAGCTGCACTATGAGGCCATGTTTGCCACTAAAGGTCTTGAATTTGCATGGTTCCCATAATAGGATGATATTACTTGACACTACAGGGTGTGACCTTGGGATCACAAAGTTCCAGGCTCGAACCCCTGGATCAGCCACTTGGTGGATATGTAATTTGGGACAACGTATTCGATTTCTGCCTACTTCTTTCCTCAGATAGTTACCAGCTGCCTGACTTTGGACTTGGTGTTTACCCCCCTATCATCATCTCTGAAATAGGAATATTAGTTATTTCTTAATACTGCTGACATGCGCTTCCATCTTCCACCTGTCCTCTTCCCACCTCCTCCAGTCCTGTCCCATCAAATACAATGTCAGCTCCAAGAAAGAATGGGATTCCATTGCGGCATTTCTAGGTTATATTTACTCCTTCTTTTTTTAATGTTTTATTTATTTTTGATACAGAGAGAGGCAGAGCATGAGGGGGGAGGGGCAGAGAGAGAAGGAGACACAGAACCGGAAGCAGGCTCCCCGCTCTGAGCTCGCTGTCAGCACAGAGCCTGACGCGGGGCTCGAACCCATGAACATGAGATCTACCTGAGCCGAAGCCGGAGGCTTAACCGACTGAGCCACCCAGGCGCCCCGGGTTATGTTTACTCTTAACCCTTTATAAAAGTTCCACGGTCAGTCAATGATCAGTCACCAGCCAGTCAATCGACCAGATATTTAATAAACTTAGGATATGTGTGCCAGTGTGCCAGGCATGGTGCCATCTCTAAAGGAATCTGCAGTTAGATTTAGTCAAATATGCACACCTTAAAGGATTAATAACAGTACTTATAAATGAAAAGAAAAGAACTCTGTTTGCCTACAGTGGCTTCTTTCAGAGTTCAGAGTGTGGCTAAGAAAAATAGTCCCCGGGACAGCCAGGTGGCTCAGCCAATAAAGTATCCAGCTCTTGATTCTGCTCAGGTCATGATCTCAAGATTCATGGGACTGAGCCCTGAGTCTGGCTCTGTGCTGACAGTGTGGAGCCTTCTTGGGATTCTCTCTCTCCCTTTCTCTCTGCCCCTCACTTGTTCCCACGTATGCGGGTACGCTCCCTCTCTCAAAATAAATAGACATTTGGGGGAAAAAAGAGAGAGAATACCCACCCTCAGGGAGAACTAGGCACCCATGGAGAAGTGTTTGATGGGTGCACTGAAAGAGGCTGAGAAAGGAAGCGGGAACCCCCAGTAGGCTGGGGGGCAGGTAGGAGAGGCTTCCTGGAAGAGATGACACTTGAGTTGTGTCTTGTAAGGAGATTGGATTCAAGGAGGGAATCAAAGAGGGAAGAGAGAATTCTGAGTGGTAGGCAGTCAGGAGGCTGGGAAGACACACAGCATCTCTCAGATTTTCCAATGAGCACACACTGATTTCCCCTTTAGGTGGGAGAAGGAGACAAATCAGATTTCTTTTGACATGTGATGTTTTCAGGGGGAAACAGTGACAGTGGTGGGTTTTTTTTTTTTATCATAAGAACTAGAAAATGCTGTACCTACCTCCTGCCTCCAGACAAGAAAGTGAGGGCAGTGGGGAGATGAGAGGTGGGGAGGGAGGAACGGGAGGAAATCACAGGATCCGAGGTTGGGTTATGGCAAGAACACCATGTTCCAGGTCCTGGCTCTCTTGGTGAGCGTATTAGTCAGCCATTCATCACTTGCAAAATATAAAAGCTTAATTGTGTTGGGTTTTACAGCTCAGAGGGGATTAGGACAAAAGATGTACTTAAAATACAGTGTGTCTCTCTCTGTCCCCCTTCAGCTGGTGGAGTAGTTAAAATTCAGACTTGATGTGGAGTATTTAATGCCTGGGTAACTTGGGGGAACTCCGGTCAGATCTTCAGAGGGCTAAAGGGCAGGGGTTCTGCCCTCAGCCCAGAGGTGAGCATGGATGCTTCTGCACTGACTGAAGACAGTGTGGAGGTTGGAGGGGGCTTCTCCATCCCCTGTGTTCAGGGCCCCTAAACAAGAAGAGAATCATGCTCTCATGCTGTGTTGTTTTGCATGGACAGAACTTTCCTATGAAGCCGTTTGAGGGAAAGTTAAGACTACCCAGGGAAAGCCGGGTCTCCTGTAAAATGAAAACAAGAGCCAGTTTAACTTGAGTTCTAGGAAATCAGATTTTAGGGAAGGATTTCTGAATCTGAACATGGAGCAGAGAGAAGCTGGCAAGCCTGATTGTCATCTGATGGATTTATTTAGCCAGGCTGCGGAAATGAGCATTTTGTGAGAATTTGTGGAGGGACTCAAGTCTCATCTTTAAAAAATATTTTTCCTGAACAAACTGGCCCTATTCACCCAATTATTTGAGAGGGGTTATTGTAATTAAGACAATGTTTGGGAACACAGATAGAAATATAATATTTATGATTATTTCTACTACAGAGACCCAGAGATGCTCAGTGTTAGTGAATAAACAAATGACCCTAAAATCTGTTAAAACTTTTAAATTTTGAGGGAGAGACAGAGACACAGAGAAAGAGAGAGAGGGAGAGAGATGAGCAGGGGAGAGGAAGAGAGAGAAAGAGAGAAAGAGAGAGAGAGAGAGAGAAAGAAAATCCCAACCAGAGCCTGATATGGGACTTGAATCCACAAACCATGAGATCATGACCTGAGCCAAAATCAGGAGTTGGGCGCTTAACCGACTGAGCCACCCAGGTGCCCCTAAAATCTGTTAAACTTTTAATCGAAGGCCACAGAGGCAGTGGCACATCTAGAACTCTCTTCAGGAGGGTCAAGGAGGTAGTCCCATTGGAAATGGGATGTTAGGGGCTTGACTTGACATTAGGTACGCATAACAAACACACAGTTTACTTTTTGTTTCTGACTAATAATAGTTACACAGCTTTCTAAAATGCATTTATTCATATTTTGGGCAAATGCTTATTATTTATATGTAATTACTTATAAGATAAGTGCCTGAGGAGTGGTCGTGGAGATATTGTGAATGTGTGTGTGCACACGTGGGTGTTCAGGGTGGGGGTGTTCTGAAGCCCACTCCACTTCTGTCAAAGCTATTGGGAAATGAAATCTGAATATCTCCATGAACATTTTAAATCACTTCCTTTCTCTTGGTCCTGAGTCTTATAAATCCTGCTGTTTCAAATTTCCTTTAACTAGATGTTTCCATTTCGAGAGCCTATCATTTTAAATCAAAGCTGCTAAATGTGAATCTTTTTCATTCCAGCCCCTAGATGCTAAAGCTCTGGTTTCTCGGCGCACACTATTTACATCCGCATCTATTCTGATTACATGCATCAGCCTGACATTGCCAGGGTCCCTCCGGATAACTGAAGAGGGGGCCCTCATTTCGGGAGGGAGCTGGGTTTGGAGGGCACAGTGAGGGCTGCCTCTTCTCTCCTCGCCCACTCACTCCTGGGTGACTCATCTTCAACAGCCCCAAACCACATTTTCGCACACCCTTCTTGGGCACATTGAAAGTACAGGCTCTAAGACAGCTTTCTCTGCCTAATTCACATCAGCGAGCAATCTTTCTAGTCAAGGGGTCTGATTTAATGGCAAGAGCAATTTATGTCCCTCTGGGTAGGTAGAAACAGTTGGACTCTAATTCTTAAGAGCCTTTGTTCAGGAACATCTGGGTTGAAACTACTGTATTTAACAGATGATGCTAGCACTAAAAAAAAAAAAAAAGGCATTATATAATGTCATTGTCAAATTTGGTAAATCTCTACTTAATAATTACCAAGAAAGCAATCTAACTTGTTATTACCACAGTTTTATTGCAGATTGCTGGTTTAAGACCTTTCTGTGACAAGTGGCATTTTTTTCTGGAAGAAAGTCATTTCTGTTCGCCTGTAATTATTTTCACAACCAGCAGCAACTTCCCGCATCGGACATATTGGGGCATTTTATTTTAGAAACCAGGAGTTGAATTCCTGCTAACTCATGGCTGATCTTATCCTGTGTATCACATCGTGAAGGCCGTCTTGCTTCTTTCGTATACCCTCCCTCACCCGAAGCCTAGTCATATCTATGTGGGGACACTGAGGAAAACTATAAGAAGGATTATAAGAACTGGGAGCAAAGCCCGTTTTGCTTTACCAAAAATGATGGTATCAATGATACAAGTAAATATTTAATCTCAGGACACCAATTTTGGCTGGTCTGAAGACATGTTTTGGGGAGCAAACCCCTTTAAGAGGAACTGTAGAGGGTCCCAAGGATAAATTGCTGTCTGTATCTTAGAATTGTATTTGCATTTTGGCATTTTGATTCAAGGCAAACGTGAGATTCCCAGCACATCGCTGCTCTTCTTTTTTTCTACATCTTTCTTTTCCAGTTTCTCTGCTTCTAGTGAGCGAGTTAAGAGGCACCTTGTTTCATGATTTTATACTCAACTCCCAAGCCTTCTCTGCTTCATCTTTCCTAGTTTACCACTCTATCTCTTATGTATATTTCCAGCACCTCATGAGATTCTGCTCCCCAATCATTCCTACATTTACGTAATCAACGTTCACCCTTTGCCCTTTGCAGAATTCCAGCGAGACAAAGCATGTGTCTTGCACTGAAGAAGCTCAACTAGAGGCCAGAGACATGAGTGACCAAGTGATTATCACACCATACCACACCCCAGCACTCCTGTTCCTAGCCTAGGTCTGTTCTTACCTCCCCGGTCCCCCAACAGAGACTGTACATTTGCTACAGCCTTTAGCCCACCACCCTAGGCATTGGCTAACTCTCTGTGGCACGAGCTAACAAAAACAAAACAAAAAAAAAAAACCCTGATGTTTAAATAGGGGGGACATAGTTCTGTTTCTGGTGCAAATTGTAAATTACTCAGAAGATTACCGGAAGATGCTGGTTAGAGCAGGAATTAAAAACTTAGGTGTGTGTAGGAGGTAGGAGGGAGCAAAAAAGAGAAGCAGGGTAATTAGGGAGTTCTGGGGGTTGTGATGTATTGGAGTGCACATGTCCCATCCAGAGTGGTACGGGCATCGAGTTCCTGTCCCTTTTAGCCATACAGAATGTAGCTCTAGTGTGGCCATCTGTGACTGATTTTTCAAGGAAAGCTGAAAGGCTAGTTTTTATATGAAATCACCTGCTAGTATCTGATTCTGGATTTGTAAACATGCTGTACTGCCTAATGCTCCATGCTGGGCTTCTGGCCACCACTTCACTGCTTAATCTCTGCTTTTGGCTTTTCCTCCTAAAGGCCATTTGACCTTGAGAAAGTTGCCCCTCTTTGGACTTCAGTTTGTCCTCTCAATGAGAAGGGCAGGCCTGAATCTGATAATCCATAGTTGTGGCATTATTTGCATATAATTACTTTGTTGACATCACTCTGTCCCTCCCCTCTTCCCTCCCTGACCAGTGAGTAAAGGCTGGGTTTGGGTCAAAGAGCTTCTTAAAAAGAGGCTTCTATAAAGCAATGTAGAACCAGTCATCTTAGATATGGATTTGAAGTTATGAACAAGGACTCAGTGATCTCCCGGTCCACGCTGCTAGGTTAAGGAATGTGCTCAAGGCTGTGTAGATTTTATTGACCTTCCTGCATTAAAAAGCTCCTCTCTTTCTATACCAAGTTGGTAAATGAGATTGTAGTACCTACGAAGACATAATTCACCATTACTGTGGACTATTTCTTTGCTTCCACCAACAGGATCGGGTCATTAAAGCAATTAAAATCCATGATGCCATGAACCACAGAGTCTCAAAACAGAATGGCCAACTGCTCGTAGGATATCAGCATATTGGCCTCTTTATGACGTGTGCTAACAGCAGCCTTCTCCTTGAGGTTTTGGCATTTAGCTGTTATTTACATTAGAAAGTGGTTACCTAATCTGGTAATTTGGTTCAACAAATATTGCATAAGCCATCTGATATTTTAAACAATTTAAGCTCCAGAAGCAGCCCCATAAAGGGTGCATGTTAGCAGTGCTCTATGGGACATAAATTAAGAAGAGCGTTTTTGCAGCTGTAGTTGGATACCTGGATTGGTGTTTCAGCAAACTGCATAATCAGCACAAAGCCCAGGTCATTAGAGTCTGCTTGCAGGAATCAGCAAATCTGCAAATCACCGGGAGAGCCCAAATGTGCCTAGATGAAGTGGTCCTTTGAAATCTCTGTTGAAGGCAGTATGAAGACCATGAACTCACGTGTAGGGATGAGCAGTTGGTATTCTTTCCACTGGAGAGCATGAGGCCTCCACCAACCCCTTACCTGCAAGCAACCTAGCCACAAAGTCACACACATGTGGTTATGTCACTTTTCTATTTGAAACCAGCCCAAAGCCTCCTGTTTCACTTAGAATAAATGACAGACTGTGGCCAGCAGTCTTCACAGACTCGCTCTTGCCTAGCTCCTTGACCTATCACTGTCGCTTCTGACTTTGCTCACCCTGCTGCAGTCCTGCTGCCCTCATTGCTGATCTTCAGACACCCCAAGTTCCTTCCTTCCTCAGGACCCTTGTGCTTACTGCTTCCATTTCTTGGAAAGATTTTTCTCCAGATCCTCTCATTACTTGCCTCTTCTCACTTCCAGGGCTCAGTGCTCTAGCTTCACTGTCTTTTTTTATGTTTTTTTATGTTCTTTATTTATTTTTGAGAGACAGAGAGAGACAGTGGGAATAGGGAAGGGTCAGAGAGAGAGGGAGATACAGAATGTGAAGCAGGCTCCAGGCTCTGAGCTAGCTGTTAGCACAGAGCCCAACGCGGGGCTCGAACCCACGAACCATGAGATCATGACCTGATCATGACACTTAACCAACTGAGCCACCCAGGCGCTCCTAGCTTCACTTTCTCAGAATGGTCCTCCTAGACGACTGCAGAAAACATATCTTCCCATTTGCTCTTTGTGTGGTTGGTTATTTTTGGTTTTTTTGGTTTTTTTGTTGGAGGATAGTTGACACACAGTGTTACATTAGTTTAAGGTATACAACACTGTGGTTTGACAATTCTGTGTCTTATGCTCTGGTCCCCACAGTTGGACCTACCACCGGTCACCGTACAATGCTATGACAATATATTGATGATACTCCCTATGTTGTGCCTTTCATCCCCTGACTCATTCAGTCTATAACTGGAAGCTTGTACCTCCCACTCCCCTTCATCCATTTTGCCCATCCCCCCACTCCCTCCTCTCTGGCAACACCAATTGGTTCTCTGTATTTATGGGTCTTTCCACTTCCTCTTTGTTTTCTCAGGTTGGTTTTTTTTCTGCACAGTGCTTTTCCTCATCTGGAAATGTATTATCACATATATTTGCTTATTATCTATCTCTCCCAGTACAGAATAGGCTTCCCTGGGGCTAAAGACATAAATCCTGCCAGGTATTAGCTTGGGGACCTTAGGCAAGTTAACATGGGCATTCTGAGCCTCAGTTTCATCACCTGTGATATAGAGATATCAGTAGACATTGGAATAACGGAGGCCATCTCTCTCTCTCATGGATGTTGCAGGGATTAAGCGAGAGCACCAAGAACGGCCCTGACTGTGACCCAGCACAGCCCCGCCCCCTTTCAGGGCTGCAGCTCCATGACCGTCAACTCTCCTCCTAATCTATCTGTCCACCAATGTTTTATTATCCAGAAAGTCCTTAAAACGTATTCCCATCGTTGATACTTGTCATATATAATGTATGTAATTCTTTTGTATGTGCTTTTATTTCTATGAGTATATAAATATATATTTTCACCTAATTGTATTATGTTAATGAGTTTATATCTATATGAGATACTTTGTTAATCTTATACCTGAAATATTCTTCAAAAAGTCATCTTGAATGCTAAAACCATATTGTACCATACTTTACTGAACCATTGCTTTATTATCGGACATTTCGGTGACTTTTTGTTTTTACTCTGTATAAATATTACCACCTTGAACATCTTCATGCATAAATACTTTACCAGATCTTTTATTATTTTCTTAGAACCCCAGTAAGCAGAAACCATTCATTTATTAAGCTTCTTTATGTCAGTGGTTCCATGGACAGTACTATGGGGAATTCCAAATAAGTCCCAAACTCTTTTTTAAAGTTTGTTTTTATTTATTTTGAGAGAGATTGAGAGCACGTGGAGGAGGGGCAGAGAGAGAGAGACAGACAGACAGAATCCCAAGCAGGCTCTGTGCTGTGGAGCCGAATGCGGGGCTCGATCTCACAAGCCCTGAGATCATGACCTGAGCTGGAGTCTAGAGTCGGAAGCTTAAACGACTAAGCCACCTAAGAGCCCCCATGTAAGTCCCAAACTCTTAAAGAGTCACCCTGGTTGAGGAGATAAAGTTCAGACACAGAATGCAGTGGGGAGCAACCACCGCCAGTGTGCGGCTGACTTAGGGCTGAAGGCGGTTGTTGCAGACAGGATGCTGGAGGCGTTCTGGGAACAGAGAGCCAGAGGGTGGCAGTGGCTACAGAGGAGCTGCACAGAAGGTTGGATTTGACGGGGGCCTGGGAGGAAGGGCTGGGAGAAGAGAAGGCATCTGGGGTAGGAATCGCATCGAGGCAGGAATGAGGCAACCTCAAAGCAGGCTGGGCTGCGGACAAGAGCACTGGGCAGATAAGGTGAGACAGTTTGGATGAGGCCAAGAATGACGGGGCTCCAGTCATGTGCTGGGCAGTTACACGGAGGCTAAGGATTATTACCATCATTCTGAGCACACAGGGGTCTGCTCGGAACAACAATATGAGCCATTTGTACAAAAGACCGAAATGGAATCCAAATAACAGGTCCAGCTGCTCCAAATACCTCCCTCCTCCTGCAGTTAACATTTTACTACCCGACCGAGTAACTAATGAATCTGGCCCTGCATAAATCCCCAGGCACAAATCCCTGCTTGGGGTCTGTGTCTAGACATCCAGACCTGAGTGCAATTTGCACTTTGAACATTCAGCACCTTATCACTTGCGAGAAGTCAGGTTTAATGGAGAGGATGGGGACGTGTTGTTCCCACCCCCTCCCTTTGGCACAGTGACTACAGAATGAGGGTCCCTGGGATAATGAGTGCATCAGGCGATGCAGAGGTCGTAACAGTGTTTGTTATGTGGCTGTGGTCATTCAGAAGCACTGACTGGGAGGTTTCTCCATCTCATTGCAGGCTGTGTTTTGTGAAGCTCAAGCTCCTAATGATAGCCATTGAGTACAAGTCCGCCAACCGAGAGAGCCGGTAAGTTTGCCACAGCCCAGCGGCCGGCTGACATTTACGAGATGTGAGCGTGCACTCAGAGTCTGGGTCTCCCCACTTCTTTCTTACATGTTATTCATGTGCTTGGAACCCTGATGCAACCCATCTCTGACCCTTGGGCACATTCATGGCATACCCAGCCAGATACTGCCACTTCCATCCTGTGCCCCAGTGGGCATTCAGAAAATGTTTCTCCAGAGGGGAGTGGTAAGGCACCCAGCTCTCCACCTTGCCAACTTGCACTTTTTACCCTCTGTGCACAAAACCAGGGGCAGCCCCTGTCTTCAAACCCCCTTTTACTTTTGTGAGCATGAAGCAGGTGGATTCTGGCCTCCTTCACGGCAGGAGGGGGCAGGGCTGCGATGGGACACGCCAGCTCTCCTGATGGCCAAATTACAAGCAGCCTATTGTGTACCATATGTGCTTTTCCCGGTACACCCGGAATCCAGGTGGCAGAGTATCAGCTTCATGCAAATTAGCCAGGAGAGCAGGCTCAGAGGCAGGAGCCCTCTTTATTTATTTATTTTGCACTTAATTATGTGCAGATCAGACTGATGAGGGACTGGGTCTGGTTGAAACAGATAACACCCCAGTCAATATATGAGTTCACACTGGAAGAACGAAGCATCCTGTTAACAGGGGATTTTGTTGATGAAGTACTATATGTATTACAGATAAAGCAGAGTTGGTTTTTTTTTTTGCTCCCCAAGTTTTATCAATGAGTTTGGGAGAAAGAGCTCATTGAGAAATGCATGGGCTTTTGTCATCTGAAATGACATCCAGGTTTCTTCCTAGCTATAGTAAATAAGTCTTCCTGTGGATGTCCAAGTGTAGAGTACACATACCTTCCGACATATGCCTTAATATGTTGAGTTCAGGGTAACCCTAGAAGGTGCATGCTATCACCGTCTACGGAGTTTTCATTATCTGGATGAATAACTCAATAAAGCGAGACTTCCAAATGTACGGTCTGTCTCTGACAAAGAATAAAGAAAACAAAACGAAGAAACACTAGATTGTAAGCAAGTCAATCCAGTGTTCGCTATTACCTTAGCCACCAGATAAGATTGCTCATGAAATCAATCTGATCAAAGGCTAAGCTATTTTGAAAATCCAGATCAACCGAGAGGCAGAAAAAAATGGTGGATTTGGTGGCCACATGTAGAACATGGCCATAGCAGTTAAAAGTATGTATATCTATACATTTTCCTTTTTTGTGTTGGCAAAGTGAAGAATATCATGTGCAAATAACCGCCCCCAAAACAGAATCCTGGGTATTTGCTGTTCAACAGATAAAGCGGATGGCCTCCCACATGGAGGCCAGTAGTCACCGGTGCCTGTGTGGGCAAAACATGTCTCCCAGGTTTTTGCAGATGGTATTCTTCATGTTGCCACGTCAGTAAACCTGTGTAATTTAGTCTTTTCTCTTTATCACTTCTGTGCATCTCTCACAGAAGTGTCATGGCGTGGGTGGCACTAATGCCACATAGTGTTTCTTAACCACTCTGGTATAATTTCAAGGCAGGAGTCCACATCCTGAACCTTGACCAGTCGTCTCCCACCTGGTCACAAGGAAGCAGAGAAAAGCCTGTTAATGGTTCAGTGCGAATCTGCCGTCACTATTGTAAGAAAAATAACGAACAGCTTTCCCTGAAGACAAAATCTTTTCTTCTTGATGGACCCTCCAATTAATTTACCAGTCTGCGATGTTTTCAACAAAGCCATATTTATAGATACAGATTTTTAGGTTTTTATTTCTTTCAGAAAAGAGCGAAACGAAGTTGTTTGGCTTTGTTTTGGCTTTCTGTTGTGCAGTTATCAACTTTAATCCTCACATGGGGCTTGGTCTCAGTGTGGAAGCACCTTGGTTCTTGTGGAAAAAGGTGTGTTTGAGGAATGTGGATCACACCTCTGAGAAAACACCAAACTTACGCGACACAACATCCATGTTAAAAAGAGTCGAGTTTCTAACCCTTCCTGAGATAAGAATTTTGTTTTTCACTGAAGAATGTCCCATTTCCTTCCCTCCCCCATTCTCCGAGCAGCTGGGTGTGAAAATTCGGAGAACCCAGCTTCTTCTCTTCACCCCTCTGCGTCCAGCCTGTACCTCCCCTGTTGGTGTTTTACCCTCTGACGCTGTCTCCATGCTCTGCTGAAAAACCTTGTTTTCACACATATCCTTCAAATAATTTGAAACAAAGGTTTTCTTCCTTCTCTCCTTCTGGTGTCAGTCAACTTATTATCAAATTGTTTGATTTTAAATTCTTTTTCTTGTCGTTTTGCAGAAGCCGAAAGCGGTATGCGCTCTTCGTTAACCTTCCTCCTAGCCCCCACCTCCTATCTTCACTGCTAACCACAGGACTAACCATTTGCCAAGAATTCAGGAAGATAGAGATTATATATATGTATACACATACATATAATCTCATTCCCTTGTCTAGTATATATATATATATAAATATACATATATATGTATGTATATTTATATTTAAACCCTCTCCAACTAGAGCACATAAAAATTGGAAGTAGCATATTGCTTTTCTTGTTTAGTTGGTTGATTTTTTTGGATGACGCACTAACTTCTTTGCAGGAAACCTAAAAAACCAACAGGTACAATCCCTGTTTTCAGTCATGGCACCAGTGATGGGAACAAGTGTTACCAATTTTGAGAAGGAGGATGCTTCTCTATGGCCCCTGGTGTCTGTTTCTGTCCTGTCCTGATGTGTCTTGGTGTCCACCAGACTTTGTGGTGCCACGTGTCTGCATCCCACATCCACATTCCCAGTGCCTTCCTCCTCCCCATGTCCAGTTTCCAGTTTGTAGAGCAAGATGCCTGTCCTTTTATCCACAAAACAGAGACCAAGCTCTTATACTCAACCTTTTTCCCCCCTTACACTTGTTCTGATGATAGCATGTTGCATATTTTATTTCTTGGGCAGTGCCCAACACATAGAACACTGCTATTAAATTGCCAGATTATCACATTTGACTTACTGAATGAATACTGTTTACAGAGATGAACTCATGGCTTTATTTTTTCCCTAGCGTGTTTGGGCATATTTCTTAATGTGACGTATTCAGTTTTCACCATGTGACATCACTCCGTTTTGCTGCTCTTTTCTGTTGCATGAAGCATGACCAAATCCTCATCGATAGCATTTTTTTTTTAACTTTTCCAGTTACTGTTTCCAGGGTAGTTTTTTCAATAATGTGTTCCCTAAAACAGTATTGTTGAAAACATACTATTGAGATGCCCATGTGTTCATTTTCTCAAGAGTTGTTTTTCTCCGTGGTTGGAATCACTGTCACATGTTCGTGTTTGTAATTGTGTGTGTGTGTGTGTGTGTGTGTGTGTGTGTGTGTGTGTGTTTGTGTGGTGTGTGTGGGGGTGGGGTGGGGGGATATTTGTCTGGAACTCTTTCCAAAGTCAGATTCTTCTGTGATTTTTGGTGTCTGTGTGTGACGATAGAGGTGGCTTCCTGTCAGTTTGGTATTATTGTTATGATCCAACTGCGAGAAGTTACTGCAGCACTTTGCATCTTCAAAGGTCCACAGTGGCTGCACCTCTGCTGTTGGCTTTTGGCCTTTGAGTCCTTTTATCTTGTGGTGGAGGCATGTTGTGACATAGCATGACTTGTCGTAAAGTATACCAGAAAGTGACACGGCTTGCTCCCAGAGCCAAATAGCCACCACTGTCCTTCCCAAATGAATGATCTCTTCCCCATCTCGTATGGCTAGTGTTTTCCTTATGTGCAAAATATATCTTTCAGTGCTATTACTAAAATCATTGCGATGGGTTCAGGCTAATCAATCCCTTGCCCATAACATTGGCGGACCACAACAGCAGTCATTTGAGTCTGACCAACTGGGAGCAATCTTTATCATGCTGTCTCTGTGTGGGTGAACTGGGCTCAAGTATTTGGAAGCATGGAATACACACTGTGTCTCTTCTGTATCTTCTATAAGTAAAAGTGTGTGTGTCTAGTTGTGTGGGACTCCAGCAGCATCTATTTGAAAGCCCAGAAGAAATGAAAAATTCCAGAAAAGCAAGAAGATTTGAGATTTGGGGTTTCTATAGGCTGTGCCCTAACACAGCCCATAAACTGCAGGGCCGTTGTACTTCTGAAAGAAGAAACGATTAGTTCACACAAAGTGCCATCCAATAGCAATCATATATGACCATGGATGGTCAAAGAGGCCACTTCCCAGTGGCTTGATTTCATCTGGCACAGTATGAACTGATGTCTTTGATGGTTCTTATTCCCTTGTGTAGTTAATGAAGTCCCATTAGCTTGCTAGACACAGATAATTATCATGTTACCAAGTACGACCTATATTCTCATGTGAGTGATAATTTTGTAATTGTTCGGGGAATGGTACATTACAGACCTGTAATATTTATCCACAATGGATAAAAGATACCTTTTAAAAATATGGTTCAGTTGAACTATTCATCTTTGGTTGTCTCCAAAAACAGCAAACAAGTAAATTTTATGATGGTTAAAGAAGGAATAAGT
The DNA here is from genome assembly GCF_006229205.1 of Suricata suricatta. Taxonomy (NCBI): domain Eukaryota; kingdom Metazoa; phylum Chordata; class Mammalia; order Carnivora; family Herpestidae; genus Suricata; species Suricata suricatta. Next base: position 138,078,166 of record NC_043701.1, on the reverse strand, counting down.
AGATGCTTCCTAGTTGTTATGCATAAGTGGTGGAGAAAAGGAATAAATCATTTTGCCCCATCAAGCTCCAATTCTCCAACCTGACCAAAGCTCAGCAAGACCTGCACAATGAAATGCATGGGAGCTTGAGCCCTGGGGTTTCTGGGGGGAATCTGGAAGGAACATTTCTCTGTTGAACAATGCTCTGCTAGCGAGTTCCACATTCTTGCCTTTCAGTTGAGAAGCACATATTTCAGTTCTAAGTGAGTGGTGTTTTCAATATTGACATGAATTGCTTCTATGCCTCAAGTGACTAGCTGTTTATATATTTGTATGTTTACATTTTTGTACTTAGTGTGTCTGGGAGATTGTTAGCTTATTTGCCAACCCCCTAGAAAAGGTGTGGTCACTCCTTTGTTAGGGCTGACTAGTAAGAGTCACATCTTGGTCTTTGAAAGAACAGCTATAGCTACCTTTTTCCTTCCAGGAGAAGGAAAGGAGCACTTTTTGAACTGAGACCAATGATTTATATTTTTCAGTCATTCCACCAATAGTTGAAAAGTATCTATTGCATACAGGGCTTTAAGGTGGCTACTATGAGAAACTTATTTACAAAAGCAAATAAAATACGATTGTGCTTTTCACTCCTTTATTCAACTATGGGTTCCCCACAGAAAATATATATTTGTTTCACATAGTGGTCAAGGAGCCAAGGCATCGGTCTAGATGCAAAACTAGTTTGAGGGCAAAAGAAAAAGAGAGAGAGAGCAAGAATCCTCGGGGGAGGAGCTACACAAGCCCTTTGCCTCCAGCTGCCACTGAATGTTTTCTGTTGAAATTAGCAAGGTCATAGAAGAAAGAGGATAATTTATGGGTTCCTTGAAATGAGAGAAAGTCCACCCTTGCCAAGAAGATATCCCTACTGGAATTCTGCTAATTGATATATGGGCTTTTTCTTAGAGATTTTGTTGATTCTTCACATGACACATTTTGCGGTTTATCTCTGATAAGCTAGTGAATTAGACAGAATTGGAATCAGAGACTGATTTAACGTGATGCACAGGGAGGGAGACTTCTGGCAGGTCATAAGAAAAAAACAAACTTAATGTTGGCTATTCTCTTAAGAGATCAAAGACCTTTGGAAAGATTTACATATTCCCAGTAGGAGGTCAATAACATATTTTGAGGGTAGTAGCATTTTGCTGGGAAAAAAATTACTTCTGTCTAGGATCCTTATCTTATTGTATTTTCAAAAAGAGGAGGGTTAACATTTTATTTAAATTTTCTAGATATGGAATGTGGATAGAGGATTTAATGTCTACCATATTAGAAAGAGTAATATAGTTCCTCAAAGAGTCTTTGAAATTTTGGACCCTTACATAGGGAGTATTATCTGCAATGGGCCCCTGGAATGAGGGGACACATGCTTCTCTACCAAACCCTTAAATCTATAAGTGGAATCCCGCACAGCGAACATTCATATGTATCTAGATTTCTTTCCTTTATTATTCTCAAGATCTGAGCTCATTCTTTGAAATTCCCACCCAGAAGGCTGCCTTAGGCTGATCTGGATAGCTGCAAAGGTGAGCATACAGCCTCACACGTGATTTAAAGAGATGATTGAAAAAGCCTGTTACCCATGTCCTAAAGAGATCACACAGTGATGTTCTTGGAAGTACATAAGGTTTGAGGAACAGAGAGATACTCCAGTCTGGAACCAAAAGTGAGTCCAAATTAGTCTGTTGCCAGATGTTGTATGGGGACATAATGTTTTGGATTCTGCAGTCAGTAAAAAGGTCTTTCAAATGCCATTAGGGTGCCTCCTAGTAGTTTACTAGCACCAAGGACAAAATGGAGAGCTGAGACAATGCGAGAGATTATTTGCTTCTCCTTTAGTTGTTTTAATAACCTGACACATGGCAGTCACTCAACACATAATATGTACTTTAATTCTCTTCGTGACACTGTAAACTAGAGATTATTCAGTCCACTTCATAGATGTGGAGAGGGAGGCTTAGTGGCACCCACATGCCCAAGGCCGGGGTCTGAACTCATAGCCCTGACACATGCACCTGCTTGCTTAACCAGCATTGGTGGTGAAACAGATTTGAATACAAATCTGCTTTACATCAGTGCCCCAGATCTTTCCTCTCCACCACGTTAATGTGACTAAAGCAGCCTTGAAAGCTGTAATAAATGATCTCAACCTGCAGTCTCGGGGACGACAATCCCAAATTCTCATTGTAAGCCAATTCTTGTTCACTGTTGAAAAAGAACAGAGAGAATGAAAAGACACTTTCATTGATAGGAACCTTGCTATGACTGGTGTCCCACCATGACACAGTGGGCTTCAGCACTAGAGTGCAATTAATGAAGCACGTAACGCAAGAGAGACTTCTGTGCAAGGCTTGTTGTGCACACAGATGTCACCAAGACATTGAGGAGTGGCAAATTTCCCTATTTGAATTGCATTGTTGAAATCATGATAGGCTTCTTTTTTTTCTCTGAAGCTGTTTTTACACTTTTATATAAATACATATCAAAATGTCAATTTTTCCAACTTTAAGGAATTAGCTTCTTCTTAAGTTTATTTATTTTGAGAGAGAGAGAGAAAGAGGGGGGGCCTGGGAGGGGCAGAGAGAGAAGGAGAGAGAGAGAGAGAGGGAGAGAGAGAGAGAATCTCAATCAGGTTCTGCACTGCCAGCTCAGAGCCTGATGCAGGGCTCAAACTCACAAAGTGCGCAGTCATGACATGAGCCAAAATCAAGAGTCGGCTGCTTAACTGACTGAGGCACCCAGGCACCCTGGAATTAGCTTCCTTTGTCACCAGGAGTACCTAGAGTTTTTCATGTATGACCTTAAACATTATTCTGGAATGTACAGTTCTTCACCCTGTAACTTTATCTGTTTATGAACAAGATATTTTGATAAGAAGCCCTGTGTTTCATGGAATGAAGTCAGCTAAAGAAAATCTGCTCATTCCATTAAAGATGAAATATATTTTTGTCTTTTTTGCAATCATAAACAATAAGAGTAGCAATAACCAGTATGCATCAAGCCTTCTGTGCATTATCTTGCTTAATCCTCTCAAGAAAGACTGATTATCATCATGCCCGTCTTGTAGGTGTGCATATTGAGTTTGAGGGAGATTTAGTAACTTGCTCAAAGTCAGACAGCTACCAAATGGTTAATGCTGGAATTTGGACCCAATTTCTGATTGCAGAGCGAGGACATACAAGAGCTGCCTTGTAGCAAAGGGGTCAGAAAGTGTGCAAAATCCAGAATTCTGCCCTCTAAGACATCACATTTAATTGGCTTTGAAAAAGGAATCCATCTTAAACTGTATAAGCTCTGACCCTTTTCCCCTCATGATCATGAGAAGTCAGAGGGCTGTGGAACCAATGTAAAGAATTGGCAGAGGGGTACTTAGGAGGTGCCTGTACAGTGCCACGGCCCGTCGCAAGGTGTTGCTCGCAAGGTGTTGCTGTTCGTGTGGGCTGCTGCTTCCTGATTTGTGAAGAACGTCATTGTTGCCTGTAGTTCTAGGGCAGAACAGTCCCAATCATCATGGTCTCTTGCTATTATTTAGTGTTAATAACAATGATGACACAAGATTGGTTTTCTTCTGTCAGGTCTCGTTATGGGTAATAGTGGATGTTCTTGCAACCACAAACAATTCCTTTGCAATAATGATCCACTCTGGGTCCTCCCAAAAGAACAAAAGTTCACCTGAGTCCTTCCTGTATTGCTACAGACATATCACTCTGTTGGCCGCAGTGCTTTTTCTAGAATTGTTTTGCCAGCAGTAAAAAATTCCATGTTAATTACCATCCTCCATTTTGATTATTTTAGACAATTAAGGATTTCCTTTAGCCTGATTCCAAACCTCTTTTACCTTAAAGCCAGCTTTTCAGATGAGAGAATACCTCTATTGTATCTATTGCTACATTCGTAGTGTCTAAATTCTGTGTCCATTAAGCCTAAAGCCTCATCTTAATCTTTTTGTAATACATTCCTGTGTTCATGTTCTTGATCTGGAGAAAATTGAACTTGTTTGCTTCACCTATTTATTAGATTAGGATAACTGTATCTCTTCTGTCAGTCCAAACACAACTTGATCGGCTAATCTATTTATAACACTTTGAAATAGGGCAGTGTGTATTTAGGTGCACACTTCACTGCAAGGGGAAGTTTTTTAAAGGGATAATTTGCACGTTGTTTTCTAATTACAGATTGCCCTGATCAGGATACACACACACTTTATTCAAACACTCCCATACATTCTGGCAAAGCAGACAGGAATCATTTCCGACTGCTGGCACTTTTCTTTTTCCATGTTCAGGTAGATCCAATTCTTTCTACATAGGCTGCACGTGGAATCCACTTCCGTGTCTTTACTGATATCATGCAGATGTTATGTTTGCTTCTGCACTGGTTACAGGTGTCATGTACCATTCCCTGCAGTAATATGTGTATATGTGTATGTTTCTGGATACAAATAGGGGTCCCATTAATGCTCTGTCATGTAATGGAAAATTGGTATAGTAATAGTTTTATTAGACCAATCACATTCAATGTTGACCATCAACAGAAATTTTCAAAGGTCTACATTATTAAGAACTTTGCTTCAGATGAGAAGCCCATGATGGCAGCCCCATTATATGTGCCCCAGCCTAAAACCTAGATGTGCTTTGATTTCTGCAACTGGGAGTATGCCAGCAGAGCTTTACGATGGCATTATCCCATTAAATGTCTGGGGCTGTGGACATCAGGCTCTAGACAACATCTTTGGGAAAATCATTAGACTAGTGGGCCCCCTATAAAATTAACCCTACAGTGTAGCCTTCAAGATTTTATTCAGAACACGAACTCACAAATGTGTCTTCTTTGTTTGTTTTTGTTCACTGAGCAGTATATTAATTAATCCTGGAAACCATCTTAAGATCCAAGAAGGTACTTTAGGATTTTTCATTGCAAGTGATGCCAAAGAAGTTAAAAGGTAAGAGTTTGTATTCATCTACCTTCCGTTCTGGCTCAGCCACAGCCATCTTGATCCTCCATGATGGGCATGCTTTCAATATGTATATAGGGTCCTAACACCAAAACTTCTCAACATGTCTGTGGGTATCAGTGGTGCTGCATCTTAGGAAAAGGAGACTGTGTTTTCAAATGCTTCCATGAAGTCCCTTTCACATAAGTGATGCCACATCTTTCAACTGGAATAATAACATTTTAGAGCTAGGAGGGTCTCATTAACTGTTGCTTCATTTTCCAAGGGAGGAAAGTGAGTCCCAGAGAGCTGAAGTGGTTGTTCAAGATCATCCAGATTCTTGATGACCCAGAACCACATAACAGGACAATTGGTTCCTTGTCTAGTACTCTTTACCTAATATCATCCAGGCAAATTTATTGGAGAATTATCAGCTTTCCACTTTAAATGCCAAATGGAATCTTAGAAGATTTGGATTAATTTCAGATGAAATACTATACTGGCTATATAACTGTTTGTAGGCTGCTAGGTAAGTAGCTGAGGTTGTCAGGTTCAATTCTTAAGTCTCTCTAGGTACAGCCCATGATTTCATTGACCTCAATGTTTTATGACACTTTTGTTAGTATCTTTAAACCTGCTTAAGCGGCTAGGAGTCAGAGGGTTCTTTGGACAACACCATGGAATATCATTATATTTGATTCTATTCTTGAAGTATGAAGAATTTATGAGCAGAAAATATGACTCGAATGGCCAGACAGATCACTCATTCTGACAGTAATGTTACGTAAAATATCTTAAATAGATTATTAATTGTGAAAGTCTATAATTATTTATGTAAGCCTGTTGTTTTCATTTAATGACCTTCCACTCAAAGCCAAGCCTGTGTTAGGATATTCTGCATTCTTAATTGCTAGTCCTCAAAATAACTTCATAAAGTAAGTCTTATAAAACACTCAGGGCTTTGGTCTCCTCCTCGGTCAAGTTGAGACAAATGATTTATCCAAGGTTATAAAGCAAGTAAACAAGTGGCAGTGCCCAGATTGGAATTGCTCTTTCCTTTTCCAAAACCTTCACTTTCTACCAAATTTAATAAAACGAGCAAATTCTTATGTAGAGTTTAATATGTGCCAGCACTATACTAAAAACCAGGCACCTTAAGTATTGATGAACTCATTTCATCGTCTCAACAACCGTATGAGATAGGTAGCGTTACTATTTCCATTTTACACATAAGGAAACTGGGGTGCGGATTGGTTAACTAATACCCAACACCCTACTGCTTGTGGGTAGCAGAGCCAGGATTTAAAACCAGGAAGTCCAATGCCAGAGCTTACATTCTTAATTATTTGCCGTGATGTGAGCCGGGCATGCCGAGCACGGAACTATGTATGATAACTGGTGTCAATTCCTTTCTGTCCCTTCACCCACTCCTACAAATTTATCCATACTATTTATGAAAGATTTTAGTGGGGAAAATGGGATGGAGAAGCAATAAAACAAACTCAAAAAATTCTTTAAACTGAGCTATCTAATGGCTTAAATTTACTTCTACAAATTGGGAAACACTTGCCATTATACAGATGAGGACGGAAAACCTTCTCATCCAGTTCATGGATTCTGACTGTTCTTCGGGAGTACCTTGAGAACTGGGTTCACTTGGAGAGAGGAGGGGGGTGGTAAACAGGACTGAAGTGCCCCCACCCAGATCCCCCTGGAAGAGAAGGGTCTGCTCACATTCAGACTGTGAGACATACAAGTAACACCATGTAATGGGGGGGCTGGGGAGCACAGTGGCACCATAGATCACGTGTACCTCCTAAATAGCAAATATAACGTGAAGCTCCCATTTGTGTAATTCTATTTCCTATTGCATCTCTCGCTAATGAATGTCACAAATACCAGGCAGTCCAAAAAACAAATTACCTCCTGTATTAGGGAGTGCAATATGTCTCATTTCAGTGCTTTATGGTATTCACAAATACATGCTGACACAATCAGCAACAACAGCAGCCTGTAATTTTCTGTGGTGTGTGATGTGTCGGAGCAAATGCTGTCAGTTAGGGGATTTCAAACAGATGAAGACTGCAGAAAACCACAGAAAGGGCCTTGGAGATTTGAATGAAACTAAACAAGTTTTGTAAAAATGGAAAAGTTGATTATCATGATCCAGTATGGAATATGCACCCTCTCCTACAAAAAAAGACACAAAAGAAGTTAATGGAGTTTTAGCTCACAGAAACTTTCAGATGCAGTGTTTTAGGAACAAAGCAATAAAACCATCCATTCCAGCCTTAGGCCACTTTGGGATGGGCATTTGGTCACTTGTCCACTACTCCTGGCCACTCAGTAGTTTCCTTTTTAAATAACATTGGCACATAGTCTTTGATGTCAGGGTCACAAAATGGTGCCTTGTTGACTTGGTTTGGCTTGCCTACAGGCTTCATTGGATTCACAATTGTAATAAATTACTTGCCAAGAGGAAGACACCATCATCCTCTATTTAAAAATTCCTATTCCTGGTTTCCCCTGAAAAATGCAGATCTGGCATTACTGGGCAGCACTCTTATCCTCATTCATGCATCAAAGGTCTGTAGGTCACTCATTTTCTAGAACACTCTGTACCAGGTGCCGGGGAAGCTGTGGTGAACAATGAAGTCCTTGCTCTTGTGGATTCATGCCCTAAGGAGGAGAGAATTACAGTTTTGTGTATTCATGGTACATTAATCAAAGAATTCGTGCAATCAGGTCACTGATTTAAATTGTGTACAAGTGAAGGTTGCTCAGAAGGAGTGACATTTGAGTAGAGATGGAGGTGATGAGGAAGGGTCCAGCAAAACAAAGATTGGAAGAGGAAAGGAGACAAGGTAGGGACAGTTTGTTGTATGTAGGGAGCTGAGGAAAGGAAGGTGTGTCTGCAGGAGTAGTATGGGGGGATAAGATAAGAGAAGAAGGCAGGGCTGGCTCCTGTAGGATTTGATATGTAGGGGTCAGGTTGTTATAAAATGGAGTCATTGATGGCTTTAAGCTGGGGATGATGTAATCTGATTTACATTATTGAAAGTTTTCTTTCCTCTCCATTATAAAAAATGGGATATAGGGCAACAGGGTTGGGCAGGGGGGGCCACAGATAGGGATGCTGCATTATGTAGGTGAAGATAAGCTTGGATGAAGCTGGTGAGTGGTGGTGCAGAGAAGGAAGACCAATTTGGAATGTATTTTAGACCCACTTGTCAACTGCATATAAGAAGTGAGGGGGAAAAAAGAGGAATCAAGAACAGAGCCTGGATTTGGAGGCTATGCAATTGGGTGGGTACTGGCTTCCCATCTTACTGAGACTGGATTAGCTGGAAGAGGCGCAGGTTTGCTATGTAGGAAATTAAGAATTCTATTTGGCTATGTTAAGTAGGGGATATCATAAAGGCAGTTGGATCTAAGGTTCTGGAGTTTGGAGGAAAGATGAGGGCTGAAGGTGTCATTTTGGGTGCTATATCAGGGAAGGTCCTGGCCACACCTAAATGAGGAAATGTAGGAGAGTTTTATGAAGGGACCATCTAAAGTTGTGGGCAGAGAGTTATGGAGAGCCAATAAGGGATGGAAAAGCCCCCCAGAGCTAGAAACAAGAGTGGAGCCACTCTCAGCCCTAGATCTGCAGAATCAAGGGGAAGGAGAGTTATCAGAACCTGGAGAGACTGTAGGAAAGGCCACTTGGCAGGCTGAGTCCTCTATAATATAGAGGTATGGCCACCACCATTTCATGACCCTCCAGGGAGGAATTCCTCTCTTCTTCCAGTCTCCAGCTGGCTCCACCCATTGGCTGAACACAACAGGAAACCAGAGGACAAGGAGACCCTAAAGACCAGCCTTGCAGGGTGTGGATCCAGTCTTCTTGATGATGTGTATGTCAAGGTCACCAGCTGGGGGCTGCTTGGGGAAGGGGTGAAGTGAGCAGGAGAGGAAGTGGGGAGGACAGCAGAGAGGGTTGAAGTGGAAGGAGGAGATATGCAGTGGGTCCTGAGGGATGTGAAGAGGTCTCTGGCATCCATGACCATGGATTTGAAGTGATAGCACAGTTATGTTTCCTTTCCTTGGTTCAAGTGCTCAGGTGCAGGTGTGCAGTAGGGTGGAGCTTTGCCAGGTGAGCATAGGAAAGGCAGATGTGGGTGGAGAAGACAATGGTGCTCTCAGAGAAGTGCCACTTGCCAAAACTCAGCTGAAGCTTAGATATGGTGCTCCCTCTTGTTGGGAAATGTGTCTCCAGGTCACAGACAAGAGACCATTCCCCCACCAACCTGCCCCCATCTCAGTTATTAGCTTCACCTGTATGGGCCCTGTTGGTCCACTTTCAGAATCCAGCTTTAATTCATTAAGTAATCTACTTTATCTTTCTCAACAATCCACTCAAACTCAGCATGGTTTCATCATCTCAGTAGTAGACATGTGTTTAAGACTGTGGGCATTGACACTAGACTATGTGGACTTGAATCCTGGCTCTGTGTGACCTTGGGGAGGTTATATAACCTCCCTGTGCTTCAGTTTCCTTATCTGTAAAACAGATACTAATCATGACTCCTTCAAAAGATTGTTTAAGGATCCAATTCATTGATACCTATAAAGTGCTTAGAATAGTGCTTGGCCTATAGTTTTGCCCTACAAATGTCTGTTATTATTGTTACCATTATTATTATGTGTAGGAGCATCAGATGGGGGGAGAATATCACCAAAGGAAGTGGAAACAAAATGGCTTCTCCCTTTCCTATCTTTCCCCTTTCAAGGCGAGTCACCATTGATTGGCTTCTTAGCCATATTGCCACTTTCAGAGCAAACAATCAGCTGCCTTTTTACTTTTTGTTTTTTTTTCTTTTTTGCAATATGGATGAAAACTGGCATTTAAAGAAATACTGAATGAGCTGCTGGAGTGGAAAGAGCACTGGGCTTGGATTAGCAGTTGGCCAAGCTCAGTATAGAATGCCTTTGGGCCTCTAGTGACAACTTCCTCAACTTACAGATGAGGACATTGAGTCTTGGGGACCTCCAAAATCTCTTCCAGATCCCAGAGTCTTCACATTGCTTTCCAACCAGTATCAACCACATGTGCAAGTCCTGTGAAAAACATAAAAAGGAACCTGGGGATTGAATGGCCAAGAATTTCTTGGCCAAGGGAAGGCCATGTTTATTCCGGCCGTTCAATATCATGTTGGGAGAGGTGAAGCCAGGGATTTTGTTAGCTCCAATATCTGGAAGCTTGTAAGGCTGTTCCGGTAAATTTTATCCCGGTAACCCCCATCCTGAAAAGGTGCAGGCCTCTGTGCTGTTCTTCTAGGTCCTACACATTCTATACTTGAATGATCTTGGTTTGTCTCTGTGTTGACACAACCAATGTGCTTTGTAATCACAAGTTGACACTTAAGTCAGATGAGGGGGTTTTCTTGATTGCTTCCTCTGGGACCCAGCCCCATAGTGCCTTCTGCCCACCCCATTCTGGTGCTTGGCTGCACTATGCTTCACCATGAGAAGCAAACCTCCATTTATTAACGTGTTCTTGGGACTGGAGAGTATGGGAATTGGTCTTTCCAGCTTGGGAGCAAATATGGACTATTAAATGCCAGAAGAAATTTGACAGTGGACTCCCTTGACCTATCACTTTTATATATCCCCCTCCACCTTCCTCCTTCACCTCTCTCACTTTGAAAAGAAACGTCCTTTCTGAGGGGCAAGGCTAATGATTTTATTTGACTGTGGAACTTTGTCTTGGCTCCCCTTTCAATAAATATCTGACCAGACAGAGAGGGTTTCAGAGATGCATGCCACTTCCCCACCAAGGGCCTGGGGCTGGTTGCCTATGTGTTTTGATGAGCAGCCCTGAAGGCGGTGCTCAAAAATGAAGGGCGAGCAAGCAGATGCAGGGGGTCACCTCAGCAGCCCTTCACCCCGTTCCTTTTCAAAGGAAAGTTTATTAAAAGAAGCACGAACTCCAATTGCAGAGTCCTGTGTTTGAAAGAAGAGGTCTTGCAACAAACATTTCCGTCTGTAAACGTCTAAACCTTTCAAAAGATTAAAGGAAATTAGTGCTGGCGTGTTTCATTAATTTGGCACCACGGTGGAGGAAATGTGGTATTCATTTCATTCGGGTGGATTATGAAATGTGTCAGTTTTTCCATTCTCTTTCTCCAGGGCATTTTTTTACTGTAAGGCCTGTCATGATGACATCACAGATCCCAAAAGAATAAAAAAATGTGGCTGCAAACGGCGTAAGTAGTGTTTCTTTCCCCCTTCCCTCCCTCTTTCCTTTTCCCCAAATTTGTTTCCCTTCTCCTTTTCCTATTAAAGAAACACTAAACATCAAGAGATTTCTTGGGTATGTTTATGTTTCACCCAGCAGTTTAAAGAGACATAGAATAAATACCTGTCTTCGCTTTGTTAGAGCAAGGATGAAAAATCACCACCATCAACACCTTTGAGTGAACCTAGTGCCTAATCCCCACCTTTGGACCTTAAAGGGATACTGAGGTGCTTGTGTTCACTTGAACATAGTCAGTATGGTGTATGAGAAGGAGGACCGCTAAGACCATGGAGGAGGGAGTATTTTTTGCATAGTGATTTTCAGTGGTTGGGGGACCAAGTGTAAAGATGAGTACTAAAGGGAAATGGAGTTTGAAGACTCTGTCTCCCAAATGGGAACTGCTTCAAGGTTTGATACCAAAGTCCAGAATTTTCACTTGTGGTACCCTCAAACTCACCCAGGAGGAGAATTTGACCATGACCAATCAGCTTTGTTTGCCATTGCTCCAATAACCAACCTCAGACACCATTGCTCCTTGGGGTAGACTAGATTGATCTCAGTAGCTTTGGGCATATCCTGTCTCAAATCTCTTCCAAAGCCACCTGCCAGTGGGACTTCTTGAGAAAGATATGGTATGTCAGGAACGTTGGGTCATGAGCTCTCCAGAAGCCATGACCTAAAGTGGACTTGCCTTAAGAAGGCCATGCCTTTTGCAGCAATCATGTTGCATTGCCTAATAGAAATTGTTCATGGCCATAAAGAAAACAATAATAATGATGCCTTCCTTTCTATGGTGATTTAATGTTTTCAGAGCTCCTTATTTATGATCAGTATTTTCTTTGATCCTCATCATAACCCCGGGTAATTGGCAGGGGATGTTAGTAATTCCATTTTACAAAAAGAGGAAACTAAGGCTCCAAGTTTAGTGGGAGGATGAGATTCCAAGAGTCACACTGACCCAACAGACCAGGGCTCGGGCTCACACAAAGGCCTTCCGATGCTGTGTACTCAGTGCCCTAATTACATTTGCAAGAGAGAAGGGCAAGGCAATGACCTTGGCTCTGATGAGTAGAAGCACAGTTATGAAAGATCGCCCCATAAAATGCTTTTCCACAAGCAGAAACCAGAGAGAAGAGCACTATTCCTGGGATACGCCAACCAAAGCAAGGGCTTTTTTCACTGTACTCCTAAAGGGGACACAGTAATGTAAACCAGTAAGATATAAATATCCTGCTGGATTACGAAGACATCCAAACTCTTAGGCAAATACCCATGGGAACGCTCTTGGTCGAGAGCAGATTCAGTATAAATCCTCTGAGACTGGTTCCCAGTTTGAGGGCAGCTGAGGCCCACTGTTCTGCTTTCTCCATGGCTGTTCCCCCTAGCTCTGACACCTTACTAAGATGAGTATTTATCGATGTCTCGGACAAGAGACCCAGGCAAAGGTCTAGAGGTCTAAGAATTCTCTGATTCTGACAACTTAACAGGAAGAGCATCTAAGGATGCGTAAGGTCTAGAACAAACCGACCTCACTTCCAATCCCCTGGACTCCATGACACAAAAGGCCCTCCTTACCAGGCCATGCACCCCAGCGTGGTTGATTGTGAGCACAGAAACACAGCTCAGCTGACCAGGCATCCCTCAGATTTTTCCATCAGAGGAATTCAGTATGCCAAGGTGGAAGTAAACCAGTGCAACAAACACAAAATGGTTAACTCCATTGTAAGGAAACTTTGGTAGTAGAGGGTGTTGGGAAATGCAGGAGAGTGTCAAGGCCAATAATCCATGACCAGATTATCTGCCAAAGACCCTGGTCCCATGGGGTATCACTGAAAGTTACTTATTGATTAGGCATCCACGTATTTTTTGAGTACTTTCTTTGCGCCAGGTACACACTTGATGCCAGGGATGGAAGAGTGAACAAGATAACATCACTATTCTTCTGAAGCCTTCACACTAGTAAATGAAGACAAACAATCATCATAGAAGCCATTAAATAAATTCAGGTAGAGTCAGATGCTATGAAGAGAGGAAACTGCCTGAGGATATGGGGAGTCTTGTAGGGCTGTTGCTTTAGCCAGGAAGCCTCCCTTGGGAGATGACATTGAAGCTGAGACCCTGTCCAGGTAGGTAGAAAAGCAAAGGCAAAGATCAAGAGTCAGGAATAAGTTTAAAGTGTTGGAAGGAAGGAAGGAAGGCAAGTCAATGGGGCTAGTGGGGCTGGGGAGAGAACAGAATGAAAGGAGTACAGAGAGGAAGACAGGGGCCATGACAAGAAACTTGGGTTTTAGTCCTATTACAGATAGAGCCATTGGGAGATTTTGAGCAAGAACACATCATCAGTTCCCATATGGGATGACCTCCATTGTGACTGGATAGAGAATAGGCTCTAAGAAGGTGAGGGTAGAAGGCAGAATGATGGAAACAAAGTGTCTCTGATCCCTGCTCTGATACTGGAATGTTCCACTGCAGTGGAACTCAGCAGAAAGTTCTTTAAGTCCCTAGAAATGAGGAGCTCTCTAGGTTATTTTTTCCACCCTGGTTCCAAGCTAGCGCACAGCAGCTGACTTTAGCTTCATCCTGGAGGGAGAACCATGTAACTGTTGGAAATAATTTTATTCTCTTCATTCCCATTAAAGCTGGTTCAGCTAGTGAAGGGTCTGATCTCTCACCATGCATGGCATGGATTGCCACAGAAGTACTGCCTCTCAGAGCTAAGCCAGCATGACAGAGGTCTTGCCCCTGTCTCTCCGTACCCCTTTCCCTCTTGGACTCATCTCATAGAGGCCCCCGGCTGTGAGGTTAATGTTTGATAACAATCAAAATTGTCCAAATATTGTTCTTCCCAATTAAAAGGCCACAGCAGCCTGTGTTACAGAGGGCAGGATGCAGATGTGCATGTGTAAGGAGTGGGTCAGAATAGAGTGACTTATTGAACATGGGCCTCCCCATGCATACCAGGCAAGTCAGGAAATTGGGGAAGATAGGTTTTGGTTGCAAAGAAACTTTCAGGAGAAGGAGCTAGGCTTGTGAATATAATGTATCGAGGGTGGGAGTGGGGTGGGGGTTGTTCCTGTGCCTTTGAATGCACATGGCCTGGTGCCCCAAGTTGGAGAGGGCAGATCACCCCCATACACATTTGTCCAAGCCTGTCAGGCCAGGTGTTCATAATTCATCCTGGAACAGTACATCTCCATGAGGGCAGAGCTGATGACAGTCAGTGCTCTGTATCCGCAGCTTCCTAACCCTCCCCTTCCAACCTCGCTCTTCCCTCCTATCCCCACCCCCATGCTCCCCATTCACCTTAAACATTTCATGCCATACTGTCTGGAGCCATCTCGAGTGTGGGCATTCCGTCTGGAAATCCTGTGGTAGTATAGTTTAACTTTTGCATTTCTTTCCATTTCTTCATAGCATTCCATCAAGGAAGAGAGTCAAATTCAGCTGTCTGGCCAAGGAGCAAGCTCTGAGAAACTACTATTTACCCATTTTCTTCTTCTGTATAACAAACTTGGTCTAATGATTTACATTTTTTCCCCCAGCCTGTAAAAGTTTGCCGAAGGGTGGACTCCTAGGGGACAAGTCATGTCTGAATTGATGTGTTTGAAGGAATTTTCTTGAACTTCTAATCATTGACATATTTTTGATTTATTTTTTTTTCCTCTTTGCTGCCTTGGAATACGGCCCCTACTCTATTTTAACTGCACACTGGTAGTGATATATTGTGAGTAAAACGGGTTCCCAGTAGCCCGGAGTCCAGTTCCCCCTGTCTTTCTCTAGAAGAGATACTTCTTTTATTTTCTGTACAGTTTCAGTTTCTTTTTTTCTTTTGATATTTATGTTGCATGTAGCAGTGACATCATGCCCCGGCTCCCTCATCCAACACGGTCTGCAGTGTAGCCTGGAGCTGGAGACCCCTGAGAGCAGGGGGCCACCCTCCGTTCATCTTCCCATCCCCCAGCCTCTTGCCAGCTTCTGGCGCTGTCTTATTTTTCCATTTGAAAATAAGACCCCGACAACAGTGTTTCTCTTGAAGGCCTTGTCTCGGGACCTTTAGGGGACGCTGAGTAGGCTGAGGTAATTACCACTAGAGCTGTAGATGCCTCGTCAATTGGGCGTCATTGTCATGCTTGCCTTTGATAAATTTTACCTGGTCTCTGCTATTGAGCTTGAATTCCTATCCTGAAGGAAACACACATGCTATATATATATTCCTGTGTTGTGATATATATATGATATGTACCAGTACTTTATATGTAAAAATGAACATTTTTATATATAAGCACAGAGATATTTTATAGAGAGAGTGATGTATTTATTACAATATACGTACCTCTCTATATGAGAAAGTGCTTGCTAAGGAATTAATTGGACATCAAACTTTGGGATTGTAAGTATGTTAAAACTACCTTACAAGAGACAAGTATTTCCCCAGTGGTAATTATTTCCTACAGTCTATGAAGTTCCCTTGCTTTAAAGTTTCTCTTTCAATCGGTACCCACTAAGACACACCCCATTTTTCTATGGGTGTTAGTCAGGCATCTTGGAAGATCCATTGACTTGTTTAAGATGGAGAAGATGGCTCAAGGAGAAAGTTCCATTTCATTAGGGAGCTATGTAGAAGTCTGAACAAGTAAATGTTAAGTCTCTGAGCCTCTACACTTACTCACAGAATAGGACCCCTCTCACCCGCAGATGTGGCAATTTTAGGGCCCATGTTTCTGTATGTGACTCAGAGCAATGTTGCATTCAGTGGCTCCAACAGGGAGCATCACTGGGTCTTTATACATGTTCATGAGACTCTACTGAAAACAGGACCCAACCTGCAGACCAGTTGAATATGGTCCTGGAATTTGGAGAAGTCTCTGCACTCAGAATGCTCATTGCCTTTGCACCAAACAAGTGGGTCATCTGGTTCTGGCTAGTCTTCAGAGTTTGAGGGCACAGAATGCTCAATGTACAAGCAAAACAAATCAATGACATCTTCAGTTCATCATACAACACTGCCCAAATTGATTGTGTGGCCCCCTGCAGAACACCTGGAAGGGTGGCTGGAGGGCATGTGGCACTTTCATGCCTGCAGAGGCACCCCCTGTACCTAGTGATCCTTCAGAATCAGACAGAAAACATGATGTTAATCAACAGACAACCCTAGTGCCAAATTCCTCTGCCTTCCTCAACCACAGTGTGGTGTTGAGGGCAGGATCCACTAATTCTGTACACTTAGAGCTACTGATGTTAACTAGCTTTTTCTTTCCCCTCTTTATAATCTTGGAAAACCACCTGGAAGATCCTTCTTCTCCCTGCAGAAGTTAATAGGAGGAATTTTACATGGTGAAGACATCATTCCTCATTTACAGGACTGGAAAGAATGGTCTCTGATTTTCAGTGTCACACCAAACGAATGTTTCAACCCTATGCCTCGGTAGACTTTTTGTTCGATGGATACTTTTACTTACCACTTTAGCTGCTGCTAGGCAGCTTTGGGGTTCAGCCTTCAAATGAATCCTTCCTTCATTGGATTGATTTTAACCCTGTGATTGCGATCTAAAAAGTATCAGTGAAGTGAAAGGCAGACTCTTTTTCCTTCAACATTAGTCTTCCTTTGAATTTGCTCCATTTGAACTTAAAATACTTTTTCTTCAGCAGTTGGAAAACTCCACCTGAGCCTCTTAGTCCAGCACTGCTTTTCCTGCCCCTTCCAACCCTCCCTGGAAATTAAGATTCTGCAATTGGAAATTGGCTGACAATTTGGTTGCTGATGTGGGAGGCAGATGGTGCTGAGAACAGGATGGAGTCCAACTCCCTCTTCATTCCAGGCTTGGCTCAGAAGGGCTAGCCAGCAGAGAGCCCGAGTTTGACAGCTGATTGTCAGTTTGACGCAAGGACAGAGCAGTAACTGAGCCACATCTACAGCAGCCACTTCTCTACAGGTTTCCTTTCTCATGATCATGACCTTCGAAAATATAGGAAAAGTGCTCTAAGAGTATTTCTGAGCCATCTTGCATTTTTAAACACTTAGGCGTAAACAGATAGCTTTGATGATGTCTATTAGGGAAATACTTGTATTTTATCTCTACAAAGATAGAAGTCATAATGGAAATATTGGATGAATATCCACTTCATTGTGGTGAAGGAAAGCATGTAAAAGCTTTTTCTCAAATTGTAAAACTGCTAAGACAGTTCTGTGGAGAAAGGTGAGACCCAGGGTCTAATTCTTGGCAGCCACATAACCTCTTTGAATCTGTGGCACTGGCCCAAGAACAAGAACCTTGTGATGTGGGCCAAAGAGAAAACTGAGTCCCCAGAGGCTTATGTTTCTGCTTTCCCGGAGTTAAGTTGGCCTATGGGGCCAATCAATTGAGCATAAACTTCCAAAAGCCCTAAGACGGAATGACAAGTAGCTACAGTATTCACACCTACCAGAGACACACTCTTGTCTGTTGCCTATCTCAGGAAGCTACAGCAGGGCTTTGAGGAGACCCAGCCAGCTGGGGCTGGTGTGGGCCCAGTCTGCTGGCCATGGCTAGGGTGTTTGCAAGTTGTTGCTCAAGACCCACTCTGGAACCGGCTCCTAGAATTCTCTCATCCCCACTGCCCCCTAAACATCCACAGTTGAATTGTAAGAACCATTGGATTGGAATGACACTGCACAGATTTCAATTCTTGGAGGCAATCCCTTTCTGCTCCCTTTCAGAGAAAGGCCAGCTAGTTTGGGTGGTGTCGACTAGCTGCTCTTCCACAGAGATCCACTAGATGTCCTCATAGATCCACTTTGTAATCCTGGGGAAAAGTCCCTTTCCTAAGGATTGGGATTTGGGAAGAGAGCTTTGGGTGACTATGTAAAACAGAAACCAGCAAACACCAAAGGTGAGAGGGCACTTTATGTGTCCAGGGAGTAGATTAAGAAACTTCTGTTTTAAATAAATACCAAAACTTTTGAAGTTGCTCTTTGAAACCTAACCTTGGGAGTTTTAAGTGGCATTCTGTATCTGAAATTAACCTTCTAACCTACATCAGCTCTAGAAAAAGGAAACAATCATGGAGAGGTGGAAATGAAACACCAGTGGTTCTGAATATCTGTGATTCACTAAGACAGACCTGGAGGATTAGGAAGCCAGAGAAAGTTGAAGGAGACCGGGGGTAGTGTTTTCCAAATCAGGAGGTCCAAGTCTTAATTTGGATATAATTTTATTTTACAACCTAAGAGTAAAATTGTACACACAGAATGTTCATGTATTCTGAAACAGCTACCACCAAGCAGGGAAATCCTCAAGCATTTTTAGTTAGAGCACTTGTTCAGGCTCATGACTCAGCTAATGGCACAACAGAAGGCTCTTCCTAGTGGGATGCACCCCCTTCAAGCCTGATGAATCACTCCACCAGAAGGGAGGTCACGGGCCTTTCCTTTTAAGAAGGTGGACCCAGAAGTGTATATAGGTGAAGACATCTGAGGGGCGGGGATGTCCATGAAAATGGACTATTCCAGAAGTAGAGTGAGAGCCACCCTCCAGGCCGGTGGTACCTTGGTCTAGACATTGTAATTCACAAAGGTTTGTCAACATGTGGGGCTCAATCATTTTTAACTGTTTCTGTCTTGTCTTTGAGCCTCTCATTGATCATTCTTGCTGGGTTTGTGTGTGTGTGTGTGTGTGTGTGTGTGTGTGTGTGTGGTAGTGTTTATGTGTCTTCTGAGATTTCTATTTTGTATTTGGTGTGAGTGTAAAAGTGATGACTGGGGAGGAATGACGAGTAATAGCATGTTTGCTTTTTTATGCATATGCTGCTTTGGAATGTGACTGCTTATAATTAACATTTAATCTTCTTATAGCAAATGGTTTTTTGCTGCTTCGATTACCAGTTTCAGCCTGTTCCTGCATGCTAACAATATGAAATTTTAGAACAATGCATGGTCTTCAGAACAGCCAGGAATAACAGTTGCAAACAGTTCCTGAGAGTCACTGGGTTGAAGTTCTGTTTCCTCCCAAAGCCCTTATCAAGTACAAGGCTAAAAATCACCCATTAGGATGGGCTTACCTCTGACAGAATCATTTCAAAAGTTATCCTGCCTCATTCTCCCTCCCCTTGTCCTTAAAGACGGGTATACATAGAGGAACTCTCTTTCCCTATAAATGTGTCAGATTCTATTATTGTGTATGACCCAAAATGGCAGTATGGAAATGAAAACCAGGGGCTGTTGCTAATGAGAAGCATAGCGTTTCAGAGTTTGATGGGCTTCTCTTCTGCTACAGCATTTGATTAAATTTTTTTCAAAACAATTTATTTACAGTGAAACAAAAAAATCATCTTTGTTTCCCTCCTCTGTGTAAATCACAAATCAATATTTCCAGTAAAAGAACTAAGCAAAAAACAAGCGAGCCGTCTCCAAGTTGTACAACAGATCTGGATGCATGTAAAATAACTTTATTTTTATGGCTTCGGCTGGAGACTTTTTCCTCTTTCTTGACTTCAGCCACTACTGTCTGGGCATTCATGCCATGCCTTCTAAAGTCTTCCAATTCAAATGCTATAGTGGACCTTTTTTTTTTTTTTTTTTTGGTAAAAGCTCAGCTCAGGAATGATGTGTGCCATGCACCGAAGAGGGCTGAGGCTGCATGGTGATGATCTGAATGACCGGCTAGCGAGGATGCTAAAAGAACATGTCACTAAAAATGGGAGCCAAGTTTACAGGAATGAATCTCTCATTCATCTCCCCCAGTGCCTGTTCTTCACAATCATAACGTTACCCCTGCTTGACAAATACACTGGATGGCAAGCCATAAAGGTCTTAGAACAGGACTTGACCCATTTGAGAGATTTAAACCCTTCTTCCTGGTGACTGTAACATTCAAAGAGGGCAAAACCACAAGCCATATTTTAAAGTAAGAGTGTAACCATTCTCCACAAAGAAAAAGAAAGTAGGGGGGGGCGTGGAACGACTTTTAAAACGGAAGGTGTGGGCGCAGGGAATCACACCTCTCCAGTTCAGCCTTGCTATTTGGCTATGCTGTGTGGAATAAATACAAGTTCTTCTCCAGTCCTGTGAGAGAAGCAGGCTGGGTCATGCTAAGTGATAAGCAAACACGTTTGCCTGTTGTAGCATCAAAATGAGGCACAAAAAAGCTTCCTTGTTCTGAAATATAAATTGGCTTGAGGAATAGGGTGAAGTGTTTTTGAGAACCACTACAATGATGTCCAGCAAGTTTTGTAGGTTAGCACGCAACTTGGATCTGCAGGCAGTCCAGCTCCTACGATATAAGTTTAGAAGAGGTATCAGTGTTACATGCAAATATAAATAAGGTAATTTACGTGAGACCTCATCTCTTACTTCATGTTTTATAATCTCTAATCTATTTCGGCCAACGTTTCATGTGTAAGAAAAAAATTATGATTAATCAATAGCCCGATGGCCTTCTGAATTTTTGGTGGGTAGGGAGAGAAAAGCAGATGCGATTTTCAGACTCTCCCAGCTTTAAGAAGAAAATACACCCATGAGTAGCTAAATGCATTCCAATAGACCAACATCTCATATGCTTTTGGTGATTTCTTATTTGTGAACTGCCTTTAATGTCAAATACGCAGCGTTAGCCTTGAGTAGCTGCATTTCTTATATGGACAGATTTGGATATTTGTTCTGTCAAGAGTAAATTTAAATTCCTGTAGGCATCATGTAAACTCACTCTGGGGAAGTTCAGCAGAGGCATCCTCAGATTCTATATTAACATGTAATCGTTTCACATCTAATTTGATGAAAGCTTGTCCTAGGCTCTGCCTAATGCCCAGAAATGGATGGAAATTAGAAAGCCTACATATTAGATATTTTGCAACTCGCAAAAACCATTTATTGTACCAAATAAGCAATTAATTGATTGGCTGTGTGTATATTTTGACCTCCTGTATTAATTGCGCCAGGGGAAAAATGTCGGTTACATTTTTGCTGTCTCTAACATGCTCTTCTTCTCATCCAAGAACCCGATTGTAATCAGCCATGCCCTTTTCCTTTAGTCACCCGCTTTACCTAGGGGAGAAAAATAATACCCAGCAGCCTTGGGGAACTATACAGGCAATTTATATTTTCGCTGCTTTTTTTGATGTACAACCAAACTGTTACCAGCAGTCACTCTGCATTTTTTTCTGGGTCAAGACTGTTAATGTGAACTAAGACCTGTGTTAAATCCCTCTAGCTCCCTTCTAGCTGCCTTGCTGTGTGTGACCTTGCCATTAACTACCGCTCTTCCTCTCCTCCCATCCAACCACATGGTTATAGCCAAGATGTCCATCTACAAGAGAATGAGACGGGCATGTTGTTTTGATTGCGGACGTTCTGAGCGTGACTGCTCGTGCATGTCAGGCCGTGTGCGTGGTAACATGGACACCCTTGAGAGAACCTTCCCACTTTCTTCTGTCTCTGTTAATGATTGCTCCACCAGTTTCCGTGCCTGTAAGTTTAACCCCGACTCCCGGAGTTCCGTGTCTGTGCTGTCTGTGGTATCATGCCCGTCTTGTGTCGTGCCGTGTGGTTCTGTGAGTCCGTCGGGCTGATGTCTTCTTCCCAGTGTGGCCTTGTGTGTGGTGACTGGTGTGTTGTCCTCGCTGCTGTGTCCCTGTGTCCATGTTGGGGAAGGCCCCCTTGCCATTCTTTTAACTCGTTGTGCTTCTCTTACTGGTGTGTGGAACTGTGATAGTCTAGTCTAGTGATATTCTCCCTCTCTCTCCTTTAAATAAATGGAAATGGAAATTAATGTGACAGCGAATCAAATACCATATTAATACAAAAATGTGTGGAAATGCATATCTTCATATTTGGGTAAAGGCTCTATACCAGATTGGGTTGGAGGGAGGAAGGAGAGGACGCAAGTAGAAAGAAGAGGCCAACTCTACCCTTCAGTTGCTTTTAGTGAGCTTAAATCATTTCCAAAATACAACAGAGCTAGGATGAATATGGATCTCTTTTATTTTTCTTTTACCTTGTCTTCCTAACTTGTAGCTCATTCCTCCAGTGCCAGATTGTGTCCTATGTCCTAGGAAAGAATATTCTAAATCTGTAAGCCTATGTTGACTGGTGAAGCCTAGGGCTCTTCTCAAAAAGATGACTAGTTCAAAGGATCATTATTTTTCCCAAAATAGGAACTTCTGTTGAACTAAGGTCTTCTGTAGCCATTGTGGCTCCAAATAACCCAAACTGTAAGCAATGAAATGCCATGATTTCCCAGAATCCTTTGCACCGGGCTTAGAGGCCAGTCTTCTTTGTTACTCACAAGTTCAGAGATGTTAGTGAACCAGTCAGGGTCTTGCAGCTGGCAGCACTGAGACACACCAGGTGTCTGAGGCCTCCCTCTTCCTTGTTCTTCATGATGGTCTTTGCATGTATTTCACTGACATGGTTCACGGTGATGTCACTGGAAGCTCTAGCTTGTACACTGAGATACGGGTCCCGATCTAAGAGCTGAAGACGTTATATTTCACGTGAGGACTTGGCTGTCTTCCAGTGTGGCTCTAAGTTTATCACATTTTTGGTAGCATGAGAGGTAGATGATAATTCTCTGTCCTGTGCTTCATCCCTTCCTCTGGAAAGCACCTGACACATTTATTGGTAACCATATTGCCACCTGTTCTCTCCCCTTCTCAGTGCCCAGAGCTGGTTGAAATAAACTTTCACCAGCAGGAGTAAATTCATGTTGGCAATGAGGGGGTGAGGGAAAGGGAAGGGCACTTTCCTGTTGAGCATTTATTCCCGTGAAGAACTTACTGATTCACTTGTGCGGTTGTCAAAGGTGATCCCAGCATGGGGTGCTTGTGGGACAGTGATCCATAGAAGTTCCCAGGGCTGAAGGAGCCCTGACTTCACTGAATGCCCTGGTGTGGCATGCCGTGTCAGGTGCTGGTGTTTGAACCTGCTATTCAGGTCTGAGGCAAAATCTGGGCATCAAACTGTTTTAGAAGGCATTTGGGAAAGTTGTATTTAGAAGGAGAGAACCATCCTTTCTCATTCGTGATTCACTGTTCTTCCAGAAGAGTGTCAAGAAACAGGATTCATTTTTTAAAGTGATACCTAATGGAGGTTGTATTGAGAGGGATTTTGGACTGTCCCAACCACATTAGCTTAAAATCCTAGGAAGGAGGTTTCCTTTTATACAAATGCCACAGTGTGAACTTTTACCCCTTTATTCTTGTGAGAGTTCTTGTTAGTTCCCATGACACTGCAAGGTGAACTCGGTCACAGCCACACAAGGAATTGGTCCGCTATGTGTGGCAAGACCCTGGGTTCAAAGACAGGATCCAGTGAGGAAGGAGCATAGGAAAGAACTATGGTGGCACAGTTTCGCCACAACTTTGACTGATGGCAGCGAAAATAACCACAAGCCATGGGGTTACCCGTCTGCCTAAGGCACAACTTTTTCTGTGTTCAGATAACCACTAGGCTCTAAAACCTTGGCTAGAGAGTCAGTGGCGAAAAGGAAGGAGCCATTCAGGCTGTATGTGGTCCTGTCTTGGCACTGGGCTACCCATACTGATCCCAGCAAAACGTGTGTCCCCTGTGTGGGGCCCATGATACCCAGTGTGTGTAATTTCCATTTCATCCAAGAGAAACCATAATTGGAGGGATTTCTCAGCTCTGCAATTTAATCCAAGCATTGATGGAGGCCAGGAGAAGAAAAACTTAGGGCGGGATTGTCCCATCCTCTCAGAGACATCCTGTGTGTGAGATTGCTGTCCCTCCCTCCCTCCTAAATCAGCCCCACCGTGGAAAACATGGAGCTCTGGGCTGTGTGTTGAAGCCATAACTGGTACTGACAGCTCGGGGGTGGGAGGGGTCACCTCCTCTGTTTCATCAGTCTTCCCGCCGTCCTCACACCATCAAACAAAAGCAGATTTCCTCCACCCCTGTGTGAGTCCTCTCACCTTTGACCATTAACAATACGTTGGAAAAATCCACTCCAACTTGAACCCCTGCATGTACCCACATAAACCCTTCTTCTCCAATTAAAAAATGTCTATCCTTATGCAGAACTCTACTGGCAGAGCTCCAATAGCAATCCCTGGGCTCCCCTTGCTGGTGGTGGGGTTGGGTGGTGCCCGCTTGACAGAGCTGGTGGACTCAAAGAGCAGTGGCGAGAGTGGGCTTTTCATTAAATATGAGCAGATGTGAAATGTAGGGGGTTTGACAATTAGAAATGGCAGGAGAAGGGCCCTTGAATCAAAGTGAGGTCAGATGGGCGGATCAGATTACTTCTCTTACATTCTTCAGTTGTTCTGAAAATCATTTTGAATTAGTGTCAGCAGAGCCCTGATGGGTTTTGCCCTTTGTCTTTTATGCTGGGGCTGTATTGTTTCCCAAGACACTCATTAAAGGTCATTATATTATTATGGAGCTTTGCTTTGGTCGCAGTTTCCCAGTTGAGCCAGTGCTCTTTGGAGACTGCCTAATTCATTTCTCTCTTGCCTTTAGTCTCCCTCCTTGGTGTTTTGTTTTTTTTTCTCAGAAGAGGAAAGATTTCCGTTTTCAAGGGACGTTAAATTGAAACACAAAGTCCCATTATGTGTTTTCTGAAGTGGGAAGAAAAGTGGCCAGTTCCCAGAGGAGTAGTAATATATTAAAAGTGTTCAAACAGTTTTAAAAATCCACCTTCTAACAGCAGGGCCCGCTTGCTCCGGCACCTCTTCTTGGGGGTGTGGCCCATCTTTGAGGATCGGTTGCTGCAAAGTCCTGTTCTGCTCCAACTGTTGTTTTCTTTTGAATACAAGAGATGTAAGGTCAGACTGTGCAGACAGAAAGATCTTCAGAGAAGAAGGACTCCTTTACAAAAAAAGTAAAAAAAACAGTGTCAGAAGAGTAAAACAAATAGTGACCAGAAGTATTCATCCAAGACTATGTTTTTGGCAAGACAGAATTGGTCTGTTTGGTAGGCTGGAATCGATGGACATAGCTTCATTTTCTGATCATCCTAGTTTTGTTTCTACTCTGGATGACCCTGGGCAGAAGAACCAGAAAAGGACACCAGCATGATATGGGCCTAGAGTTTTTACAAGTGGCTAGGTCCTAGTACTATCAAATATATATATAAAAAATTATGTCTAGCGACACACACACACACACACACACACACACACACACAGGTAAATATAGATATAAGTTCTAATCAGGGCCATTTCCCCTTCATACAAGTTTGTAAAATAGTGCTTTTTCTCTGTTCAGAATTTATTCTTTTATTTCAGTCTTGCCTCGTATCTGATTGCTAAGTCTAATAGAAAGGGACAATGAAAATTATAATGCAGTGTCAACATGGGACCCTATTGACTCAAACCTCCTGAGACCTGTGTGACACGGTGCCGGCCACAAACCGTCAGCAGCCCTGGCATGAAAAAACTCATCATGTGCTGAAAGAGAAACAGATCTTTAGACTTGCACTTGGAAATAGTTTTTAGCTAAAGTTCACATGCGATCACTCACACCCACCTTTCAATTTACTAATAGTTTAAACCTGCGCAATTATGAACACCCTTTTGCCAACTACTGTAGCTAATTTTAAATGGCACATGACTTTTATTTTGGGAATAAATATAATACAAGGAGGCATTCAACTCCAATGGTTAAATTGAGAGGACAAGTCCAATACCATTAGGTTGAAGGGACACATACCAAAATCAGTTTAGTGTAATCTTGAGTCTTGTCAGATAATAAACAAAAATCAGCTTATTCCGAGTAGCCTTTGGTTTGTACAGGCAGAGAATTAACATTGTCAATAGAACTAAAGTCACTTGAGTGAACTAATGGCATTTTGAAGTACATAAAATCAGATACGAGGGCAAGGGGTGGAAATAGCTCTAGGAAAATGTCTATAACAGGACACGCCCTGCGCGGACAGTCTCCAACGCCTGTTAAGGAGGGATTTGAGTTAATAAGCCGTATTTAAAAATCAACAGCCTATCATTATCTGATTCCTTTTTATGTGTAGTTTTGGGTGACTTCCTCAGGCTCTCCCCTCCTCCCCCGAATTGTATTTGTTTATTTTACTTCTGGGCCCTGAAACCAAAGACTCTTCCCACCATGACCATCAGTGATAAAACGATAGAAACAGAAGAGCTGAAGGAAACTCAGCTAGTCATAGTTTTCCATGCATTCTTTAAGCCCATTCATTCTGGGTCTGCAATTTCTTCTATTTTTCTTGTGCATGCTGGTATGCTCTGTCTCTCTGTCTCTTCCTCCCTCTCCCCCTCTCCTTCTCTATATCCACGACAGTAAATACTGAAGCAGCTTTTGGATTTCACTCTAGCTCTAGCCCGGGTCCACACTCCCTGAATTGGCCATTTGCACTTCACTGCTGGACATGAAAACAGGGAGGCAAATAGGGCCAGACAGCCATTTAATCATTGCAAGAGACTAACATGTGGCTGGGAGGGTGTCTTTGTTGGTAGCAAGCAAGGTTACAAACGCTAATGCCTCTCACTTGATTTTGTGGTAGCTACATTTAGCAATGGGTTGATTGGAAATATGCCTTCCGGGTGCTTCCACACTGGTCAGCTGGTTGATTCAGCATTGTAAGCCACAAAATCATGGGCAAAATTTCCTTTGAAAAGAATCCCCTTCAAATTCCTATCTCTAAAGTTTTCATTCATAATAAATAGATCCTTTCTTTAGTTCGGTGTCTGGTGATGTAGTTGACTTGTACTTCGGGACCTCGTTGTGCTTCTCCCACAAAAGGTGTTGTTGAATTCTTTACGCTAAATATTCTATGAAGAGCCACCTCCTATAGATGAATGAGAGAGGGAATATTAAGGCAAAAGGCAGCCAATTTTTCAAAAGAAATCCCTTGAAACAGAGTTAGGAGACAAGAAGTAGAAAGGTCAGAATGAGGAAAGACAGAAGGGTCCCTCGTGTGTCCCTCTGTCACTTGACACCTCCCTTCCCAGGAGTACGACACTTTAATAAGTGACTCGGCTCTTCAAGGACAAACTAGAAACGGCGTTGGCATGCCACAAGTAGGCTGAGCAGAGGTCCTTCTGCAAGGTGACATGGAAATTATGTTTGCATTTTTACTCAGGACAGTGGCCGCTTGTCACGTTACTCAGCCTGACAGCCCCTACCACCAGGCAGGCAGCAGATTCTCCCTCTTACCTCCGTGGTGCGGGACAGATGTGGCCAGTTAGCTCTCCATCTCCCTCCCTCCTCCACTATCTCAGGCGACAGATGCCAGGGCCAGTCCGCCTTTCACTTGAGTTTTTTTGTCAAGGCTCTGCCTTGAGCCCAAATCCTGACCTTTACTGTATGAAATAAAGTACTGATGAACAAGCAGAGGTTTGAATTAGAGCAGGCTTGGAGCAAATGTCAGGTCCATCTCTGCCTCCTTCCTCCACCTGCATCAGGAGCCCGGATTAGACCCAGTCTGGAGTTTGCAGTGCCTTAGGCTTTATGGGTCTGGGGAGACATAACTTATTAACAAAGAGTTATTAAATTTTTATCAATTTTACAACACAATGTAAATGCCTCCTATGAATCTACATTGTATTCATTATCATTTAAAACGTTAATTAAGTCAAAGTTGCATTTAATTTCTCTCTAAATGGGCCTCTGGGAAGAGGCTTTTAGAAACATCTGTGGGAGCGTGCGGCTTGTGGAGACAGGGAATCCCCCAGCCGGTGTTCAGGATAGCCCCCTGAGTTGATTGCCATTGCGTGCCTGTGGTTAATTTGTTGTGATGCGATTGGGCATCGTCTCAAATTAGTATCAGACCAATAATGGTGTTAAGTCACTGAAGAGAGTCTCATGGGGCGGCAGTGCGAGGCTCCACCCCACGCTGCTGCCTTCAAGTCCCCTCCGGATGGAAGCGAGCCCTAGAGGCACAGTTCCCCTAGTCCCCATCATGCCTGGGATTCCCCCTCCTCCGATGGTGCTCATCGCTTCACTCAGAGGCTTCCTTCATCTGAGCTGGGCGTTTGTCATCCAGCCCAACAGATTCAAGACATTTGCCAACATGCTCCTAGGAAAGATCTTAGCGTTTGGGATTGTTGACTCGGTGTAAGCCTTAGAAGCAATGAGCATAGCAGGAACCATTTTCAGAGGGGAGTGGATGTGGAGATTATACACAGATCAGACTCATCCGTGAGGAGGGTGAGGCTTGCTAAGGTTTGCTGAAAACTTCCTTTCCCTTGTTGAGAAGAGGTTGAAATTTCTGTCTTATCCGAGTAAAGGTCCACTCTCCAGGCAGATCTGTTGTTACATTTATCCTCGTTGTGCAGGCCCCGAGGCTTCTTAAGGTGGCAGTTTTAGGCTAGAGCTTCGCTTAGATTCACATTAAGACGAGGCTTTGTGTAAGGTCAGTTCTTACTGTGTGCAAGGTGCTCTGTCAGGACAGCCAGGGTGTATGTGTGTGTACAAATATACATGTGTATATGGTGTTACTTTAATACATACCATTTTCTGCATTGTAGACACTATGTCCTGTATATATATATATATATATATATATATATATATGTATATATATATATATTAATTTAATCCTTTTCACGAGGTAGTACCTGTTATTTGCAGTTGAGGCAGCTGTAAACTGAGGTGGCTATAAACTGTGCCATTTACAGACGAGGCAACTAAGGCACAGAAAGGTTCAATAACTTGCTTCAGGACCTGCCTGAGTCAATAGGTGGAGCTGGGAATCTAGAGCAAGATGGGTGCCTCCATCCAGGCTGTGGAGCAAGTTGAGTTCCTCAGATACTCCCCAGTTGAACAGCTGCTCACCCGGTTTGGCTGGAGCCTAAGACCGGTTCCCTGGGAGAGGGGCCCTGAAGGGGTTTTGTTCTCACTTTGCAATACCATAGAAAGCATTCAGAGTGTTTGATCTGGAAAAGGACCACAGAGACTTTGTTTTAGGAAGTGTAGCCTCGAAGGCAGCTGTGGAAGGAGGGGCTGGCCTGCTGAGGCACAGTTGAGAGACTCCCCCTGAGGGTGGGGAAGACCAAGGAGGGGAGGCTGTGGTAGGAGGAGACCTAGAGAGCTGCTCTAGGAACCCTGGGAAGGAAGGCTGGAGCTCTAGCCTCCGGGACTGCAGCTGAAGCACATTATCCAAATGCAGATCCAACAAATTAAAAATCTTCTTAAAGAAAGTTTAATTAATGGCTCTGAAGCAGTTGAGTTGCATTCGTTAAGTTTCTTGAGCTTAATTCTCCCCAGCTAACCCAGCAGTCGCGATTCCTATTTGGACTCCTATTTGGAGGGGAATTTACTAAAGCCTTGGCTGGAACTGGAGACCTACCAGGCTCCATCCACTATCCCCCAGTCTTGGGGGAGTGCCATCTCTTTTCCTTCTCGAACCCCTATTTCTTCTTACTCCCTCACCGGCTTCTCCATTTCCAATAAGACTCATGTCTTTTGAGTGTGTGTGATGCAGATAGCTCCCAACTGCTGCCGTGAGCGGTATCGGCCCAGCCTGGGCAGCAGAAACAAAGCAAGTGAGCACCATCAGCAGGGACATGTGACCGGCCCCGAAGGTCTTGGCTCAAGCTCCAAGTGGTAGCTTCAGCTAGAGCTCATGAAAATTATTTTTCATGGCAGTGAGACTCTTCTCTCCGGGTCTTTCTCAGAGAGACAGCATGTCTCCTTACATCCATGGAGGAAAAAATAATAATAAAGTACTTCACATCCCATTCACTGAAAATTCACCAGAGTTTTCAACCACTTATCCCACTCCAGTGGAAATATGGAACACACTTCCTGTGAAGTACTGCCACACGAAATCTGAGGAAGTCCTGTGGCATCTCTTAGTACCATGACACAATCTTCTTCCCTGTTCACAAGACCTTTTTGTTCATCGTGGCTGTATATCCGCCGTCCCTGGCTGTAGGATTTGTGCATGCCATTGACCCCAAAGGGTCATGAAAACAACCCAGAAAAGCACTAGAGTCCTGGGTTCCATGACAGTGCTGGGGCATGCGTGCTGAGAATGCAACTTTGGAGGTGGATGAGGCAGAACGTACCCATGCAACTGGCTGTGTGTTTTTCCTCTCTCAGGGGCTTTCTTCCAAACCAATGTATTGAATTACCTAGATAATCAGGGAATCCTTCACCCCCACATTTACTTACAAGGGTTCTGCTTCCCCAGCCAACTATTTTCCCAAGAGGAATCTATGTGCAGAAACAAGGCCAGCATTGTCAGAACCTCACATTTAAAATCTCAGAGAACATTAAACAAAAAACATTTTTTTTTTAAATGGCTAGACGGTGCCTGGTTTGGAGGGAGATTCTAGACATGTGCATAGACTCTTGGTCTGAGGAGACATACTTCTGGAGTCCAGCTCAGACAAAGTAGGTGAAGGATCTGGACACTCAGAGACCTTTCTTCTCTGACCATCTCACTTCGTCATCTACAGAAAAAGCTATCCTCCTGCAAACAAGGGAAATCACAATCAAGAAGCCCCTCTCACCTCTTCTGCTAAACCTGAAGGCCCCCCCATTCTATCCCTTTCAATAGAGCAATGTGAATACTAGCAAATATCCCAGAGAGTATTCCAAAGATTCCTAGAGAAAACTCTGCAAACTCCAAGTGGAAGCTTCTGAAGCAGATCTGTATTCGGGATGGCCGGGTGCACTGAGAGACTGAGCAAAGTGAGAAAGACTGCTGCCCGGAGCTGGAGCCACTCAAGATGCACCAACAGTGTGTCAAGGGGCATCTGCAGACCACAGGCTGTGGGCCATCTCCTGGGAGTGGAGCTGACTGCTTGCATTAAAGTGATCTCCACTTTGGCCAATGGCATCTCTCTGGACTGGGGCCTATTGGATTGCACTCAGTCAAGAAAGGACATGGGGGCTGCCTTCCTTCCCTCCAAGGTCAGAAATGCAGCATGCTGGCACCCTTGGCTGGGCTTCAGGTGTTGGCAAGAATACCTGAGTAGGAAATGGCTTGAAGGATTCCAGTTCTGTAAATATTTGATGAGTAAAAGAATGAATAAATGAAGGGATTCTCGACCATTAGTTAAAGGAATAGATGGTATGCCAGAAGCAGGATCGCATAGATCCATGAAGTTCCCTAAACATTTCTAAACAACTTATAGCACTAGATAGAGATAGATAGATAGATAGATAGATAGCTATAGATCATCCCTTGTCTTACTGAAACTGCCTTAAGACTTTTCCATTTCTACCATGGATATGGACAGTGTGTTCTTGGAAGATGGAAGTGATGTTGGGGAGCAAATTCGTGTGTATACACACACACACACACACAAACACACACACATATATATATATATATGATGCAAAAAGATTAAAAGGAGGAAATGTAGCAAGAAAATCAAGGCAATAACTTATGGCTCTGGAACATTATCAACTAGTAGTTACAATCCCATATTCTTTGTGAAGATTAAATATTGGGAAAGAAGATCTAGAAACAATGAAATCAGATCCAGATGAAAACTGATTTGGACAGAATTAAATCACAATAGGCAAAAATCCACCAAAGAGTCAAATGAGGAGAGAGAGACCACCATACAAAGGATATGTAGAGCATTTGTCCTCGAAAATTGAGGACTTGTGACATTTGCATTGAGTGAGCCTGATCATTTTCCTATGAATCAGGTGGCACAAAAATACTGATGCATTGGGTAGGGCCAACATGAGGAGAGGGACCCCTTTGCACATGGCTGCATCAGTCCGCCCCAGTGTGGAGAAACATTTAAGTCCACTCATGACTGTTAGAATCATGGACTCTGACTTAAGGTAGGCAGATCAAATCCAACAGCACCCAATGGCAATTCTTCTCATGTCAAGGTATCATAAGCCTGAGTATGTCTCATGGCTATTTCCTCTTAAATGTCATTATTCTCTTTATTCTGCTGGAGACAAGGAGGGGCAGAGAGCTTTCCAGATTGCTTGCAGAACTCTCAGCCTGCACCAAGCATTCTCTTACCTTTGAGTGGCTTTGAATTGCTCCCTGCATTTTGTCAAGGTCAATCTGGCCATTTCTTCAGTGCAGATGAGTAAATTTCCACATAGGTAACATATCCAACCGAGAGAACACATCCAGCAGTGATGCTTCAAAGCCAAAGCCCTAAACAGGTGTTACTGAAAAACAAGGTATGATGACCCGCCGAGTAGAGAGACCCTGTGAAAATTACAGAAGGAAACTTGCTAAGAAGGCAGAGGGTAGAGGAAAAGGCTAAGGTCGTGTGGCCTGGAAGTCTGGGGACATGGATATGAAATGTGCAAGTGGCGAGTTGCTGGAAGAGCCATTGCCTCACAGGTCTTGTCAGTGAAGATGATGATGGGTATTTGAGTGGCAGACGTCTCTTGTATTTTCTCAGCTATCTACTAGGGGATTCCCAAACCATTCATCTCACTGTGCAGTGAGCTAAGTGATTCTCCTTGGCAATTAAAGCCTAAAATTCTGGGGAACCTCAGAGCAGGGAAAGGGAAGGAAGCAGTGGGATTTGTGTGTTTTCTGCAGACTTTGGAAATCAGTCCTGGAGCAGTCGTGTTTTGATATGTTCACCAAATGGATGCTCAGTGCATGCCAATTTCTATAATAAGAGTAATGGCTCACACATGTATGAATCTTTACTCTTCTCATTTCATCTAAGTGAACACAGAATAGACGTCCTCCCTTACTACCGTGGGACTTTGGGCAAGTATCAGATCTTCTCTAGCCCTTTGTTTCCGCATCTGTAAAGTGGAGATAATAATAGGACCTGTCTCACAGAGCACCCGTGTCGGTGGCCTCATCAGTAATGAGTCTTAGGACTTTTCCATTTCTACCATGGACAAGGACAGTATGTTGCTGGAGGATGGAAGAGATGTTGGAGAGCAAACAAGAGGGGAACAGAGGGTGGGGAGAGATGGCATTTCTGTCCTTTCAAATTCTATCAGAATTTCCTGATGATGGTCTTGATCTCAACCCATCTTTGATGTCTGGTCATGTTGATACTTCCCATCATCACCTTTTCTAAACTGCTTTATAAGTAGTCGAGTTCTGCTTCTTGCTGATTTTCCAATTAGTGATATTAGTGTGAGGATCTGGGCCAAAAGGGGCCCAAGTCCTTTACCCAAGCCCTGCCTTCCTCCCTTCCTCCAGAATGTTACCGGCAGGGTAGTTTTGCTTGAGATCAAATCAGGACAACTTAGGAACTGTCATTTTTCATTTGCCGGAGCCCTTTGATCCCATTTGGAGTTTGTTTGTTTCAAGTGGAAAAATGCGATCGTTCTTGCATACATCTATCCCATAGAGTACTTTTCTTCTTTTTATTTTTTTTTTCTGTTAGAGATCAAATCAGAGCTGTCAGTTGTGTGGTCATTAGTTACCACCACCAGATATCACAGCCTACACCTTACTTCTGTTCTTACAAAATCACCAGCCTTCTCGGCTGTATAACGATCACGGGGAAGCTATACACAAGACGCCTTTCGTGGGCGCTTGGGTGTTAATTTATTTCACCGTTTCCTTTGCAGATATAATCAGAGTCACCTATCACATCCTTGTTTCTTCCTTTTATTGTGTTCCTTTACTATCACAGTTGTGTGATCTTTTTCTGAAAAATGACAGGTAGTGTTTCTCTGCTCACAGTATCGGTGACTTATATTCTCCATGACTTCTCTATTGCCATTTTTAAAAATATAACATTTTATAGATGTAATCTTAGTTCTTTATAACTCAGCTTTTGTTACATGAGAAAATTTCCTAAATGACACCTTGCTTTAGGTACATTTTTTTAAAGAAAGGGAAAAATATTCACAGCAAAAAGATTTTCCTCTAAATTGTAAACGAAGGAAAAGCTCTCAGTAAGATTATAACGCATTTTTCCTGATTTCTTAGCACGTCGAAATGCATGAACATTACTTTTATGTAAGTGATCAAGTTGTGTTGTTTAATAACACGTTGTTAGAGGAAAAAGAGCTATCCCTTTTGATTTATTTGGATATTTACTGGGTGACTTACAGTGCTTTACATATTAGAATTGGTTTGTCAACAATTAACATTCTAGGTTTTTATATAACCCACACTTCAGGTAATAGAGGATTATTAAACCGCAACCAGTATGTTAGAAATCTGCCGACTGGTAATAAAATTCTTATGTATAACAGCAGCTGAGAAATACTGCTGTGTATTTATGCATAGATTGCAAGATAGATGATGGCCGGCAAACCACAGAGGGGCTTGAAATGCAGATAGACCAGCAGGTGGCGCTGCTTTTCTAGAAATGAAGCCCTCTACCTGGATGTAGTCTAGGTACTCCCCTCCCACTCCTTCACACCCTTTCTGCGTTTTCTTTTCCAAATATTCCTTTATTTCTCCAAAATGAATTTCTTAAACTGAGTTTGTGTGTTTGTTTGTTGAGGAGATATACCTCCACTAAGACAACCACCTCTCAATTGCTAAGATGTCTTTAAATCCACCTTGCTTGATTTAATGCTCATTTGGAACAAATCCTAGTTAAATAAATGTTATTATATTTCTAAAAGATATAATGCCAGATTCTTACCCCTAAGACTGGATTGCCTCCACCATCTGATTATTGTTATGTGACAAGTCCTCGTTTTTATTTAATACTTATCTATACAAATTTATTCCCAGACTTCATTCCACACCAGAATACGGTGGGTCATTTTTACTAAGGTGGCTTAGGTACTGGATTAATGTGCTATATAAAAATAATTTTATCATGATGCCCTTTCATCAAGAATTAATTAGAATCCAAGTTAACCAGAGAATGTTGCTTTTTCACTGGGTCAAAACTAAATTTCTGACAAATAGCATCGGGAGATTTTCGGGTTATCTTTTTAAAACAAAGTTATCCACACAAAGGCTGATCAGCTCATTAATTTGGGCATCAATGAAGTAAAACAAACATATAAACAAAGCTATTTTGGGGGTGTTCTTTTGTCCATACATAGCCTATTTTCATTTTCTTAAAGACAAAACTATTGGGTTTTTTCCCCTTTTTTCTTTTTTAAGCCTACACTATTTCTTTTATATGGGGTGTGCTTGGGTGTAAATATGGACCTACAGATTTATTGGGTTACGGAAGGGGAGAATTAAAATACATCCTAGGGTGACTCATTTGTTTGTTCGTCTTATTCAGTATTAAGTGCCACCTATCAGACTATAAAGAACTTTGAATGCAAGTAATTAACTTGTTTTCTAATTTAAAATTTCAAAATGATTAATCTTGGAAAGCCAATAAGAATTTCTCCCTCTCCTTTTTTTGTTAAGTAATTTCTATCCTGAATGTGGGGCTGATCTCATGACCCCAAGATCAAGAGTCTACCGAGTGAGCTAGTCAGGCACCGCAAGAATTTTCTTTTTTGAGTTTGTAAATTTCTTTTGGCCTAAAGGGTGCAGGTCAAGGACAGATAACATCATGTACATTCTTCTTTTACGCACTTCTATACTTTTGACGGAGAAAATGCTAAAGTGTTATTAAGTGAAACCAAGGAGTCGCGGGGGAGGAACCTTTCTTTCTCAATGAATCCACTTGAAATCTCTAGTTTTGTTGAAAATGTTTTTCAAAGTGTTGACTACAATCAGTTTTCTTGTTGAAGTCAAACCCTAATGATTTTCCTTCCCATCTTTGTGGATGGGACGGGATCGTCTCAAATAGTTGAAGACAGGAAGTTCTGTCCCAGAGTCAAGGTTGGAGTTACCTGGCCAGGCTCTCAGGGAGCAGCCTTGTGAGTTTCACAGGACCCCTTTCCAAGGTCATAAATAACTTTATTGTCCTGCCAGATACACTCTCCAGAATAAAAAATGAGACCTCCCAGGGGACTGGATGACTGCCAGGGGCCTCCTTCTCCTGTTTAGTTTTATGCACACACGTGTGTATCTTATCTTTGGACCCTTATAATTGTGAAGTGGGCAGAAAGTAGGCTGAGTGAGGGGGTTTTGATAGACTCTGCCTAGATGTAAAGCACACACTGCCCTCTTTGAATTTAAGTACATAAAATGAAGGAAAAGTAACTTTCAGAGGATTCAGATTAGTATCTAATATTCACAGTTCTGTCATTTAGAATTTAAAGCTGTACACTGTCTTGTACTCTACACTCCCGACTATGCCCTCGAATAGCTTTAGCTAAACAGATTTTCTTCCCTAGCTTAGTACCTTCCCATCTCCTTGCCTTTGTTCAAGCTGTCCCCTCCACGTAGCATGCCTTTCCCACCCGGGCTTGTGCCACCTACTTTCTTCAGCATCGTGGCTTCGGGGACCTCAGTGTTCCAGGGCCCATGTTTGGTTCTGAGGATATGCAGCTCAATGAGGTTAACATCTCTGTCCATCCGACCCTTGTTTCAAGTCTGACTTTTTATTCCTGACCACCCTACACTTTCTAGCATTTACGGTATGAGGCATTTCTTTAACCCTCATCTGACCTTGTCATGCAGCATCTTTCTAGAGTTGTTTCATGTAATATATGCAAATTATTTCATGTATATTTCATGCCATAAATGTGTATATATGTATATATTTGTATGTATGTATGTATATATATATATAATATATATATATATATATAGCAACTGTATCATCTCTCCAGCTAGACTTGTGGTTCTCTCCTCATCTTCAAAACAAGAAAAAAAAATATGCAGCCCCCACCCTTTTGATTTTTGTTGCAAAGGGTCTAAGGTGGGACTCAGACATTGGTGCTCCATAAAGTTTTCCGGTTTATTTTATTGAAAGGCTGGGTTGAGAGCCACTGAGTTAGACCACACTTTACTCGGACCAGGAGTTCTGTTTTCCTATTCTGTAGTGCTTTAGGGTTGAGTCTGGGAGGAAGTGCTGGCTATTATTTGGGGCTGGAGAGTTATGAGGCCTTCTCTCCATGGCTAGAGCCTGTGGTATCTGTCAAGTGATAGAAGAGAGCATGAATCCCAGAACTATTACAGATTCGGGCCGAAGAGGCCTTTGTGCTTAGGGAATGCCAATCCTCCAGGAGGAGAAGTGTCTTTCCAAGGCCACACCTTTGATTGAAGCCCAGATGAACTTGGCTTCCTCTTTGTGCTTCTTTCCTCTGCAGGACCCATTTATTAGGAACCTTACCAGGAGCCCAGCACTATGAGACATTCAGAGATTCGTAAACTCGACAGTAAAGAAGCTCATATGTCTAGTTGGGTAATAGGATATTTGAAATGGAAAACAAGTTATAATGCAAAAAAATAATAATAAGGAGATGTCAGAAGGGTGTGAGCTGAGAAATGCCAAGGGATTTGTAAAGAAAGAAGGGGTTCTATCTTGCCTCGGAAGTCTTCCTGGAGGAGGCAGGCTAACCAGTTTCTTGATGGGTAGATAGATAGGTAGATGGAAGGAAGACCTGTGGGAAGGAATAGTGAAAGAGTCACTGCCCCCTACCCCCTCATTCTCCTGACCTGCACCGTTGCCCACATGCATGCCTCCATCCCGTGACCTCCCACCTGAAATTCAAGGGAGAGAGTCCCTCACAATCAGCAAGAATTTCCTGTAATTTAGAGGGAACAGTGGGGTTTTTCCACGTTCCCATCTGATTTTCATTTGTTATTGCTCTAGTGTTCCCAGCCTTCTCCAGTTGTGGTCCATTTAAACATTTTCTGGCTTTCTTTTTGTTTTTATGACACTTGGCATAGACTAATTATTTTGACCTGAGCCGTTCCTTGGGGCTGTACGAAATACAGGACAAAGGTGGCCGTCAAACAAAAGCCAAAGATGGGGAGGGTATTGGATCTCCCCCTGTGGTAGTGCGCAGTCACCAGATCAGTACTTGGGTCAGAGGAGGGAGCATGAAGCCATCTGGGCAGAACAAAGTCAAAGGAGAGCAGATTGGCATTGCAGAAAAGCACCCAATGGCCAAGAGGGCTCTAAGTACTTTAATTACGCAAAGCCATGCTAATAATGATGGGTAACATTTAACCAGAGCTTGCCAGGAATTCTTCTAAGCACTTCTTAGATTTTCAGTCCATTCTCACAGCAACGCTGTGAGAATGGTACTCGGAGGATTCCCTTTTACAGATGAGAACATTGAAGTTAGGTAATTCAGCCCCAGTAGTGTGTCTGCAAGACCTCTGTGTTAGCTCTTTGTCTTCTTGAAGCCCGATATCAGCTGACATATAGATAGGGATGTCCCGTACCTTGCAATCCTTCTCACAGGGATGGTGCCCCTGAGTGTCATTGAAACCAGGGCCAGACATGTCAACGAGGGGTGCCTGCCATGTGGTTTGGGTACAGTAGGCAGCACCGGGGTGTTTGACCTACTGGTGAGCTCATGCCCCACAAGATACTCACCCTTCTGGAGTGAGAGTCCAGTCTTCTGCAAGATTTTCAAACAGACGTTAGAAACACATATTTTTATGGACAATCTTCAGATTAAAGATTGCTCTACGCATAAAGCCCTGTGGAGCAGCAGGGTGGTGCCAGGCAGAGCACATCCGGACAGTATTTTGTCCTCAGGCTGTTAGCATGTGGCCCTGATTACCTCTTTTTTAACTCTACAGCATCTCCAAATCCTGGTGTCCACCTCTGTCCAGCAGAGATAATAGCTGATCTTGTGACATTGTGGTGTTGAGTAACTTGTCCGAGATCAGAGCTGTAATGAGGGTCACAGGCGGAACTTAGGCAGGTAGCTGGACTCTAGGAACTTGTAACCTCATGCTACTTTGGTGAGCAGAATTCTGACAGCAATTGATCTGGATTAGAAGTCAGCAGACCTGGGCCCTGGTTCTGAGTCTGCATATTACTGTAGTCTGGAGCCCAAAGACAGTGAGACCAGACTATCTCTAAACCCCTTCCAACCCCACTCCTGCATTGTACACCTTGTTTTCTGTGTGGACTGTAAAGGGGCCCGCCATGCACTAGCATTTTAAAATGTTGCACAGGATATGTCTGAGGATAAATTATAGTAGAATGCAGATAATGATTTTATGGTTCAAGAGCATCTTTAGAAGGTGACTATGCCCTTAAGAAATATACTAAATGCTGTGTTTAGTGTAAAATCACAATCCAGACTGGTCCTTACCTCCCAAGGTTAAAAACATACAGTATTTCTAAAGTGTTCTGGCAGAACATTCTTCATCGGGCCATGGAGGATACCTAGCTTGCACTAAAAACCCATGCATTTTACCTTTATCAGAGTTTCAGAGAAAGTATCGGTGCAACCATCTGGAACACATATTAGAATTCTAGGTGGCTGTTGTCACAACTGCCTCAATGGAAGATACGGTGTTTATGGGTGAACTGGTAATAATAGTGATATTAATAATAATGACGGTCCTAATCTGCATAACATCTTACGGTTTAGAAAACAGTTTCACATACCCACAATTAGACGCTAGGCTGATCTTCAAACAGGATTATGGGACAAACATTAATCCTCAAAACATAAATAGTAAAATGAAAATATGACGGACGTTTTCTGCCAGTCATATTTGCTTGAAGCCGTTTAGGGGAAAGAAACACAAAAAGAGAAGGAAGGTAACATCTGAGTCAAAACATATAAGCAAATAAAAACTTACCCCAAAGTGGAAATGTAAATCAACATTGTGTTAAGCAGGAGAATTTGATGTGAAGTGTGAAATTAAGTCCATGAGAGACCTGACCCTTTCTCTCTGTTCTGTTTCTCACCCCAGGCAGGTGGCAAATCTCAGATTCCTGAGGCAGCATGATCTTTTCTCCACTCCTCTGGATATCTGACAATTTGTAAATCCACAAGGAAACCTTTCTGGCAAGGGTCTTCCTTAACAATCTCATGCAAACAGCATGAAGTGATCAAAAGAATAACTCTTATTTTGTATTTGCCTGGCCCACTTTTGAACAAGGGGGTGTATAGACACACATGTGCAGATACTGACTAAGATAACGTCTTTGTAATGACAGGCAGGGTGACGGACTCAGCAGGGTCTTGAGAACACTCTCGAGAAACGGGCAGGGCAGGGCCAGGGTTGGAGGAAAGACAGTGAGGTACTTGCCCTGGGCACCAAATTTAAGATGGCACCAGAAATCTCAGTAATCAAGATTAGTGATGGCTTTGTGCAATCTTTTTTCTTAGAACTCAAAGTGCAAAAAATCCATGATGAATCAAATGTCAGAATTTTAAATAAAGATGGGATAAATCACAATTTTAATGCTGGCATTTTCATACTGAATAAGCACAACAAAAAACTGGCAGCACTTTCCATGTGCCAGGAACAGTGTTCAGTACCTTATAGTCATTTTTTCTCAGTACATTTCAGTGAGGCCTGATTTATCCTATGGTAAACCCGAATCTATTTGATAATAAACCGTATTAGAGAAAGAGTTCCTTTACAGGCTCCATAAATTCCATTACAGTCCATTTTGTCTTTGTTAAACATATGAGTTGAAAATTACAATCCCTTTATTCACTATGATCATTTTAGACATACAGCTCAAAAAGATCAGCATTAACTTAAAAAAATA
This sequence comes from Suricata suricatta, assembly GCF_006229205.1. Taxonomy (NCBI): domain Eukaryota; kingdom Metazoa; phylum Chordata; class Mammalia; order Carnivora; family Herpestidae; genus Suricata; species Suricata suricatta. The sequence continues at coordinate 138,037,538 of NC_043701.1, read as the reverse complement.
TATTAGCATGCTCGTGTCTATGAAGCACCATTGTTTTCTGGGGTCTAGCTGATGATTTTATTAAGTATCCTGAAAGGAGGGGAAAAATCAGAGATAATTATAAATTTATAAATACATAATTCATCAGTATAAAGTGATTTTAATGGGATGGATACAGAATTGTCTATTTCCCCATGAAAATAACAGAGATGTTCTGATTAAGCCCGTAATCTACTGTCTGTGAAATTCCAACCAAACTGATGGGGCACATTTTCTTCTCTGAAACTACCTTTGATAAGAAATGCATTACAAACTCATCAGTTTGGCTTCCTGTTAACAAAGAGACAGCAGCCGTCTGGATCATTCTGGATTCACAGTGAAACTGCCACACCATGTATCCTCCAACTAAAGCCGTGCAAGTTTGACAAGGGGCAGATGAATCCAGGAGTTATTGTGCAGGGGTTTAAATCTATGCGGCAGCTGACGGTTGAAATAATCATCTCTATATCGCTCTGAGCTAGCCGGGGAAAGGGTGAAGCTGTATATTTTCGACATATCTAGTCTAATGGTTAATCTGTTGTCTTGTGCCGGCTCTCGCGGGGTGGACTCGCAGCACATACTGACAGCTTCAAGGAATCGCTCGTGGTGGGCGTGGTGATGCTCAAAGTGCAGGGTTGGTGAATCTGACTTCACTCAAGTTGGAAAACGGGAAACTCACCTGACTGGTTTCCCCAAATGCAAGGGGACCAGCCAGACCCCTAGCAGGTGGGATAGCAGGGACGTTCGAACTGCTCTCCTGACTTCCCCCAAATCTGTTCCTCCCGACTTACCCCAGATCTGCACTGGAAGTGGACTCCATGTGTGTTCCTTTGTTGTTTGGCCATCTTGGCCTATGGGGAAGCACATTATCATCTTTGAAAACTGGATGGCTAGGAAAAAGAAGATAAATGAGAGTGGAGATCAGCAAACGTTTCCTATCAAGGGCTGACTAGTCAACATCTCAGCCTTTGCAGGCCACCAGATCTCTATGGCGACTACTCAACTCTGTTGTACAGCGAAAACAGCCACAGACAATAAGTAAATGAACGACTGTGGCCGTGCTCCAATAAAATTTCATTTTTAGCCATGGAAATTTGAGTTTCCTATCATTTTATTTTAGTTTTTATTTTTTTAGTGTTTATTTATTTTTAAGAGAGAAAGTCAGAGCATGAGTGGGAGAAGAGCAGAGAAAGAGGGAGACACAGAATCCAAAGCAGGCTTCAGGCTCCGAGCTGTCAGCACAGAGCCCAACGTGGGGCTCAATCTCATGAAGTTGGATGCTTAACCAACGGAGCCACCCAGGTGCCCCAAGTTTCCTATCATTTTAATGTGTTATAAAATATCATCCTTCATAGATTTTCACCCAACCATTTAAAAATGTAAAAACATTTTTAGCTTATGGACTACACAAAAACGTGTTCCAGACTACAGTATGCTGACCCTGGAACTTGAGAAATATAAGAAGAAAGAAAGTAGCCCTAAGTACCAGGGATTTAGCAAGTCTCATCCCTACTCTGAAACTTGTCCCCCACGAACAGGTACTGCACACAGCAGGACTACAGAAAGGAGGCAAATACACTTTTTTGGCTTTAAAGCCACAAGCATCTCATTGGTATCAGAGTAAAGAATAGGGAGAGAGGGTCACCTGGGTGGCTCACTAGGTTAAGCCTCCGACTTCGGCTCGGGTCATGATCTCACATTCGTGGGTTCGAGCCCCGCGTCAGGCTCTGTGCTGACAGGTCAGAGCCTGGAGCCTGCTTCCGATTCTGTGTCTTCCTCTCTCTCTGCCCCTCCCTGCTCATGCTCTCTGTCTCTCTCTGTCTCAAAAATAAATAAAACAAACAAAAAAGAATAGGGAGAGAAGGAAAGGAAAGTTGAGAAGGGGGTATTTTGTGGGACTCCTGTATATTTTTTTTTCGCAGTTTGATTCAAAGTACAAGTTATCTTCCATCTTCTACTGCCTTCCCAATCTCCAAACTCCATAGCATTAATTCAAGGAAATTCTTGCATTTCTCATTTTAGTCATGTGTTTGCTCTTAGAATTCCATTGTTTATCTTTGGGTTTTATCTCTGAGAAGCGAACACCAAGTCTTCGTTTGAGACTTCTCTTGGCCCTTGAGATGATAGAAACAATCTGTTCCAAGAAAAAAAGGAAAAGCCAAAGGCAACCAGATCTTCAAAAGGAATTTTGTACCAAATACCGAGCAGAGCATTGGGCAAGTTATTACAGCGGGTCAAGTGTTTAGCGAAGATATACGAGCTGAGAGTCTAGATACAAGGCATTTTGATGAATGTTGGACTCCTACCAGGATGCATATAGAACATGAGGCTTATGGTTTGAGAAGGGGGAGGGGCACGTGGGTTCAGGAGGTAACATCTAATCCACTCTGCTTGATTTTCGAGGATCCATTAGGTCTGCAGTGTTTCCGTAGAGAACATTGCAATCCAGGTCATGTGGGTTCTGTTAGTGTATTTATATAGTATTTTTCCTCGCTCCCATGCAGGAGCTGAATTCTTTCATTACTCTGTGTTGATGGACTCAAACTTACACAATTCAGGTTTCCCAGGCAGTGAATAGAGCCAGAAATACACCCTGTGATTAACTTCTACATAACCTATTGTTCCCTAACTTCTCCCTCCCCATCCTCCTATTAGCTCTACAAAAGCCAGAAATGAAAAAGCTCCAACAAACCTCCCCTCCCTGCCCCCTCAACTTACCTGGGGACAGGTGCTCCTGTGCTGGGGCCGCAGGGCCACCTGGAGATCCTTTCGGTCCTCATTTTACATAATGACAGGTTAGTGTGTTATTTTCAGCCCACATCCTCTAGATTTTCCAAGTAAATGTATTCCCTATTTCTCAACTAGAAGTTGTGAAATTATCCTGCCTGATAATGTAAATGGTAAAGTGATTGTTCAATTATAGAGAATTACATATATGTTGGAGATATTATCATTATTGTTGGCATTGATTTTGAGAGGCAGTGTCCTTCATCTTTTCATAATCTGTATATTAATATTCTCCATGATCTTTCAAAAAATGGGCTTATGGACTGGTCTTATCAATAATACTGCAACATGTTCACCAATTTTGTGGGGGATGTATGTCATGCCATGGTTTTCAGACCAGAAATTCTCATTTCAAGGACATTATCCACGTTAACTCTCTGATGTTCTGATTTTGACCTGCTCATGACCCTCTCTAGGCTTAGAACTTGGCTCCGATGCCTACCTCACTGTGTCCTAGCCTCCTTAGTGGCTCAAACTCATTGATGGGCACATGACATTTCCCACTTATTGGATTCATTCTGAACCAACAGTCAAGTGCTCCTTTCCAGCAATTATAAAACCAAACTCACAATGTGGATTATCTATCAGGCATTTGTTGTTCTTGTTGTTTTCCTTCATTGCTTCTGGAGACATCTGCACCTTCTCACTAGTCTGGTTTGTGTGAGAGGCAGCCAGGGTTCTGGTAGTCTATGATTACAAGACAGGAGACATCCTTCCAGAAAGCACGGGCCATTCTGTGCTCCTGTCCAGGGATTGCTCTTCCATGGCAGTCTTGTAAGACCTTGATTTTCTGGTGAAAGTCAGGCTTTCCATTATGTTAGAGAGAGGTCGGGTCAACTTAGGAATTTTGTCCATTGTGAATGACCTGTTGGGAAATGACTGTATTACTGTAACTTAACATGATTTTTTCTTGGGGAGAAAGTTTGGTAAACATACAGAAAGTGGGAAGCACACTGTTAACGTCCCTCATCTGGCAATTTCGCCCTCTCTCCTTACCCTCAGTCTTTTTTAATTTCATTTTTTTACCTATACCAAATGTTTATTTTTACTGTAAAGTCTTAAATTTAAAATACACACTTTAAGGAGTGTCTGGGTAGCTCAGTCAGTTAAGCATCCGACTTTGGATCAGGTCATGATCTCACAGCTAGGGTGTTCGAGCCCCGCATCGGGCTCTGTGCTGACAGTTCATAGCCTGGAGCCTGCTTCTGACTCTGTGTCTCTTCCCCTCCCCTGCTCATGGTCTGTCTGTCTCTCTCTCTCAAAAATAAGTAAGCCTTAAAAATAAAATAAAATATACACTTTAAGTCTGCTAACCCCCCACCTTTATTTTGCCAGCCTCTATTCTTCTCTTTCCCATCTCTACCCCATCCTCAAAATTAGACACATACCAGAAGCAAAATTTCCTACTTTCCTTTTCTTAAGAGCTTTATTTAAATTCAAGTCAGTTAACATACAGCGTAGCATTGGTTTCAGGAGTAGAACTGCAATTCATGACTTACATACAACACGCAGGGCTCATCCCAGCAAGTGCCCTCCTCGGTGCCCATCACCCATCTAGCCCATCCCCTACCCACTTCCCTCTGGCGAACCTCAGTTTGTTCTCTGTTTAAGAATCTCTTACGGTTAGCCTCCCTCTCTGTTTTTATCGGATTTTTCTTTCCCTTCCTCTATGTTCATCTGTTTTGTTTCTTAAATTCCACATATGTGTAAAATCGTACGATATTTGTCCTTCTCTGACTTATTTTGCTGAGCATAGTAGACTCTAGTTCCATCCGCATTGTTGCAAATGGTAAGATCTCATTCTTTTTGATCAAATCTCAGTTTTAGTAAAACAAGATTCGTATCCTGGAAGATGGAAAACATGCACCCACTTTTGGGGGTTTTTTGTCACTCATGACACAAAGAGATGCTATATATCCTTCTGTCTTGGGCGTGGCAAACCCATGGCATTTAATATAAGTTAGGCAGCAATCACAACCAAGTGACCAAGCCTGCAGTGTGGGATGAAAATGATACTTTAAGAGCAGGATAGATGACTTGCAATATAATGATTATTCAGTAGAATGCATTCTAGCGGACTTCAGGAAATAATGGGTCTGGTCTTGCTGCTAAACTGAGTTTTCAGTGTCTGTGTATGTCATAGGGGAGTAGGGTACTCTGTAGGTTTTTGGAAATTATTTCACAAACAAGATTGTTTTCTGACATATGATCCCTTCTGACATTGATGGCAAAAACACAGCAAAAAGAATTTCAAGAAGCCATCGGGGTAAGAGAGAAGAAAAAGAAAAACTGCAGTTCAGCTGTGAGGACGAAACTTCCCTTTTTATTTAAAGCTATCATTCTATTTAATGTTAAAACACGTTTGGAACTTTCCTAATGAAAAATTTTGCAAAGGATTCATTTCCGTTTTCTTTTCTCGTTATTGTTTGGCAGTCAAGGTTGCAGCTAGATCGCGCTATCCCAAAGACCCATTTGAGTTCAAGGACACAGGTCACAATTCGCAGCTTGTGACCGAGCCAGGTGAAGGAGCTCCGGAGCTTGTCCCTATTTTAATAACTGCACCCCTCAGTGTTCTATCTTAACCTGCTGAGCTCAGCTGAAGAAGAAAGATGTACTATTGTTGATTTCAGCATGCCTTCTGCTTGTCAGGCAGCAAAATACCAAAGACAAAAACCGTAGAAAACAATAAATAACAATTAAAGTGACCCTGCCCCCAAACTAGCAGCTTGCTCAAGACTTTAGTGGGAAGCCCTGTTAGCTCGATGCCTTTGTGTTCAAGCCACTGTGCATGCCGCTCACTCTGAGTGATTCCAGTGTGAATATGACATTACTAATGACCTGCTAAGTGTGTGCAGATGTGGGTTCCTCCAGATGTGGCGATTCATAACGTAATGGAGATAGCCAGTTGACTCATGTTTACGGGTTGTTTGCCTTTTATCGCAGTTCCGAATTTATTTGCTTTGAACTGTTTTTTAACTCCAGCCAACAAATTCACCTTTAAGTGTCAAAGGACCTCATCCCCCTACACCCTGTTGGGGAAATAGGGAAGAAGGAGTGTGCCCCAGGCTGGAGCGAAGCGTAGGACCCATCACATGTCCGCACTGGGTTATTTGGGAAGGCTGAAAGGTGGAATCCTGACCCCATTTCCCTCCAAAGGCCCACAAAGAGGCATTGGTACCCCTGACACAGTGACTGCAAGCTGGCTAGGCCAATAAAAAAAGAGATTTCTTTTTAAAATAAAACTCAGTAAAATAGAGGATCATCTTGAAATAAGCCCAGAGTTCTGGCCAGTGTGTCTGGAAGATGTTGCCTTGCTTTTCCTTGAAAACAGAATGCCGATGAAGAGTCGAGTAAAATGTTGTTACAGATGTTCGACTCTGCATTAAAGCTGTTGGAATTACCACCACATCTTAAATCAATTCCCAGAACATTGTCTGGAGGTTATGTCATTGAAATAATGAATCCTCTTTAGTCAAGTATAAGCAAACATGTTAAAAAATCATTGTAACTTTAAATTAAACTCTAGCGCCAACCAAGGGATCTGAAGCCTCATTAGACTTGCCTGACATTTTTCTAGCACTGAGTCTTCCCAAACTGTAAAACTGTTAGATTCAGTGCCTATTAGACAAGTGAGCGCTGGGAAGTTACAACAGCACATTAAGTGTTATACTTAGGGATGTGCAAAAACAAGCCCTTGAATTTTATGAGGACTTGGAGACTGGATGGAGTTCAGCTCCTATAAAAATTCCACATCAGATTCCTGAACTTGTTTGTGTTATAAAGAAGCTGGTAAGTCAGGTTCCTTTCAGAGATCATATCTTCATGCGCTTCCACAGCCTCATGCAGGTGAAAATGCTAGAGACGGAGGTGTATTGTAATTAGTCAAAAAGCAGGCTAAGTGGGAGCCTGAAAATGTGCATTGGCTTGAGGTACTGGCCAAGTACTTTAATACATTTGTCTCTCATGAATGTAAGTAAATTTAAGTCTTCTTTTTAATTCAATTTTTATTCCTTTCATGTAGTCACAGAAGCCATGAAATGAAAATTATATTTTATAGCTTAACTAAAAGTTTTTCTAGGTCTGCTTGCCTTAAATATGCAGAAATTGATAGAATCCATATAAAGGCTAATAATTAAATATGGTTTATAACCTACTTATGAGAAGGAAGTTATCACTGCGTCTCCCGTGGGACCTACGCCATATGTAATGGTCTCCATTACCCAACGTTCATATATTTAAGCTGAAGACATTTTCCCCCCATTTCTTCAGGGAACAGATCTGCATTTCTACGCCTGTGCGTGCAAAAGGAAACCTTTGAACATGAGTTTCATTTAAGAGAACAAATCCCAGTTTAAATGCAGCATGATTATGATGGATGATCTTTCTGAGTTGCAATGAAAATAAATAGTTTCCTTGCATAAAAGGAGGCATAATTTTAGCACTAGAATGAAGTGTCTCCCTGGAGCTGGGTAACAGGTATTAACTTACAAGGCTTCCATCTGAAGATCACTGCAGGTAAACAAACAGGGACAAGGTGCAAGGGTAACCCACGCTTAACCAAAGCGAGTTATTCATTATCCGTCCAAGGCAAATGGGCAAACAATAGTTAAGCAAAGGAATCCACCAGAAACGCCAATGAGTGTGACTTCTGTTCAGGTCTTAACTGAAACAGACTCAGTGTATAAACTGGGTAAAACTGTGACAACATCTGGTGGCCTTGAATGAAGCTAAGTCCTTTCTAGATATGTCACTCTAAGCCTAAGGAGGACTGTGTGATAGAGAAGGAAAGGACTCTCACCGATACTAGAGCCACTCACATGCACACACATTATTTTAGTCTGTCCTGTGACTTAATTAATCTAGGTCACCTTGAACACAGTACAATTGCAAGCAGTCCGTATTAAAAGGTGGCCTTGTATTATGGGTGGAATCAGTGCAAGACTTTCCACCCCATCGTCAGATGGGGAAAATGCCAAAGTATACTCAGACACACACCTCTCTCTCTCTCTCACTGCCTTTCTACCCCATTATTAACCTGGGATGCCTGGTCTCCTGTCCTGTGAAAGGAAGATGAATTCAGGTCAAGCTCAGAGTGCCTGTTTGCTTGCCGAGAGATGCGTATCAACTCTAAGTGATTTTTTTCAATACCATTTATGTGGCTTGTATTTATTTCCTTTAATCTTTTAAGTGCTGTTTAGTCTCTGTGTGATTTGCTGTGGATACTCATTTCTGATAAGATGCGATATCATTCCCAGCCACATAGTTCCTGCCTGGAGCCCTAAGTGACTGATAGGGTCGCAGCCTGAGCCTGGGCCTCAGGGGGAGCGGGTGGGGGGGGGCAGCTGCTGGGAGGAGCGGGCTGTGGGCATTTGTAGGGGCTTCCTTGCTTTCTGGAATCGCTCTCACCTCAGACCACATTCTTGCTCCCTTTCCATGTGTCAGCCAGAATATAGATGACCCCAGACTAACAGTGGATTAGGGGAATCTACCAAATGGGATACTCTGAAGCAGGTTTGGAAGATAGTTGGATTATTATGATCCCTTGGAACCATATATGGTAACACACTAAATTTATTTAGGGTTTTCAGGGAAGTACCATATAATGCATGTCCTGATATGGGTCTTCCTGGGCATCTCCAAGTAGCTGAGATGGCATTCCCCTTCTCCCACCTAAGACTTACACCCCATTAACATATGTCAACTTCTTTTGGTGTCATCACTGCTAATATTTCTCTTCTTAGCTTTAAGGTAACTGCCGTGCATTCCGAGTTTCAAGGGTGCTTCTGTGTTGCAGTCAACTCTAAGAATCCAAGGATCCAATTTTTCCTTCTTGACATTACAGCTTCAGCCTGAATTGTGGGGGTGGGGAGAGGAGGGCTAGACTTTTGCCGCTGATGCCCGTGGGTGACAGGCTGGGTGCGCGTCTGCTAATTATCAAGCAGCTCTCTTAAAAAGAAGCATGATGCAGGCTAATACATCTATAAAGCTTATTAGCGGTGTCTTTGGGCAAAAGCAGTAGAGTGCGCTGTGTTGTTTGTGAGCGAACCTTCATATTGCTTAGCGGTCTGTGTAGTTTAGACATTTGGAAAACAGCCTTTGGTTTCTGACCCCGTATGCTGCCCTCCCTCCCGGTCCCCCACTGCATCACCCGAGATCCCCTTCAGTGGCATACCTCCTCCTTCATGCAGGTGCTCTTCTCTGGCTGTTCTCCAACCTCACAGCCCAGTCTTAATGAGTTAAGAAAGGATCCTGTGTGCACGACCCCACATGCTCTCCCTTGAGGGAGGTACAGGGATAAGAGCCGAGATGGGCTATGGATCCTTGAGCCAGCATGCATCAATGTTCCCAGCCCTGACTGATTGAAACATTGGCTGTCACGGCCTCAAATCCTTGCCTCTCTCCAAGGCTCTTCCTCTGGTGTGCTGGGATTAGGCACCAGCTACGTTGGTTCATTTTTAGAATCAGCTGGCTGGCAGCTACAATGCTGCTCTTTTCCATACAGCTTTATTTCTGATTTTGGTTCTGAGAAAACCCATTCGATCAGTCAGCAAAGTAACTAAAAATTAACTCTATGAAAAACGATTGAGTGTTCCCATATATATGATATATTGTATATACAGATAAATCATGATTTCTTTCCTTTCTTATGGTAGCGCTTTTACAAACTGGTTTAGTCCATATCAAGTGCATGTTCAAAGGCTGCAGTGTTAAGTAAGGGGTGATGATTTCACCTTTTCTAAGCCGGTCTCTTTGACTAACACATTTGGTCTTTGTCACTGGGTCCTAAAAGACAGCCATGAATTCCTAGTGAGTGACTGAGCCGTGAGTGTGTGTCCTTTGATAGCTTGCCTGTATTTCATAGTCTGCCCTCAAACTGTTCGTAATCTCATGAGTTGCCTATATTTCCAGTTGAAGATGAGCCACCATCAACACTGTCCCCCAAAAAAAAGCAGCGGAACGGAGGCATGCGGAACTCGCCAAGCACCTCACCCAAGCTGATGAGGTAAGAGGGGCCCCGGGCCACACGGGTCCCCTTGAGCTCCTTCTCCTCCTCTCCCGGCCCCCTCCCCGCCCTGCCCAGGCCTGGAGCCCCCCCTCCTCAGCAAGCATGAGGCAGCGGGGGAGGGGACCGATCGTTAGGTGGCTTCTTAAAGGCTGGAGTATTTATTCTGTCAGCTTGTCAGCAGTTAATGATAGAGCTGAAAAAATTCTGTCATGAAAAACAGTTTGAAAAGCTGTTTGAAAAATACATAGGCTTTAAAGTCTTAGCTGTCACCATGTCCTGTCTATGTGTAGTTCCTAAACAGCAGTGGCACTAATGACGGCGGCAACCAATCAGAGGAACTCATGTGGTTAGTTTGCCTCCGGCAAGTCTCTTTCTGCTGGAGTCCCTCCGAGGACTGTTTTCTGTACTTAAGGCCATATGTGAGATGTATCATCACAATCAAAAATGAACCTGAAGATTACCTTCCTTTTATCCTGTCGATTGAAATCAAATTTCTGTTAATTGATTTTGACTGATAAAAAAGTCTAATAATCTGTGGACTTGCCAAAGCAAAGTTCAAAAGTAATCCAGTTCGGCTCAGGCTAAAAGCAGTATTAATTATGAAATACAGCGTGTGTGTACTCATTCTCTGTCTTCTTCCTCCCTTCCTTCCTTCCTTCCCTCCTTCCTTCCTTCCTTTGCTCCTCACTTCCTCTCTTCCTCTCTTCCTTCCTTCCTCCCTTTCCCCCTTCCTTCCTTCCTGTCCTTCTTTCTATCTTGACTGTGGCTTCCTCTTGGCAAAGGCAGATTTCAACAGACTTCTGCAGGTTTCTCTTCTGGGCCTCTTCTGTCATTTATCCGGGTTGTCTTTGATTTGTCTGCCAATCCTGTGCTTATTTCCTCCAACATCCCAGCTCTCCAACACCCCAGTGATGAAACAGGAGTGACCCCTGAATGATTACTGCCGTGGAAATACCTACCATCTTGATGTGTCTTTCTTCCGTTCATTGCCATTGGCTGTTCTCCTCCCTTTGATTACTGAAATCAAATCATGGCCATTTCCCCCTGCCTTTCCCTCCCTCCGTTCACTCACATCTTCCTGGCTGTCCACGTCCACCCTTCTAGGACGTAGACGTGGCAGTCCTCCATGTGGTCAAGGACACAGGCTCCCACGGAAGATGCCCTCAGCCCCATGTCCTCTTCTGTGATGATCATCTCTTCCTGTCAAATGTTTCCTTACCAGTCCTCTGCCTGCCCAGTCGCTCAATCTTGCTGGGGTGTTGCTGATTTACATGCTTGTTTACAGTTTATGAGGAGCAATGAAATGCACCAACTGCCAAGCTTCTCATTTTTATGATGCCAGTTGTCATGCTACCAATCATTTCCTATTTACTCACCGTCAGGTAATCGCCCTATCTAATGCTAATAGTTTTCTCCATTTAAAGTAGAGAAAAGCCCAGGCGCTTTCTTTTGCCTAAATTTAGAGAAGCAAATAAATAAATAAAGAGAAGTCTGAAAAATCTGAAACCTTTGGAGCCAAATTCCCTGTCCCTGTTTGCTATGTAAAGTATGGCTCATTTCTTTGATCTTGAGTAATAATAATTCTGAGGCGTTATACTGTTTTCATATGCTTCAAAGCTGTGTCAAAGTTTTGCTGCTTAAGGGTACTTCTTTATTCTGTTGGCTCTTGGGTACCAAGATGACAGGTCTTCTGTACGAGGTGGAAGCTGTTTTAAGTCGTAGCCTTCAGCAAAACATCAAATTACCAAATCCGGGGTAACATACTTCTACACAAATGCCTTTCCTGTAGATATATTATACCATATATATTAAATACTTTAGTGTTACACGCTACATTTTATGTGCAATAGAAAGTGATGGTTTGAGGTAGCCTTGGGGGGACTTTTTTTTCCACAAGCAGAAAAAGCTAGTGTATACCGTATCAAGCATGGTTTTTACAGGACTTTCTGCCCGAAGGCCTTTGTAAATAAGTAATGATCAACAGATTGGCTGTGGGTTTTTGAAAAGCATGCCTATGTCAGTTTGCATGATGGGGGAGAATTTTCAAAGTGGGTCTTGCTTTCATTGCCTGTTGGAGAGGGGCTGAGGGAGCAGTCATCCTGGGCTGGAGCTGTCTGCTCCGTGGTACATCAGAATTGCTAAACGTGGGTCAGGCGGTGAGCCGGAGCTTGCCAAGCTGCAGAACTTGGGTTTCTGGTATTGGTGCCTTTGGGCTACCGCTATGGCCACAGCTACTGCCTGACGCCCCCTGCCCACAGCGGTCTCGATTGCAGCTCAGCTGGAACGCCCTGTCCCATGAGGAGTTGGAACGTCTTAGACGTTCCTTCCTGACCATGACTTTCTGTGTCCCAAGTGCTCTGGAAGCAAAGGCAGGGTGCTGAGCCCTTGTTTTCCCTTCACTTCTGACATGTGAATGGAGAGCCCACGGGCAGGTCTGTTTGGTTTGAATACCTGGCACTGTGAGGTTGCCAGCACCTGTTTCTGTTATATGTCTCAGGTTGACTGAAAAGCAAGAGAGGGGCTCATGCGGCAGCTGGTGGCTTCTCCAGGTGTCCCTAACCTCTTCAAATACTCCCTTTCTCTTCTGCAGAAGATAGGACTCCTAGGTCCTGTTCCTTATGACCCGAAAAATCCATAAAGGAAGCTAATGACTTATTTGAAGTGGGTTTTTCGACATGAGTTTGTGGCTTGCTTGTTTGGGCAGGATCAATCATTCTGAACGTGGAAAGGTTTTAGTGGCCTATGGACAGTGATAGGAACAGCTCCAAGAGAAACTGAAGAGCCCAGAGTGGACTAGGATGGGCTTTAATTGACCACTGTGGCTTCTGCAAATAAAACTGGTTCCTGCACGAGGGTTTCTTGCAAGCCATCCACCATCATCAAATGCTGCCGGGACTCTGCGCTAATGGTCTTTGTCTCCCCTTTGTTCTGGGACCAGACTTACCCTGGTTTTTTAGGGTCCCTTAACTCTCGGCACAGTCATTAGGTGAACAGCCTTGTTTTGTGTGTCTGGATCCTGATGCACTATGTTTTTTAGTCACCCTGACAGACAACAACTCTTGCAGCCAGACTGAGCCAAATGGCAACTGTCTGTGCTCCAAGCCAGGGATTCCTGTGTCATGACAGATAACCTTTGGCTTCACGTCCCCTGAAGGAGGAGCAGGCCGTGGTGTTTCCTAGATTCTTGTTATTTGCCTTCCTTGTTGGTCTCTTAACATGGAATAATTTAAGGAACCTCTCCTAGTTTCCCTTTAAAACCCGACATTCTGGGCCCACCTGTCCCTGCTAGTGAGTCCGTCCTTGGGAGGAGAGCTGTGTTTTCCTTCCATTGCAAGGCCGTAGAGGGCAAGAACAGTGTCTCTGGGTAACTAAGTCAAGTGTTCTGAATTTGGGGGTCTCACAGACCCCGCTGAACATCAAATGAAAGCTCTCTAGAAAGATTCTCTAGGGGGGAAAAAAGGCACATTGGGCACCATTTTGACTACAGTTGAAGCAGATTCGTGGATTCCCTCAATCCCTGCCCAGCTTACAATCATAATCAGTTCTTTCCACAGCCACCTTCACACAGTTGTATTCACAAATGCTGTCGGATCTGAGGAATATTTCTCCATTGGGCAGGCAGTAGAGAGTAAATGTCTGGGCTCTTGCACTGTATTCTCAAATGGGACCCAAAAACGCTGTGCATTTCAGCCCTCCATTTCTATTCCTTTTCTCAGATTAATTCTCATCCAGCAAATGTTTATGGAAACCCTAATATTCAAGGCGGTAGAAAGTCTTTGAGGAGTGTAAGGTAAGATGGGTTAGAGTAGGCCTCTGTCTTCAAAACGATCACAGTTTAATGTAGGAGACAGACAAGCATATATGGCAAATTGGAGATAGACTAGCATAGGCCGTGAGAACAGAAATAAGTGCCTTCGCCTCTGGTTTGGAAGGCTGAGGCTGGTTTGTGAAGAAGGGTTTATTTAAACCTAGCCCTGGGTGATGAGGAGAATTCTCTAGTAATACCAGTACCTACCCTTGTTCATTGTTTACTGGATGCCAGGCATCATTCCAAGAGTGTTATGCCTGTGAACACACTGAGTCCTAACTATAACTCCATGAGTAGCAATTGCAGTTTCCCCCATTTTACTGATACAGAAGCTGAGTAACAGAGATGTAAAGTCTAGTGAATCTGGTGCATCTTCCCAAATTAGGAAGATTGAACCCATGTAGTTTAGCTTCTAAGCCCATATTATGAACTCTTTCACTCTTCTATACAATGGAGGAAATAAGGAGAATGCTCAGGCTAATGTAAGAGGCTTGGTGTGGTTGGAGCCAGGGGTCCCTGGGGTGTCATAATTGGAGTTGTAAGTATGAGAATATTGTCACACCCACTCATGAAGACCTTTGACTATCATAGGCATTGGGAATCCCTTGCAAGTTCTTGAGGAGGCAGTGTTAGGGAGGATCACTGGTGGCAGCATAAGGAGAAGTTTAGCACTCTCCATCAGGGCAGCCTTCTGGAGACACAAGTTACAGAAATAGAAAGAGGTGTGAAGAGAAAGCCCAGCCAGCCCCAGCCTCTGCCAAGGTCCTTTGGGTGCCAAACCACTTAGGGTCTCCTGTAGAATAGTGGACCAGAAGTGGGTCACACTCTTCCCAAGAACGACACACATCATTCCTGACATGAGTCCATGTTACACTTGCTTCTCCAGGACCTAGGAAACTTGGAGGAGTAAGATAGAGGAGCCATGAGCCATGACGATTCATGCAGGATGTGTTGGGTAGACAATTTGCTGAAGAGATGGCCTGCAGCCAGGCCAGCACGAGTAATTGGCAATACTGAAAACAGTGAAATTGAACAGGTGAGGGGAGCTCATGTCCCAAGACCCAGAAAATATTAAGAGATCAGTTTGCTGAATAGAAGGGGAAATATGATTTGAGGAAAACAGATTATCCTCTTGGGCATTTACTGATCATCAAGTGAAATAAACTCATCTGCTTGTTAAGACCCATTTCTCTCTTTCAACTCATACCTTTCATAGGGTCTTTGGTGAGCACTGCCAACTTGAGTGGTTCTAGTAATAACAAATGGCAAAATGTCCTGAGCCGGGTCTGAGTTGGGGACAGAATGCCACTCTCACTGTCCTTTCCAACTGGGCAGAATAAAGAAGGAAGGCAGGGACAGCTTAGCCAAGAAAATCCACCTCTGAATGCACAAATAGCAAGTGACAGACCCCCACGGGACTGGAGAAGAAAGAAATAGTGAGGCTCATCATACCAGGGCTTGGGTGGATTTGACACAGGTCTCTGGACAAGTTGCATGCTCAGCAGAGGGTCATTATCCCGTCCTCTCATTTTGAGAGCATCTTGAATGCTCTCCTCTAGGACTGAGGAATCTGTCAGTCTTCCCAGGTTGTCTCCCAGACATAAAGGCAATAATTTCCTTCTTACTTTTAGAGTGGTGGCTGCCTAACAAGGGATGACATTGGGTGGCAGTAGCTCTTGACTGTTTACTTGTTAGGCAGGGAAAAAATTTATGTAGATAGATGCAGAGAAGTAGAAAGGGACTTCAGTTTGGGCAGAGTGGTTAGGCTCAAAGGCTTTATCAAGGTGGCTGCGGGGATGGCCATCACATGGGAGATGGGTGTTGGTTGGTGGGGGGGGGCGGGACATGGGGGCAGCTGTGTCTCAGGAGAGATGCCCATTACACAGGAGGGTGGAGGCAGTGTTGAAGGATGAGCCAAGGTAGGAACTTGAACCAAAAGTCAGTATCCTTGAAACATAACAGGAAATAGTATCCACCCAGAAATGAAACGCAGCCCAGAATGAGGCAGGTTATTTATGGTGTTCGGCATAAATAGGAGCCTTTTTGAGGAGGTCCAACTGAGACCCTCTTCAGCATGATCAGACTCACTTGCATGATCTGTCATTCTTGAACATGGCATTCAAGGACTTCGTTACTAACTGCCTTGTCTTTCATGGAGTGAAAGAAGAAATGAAGAGAAAGGAGACTAGAAAACAGAATTATTTTTTTGATTTACAGGACTCATATTTTATTTACCTTTTTATGTTCGCTTATTTGCTGATTAGCTCATGGGAGTAGAGGTAAGCAAGAGAGAGAATATGGGTGTGGCATCCAGGTTGGGAACTCCATCAAGTGACACAATGCTTCAGGTTCCAGAGAGTCATAGAGAGTCAGGGTGGACAACCTGGATATGTTTTTTTCATCAGTCCTGTAATTATCCACTTGGATAAGAGGTCCAGGACTAGGGTGAGCCAAATGAGGTGCCTCCTTAAATTCTGTACGTAGACTCTTTGCTTGCATTGCTCTGGCCCTGGCCTTGCTGGATAGAACCACAGCCTTTTAGTTAGTTAGCGGGCATGCTGCAAACACTTGCTAGCTCTGGTAGGACTGACTCAAATCATAGAGTTTCTCCATATGGGCAACACTTTATAGCAATGATTCCCAAATGTCAGCATCATCAGAATCATCTAGAGCATCTTGGTAAAACAGCTTGATTCAGTAGGTCTGGCTGGGCTTGAGAATTTGCATTTCTCTCCAGCTCCCAGGTGATGCTGATGCAGCTGGTATGGGACCACACTTTGGGAACCATTGCTTCCGTAAGTCAGAACAGTGAAAGAATCTTGCTGTAATAGGGGCTCTCCTTGCAGAAATGTTCAGCCCTGACAGTGGAGCATTAAAGAGTTGCTTCATTCAGAACACCTGTCTTGACCAGCATTGGTGATCAAACATGAGTCCTCCCTGCTGATCAACTACAGCATCTGGCTCCAAGCACACTGGGGACAGCTGGGCCAATTAAAGTCCTATTTTCAGAGTCTCCCTTTAGATCAAGATGCCCTATTTCAAATACAGTCCCTGAAAAGTGAAAAACAGTGCAAGAGCCTTGGTTGTTCTCATAGCAAACTGTCCCAAGATATCAAAGGTGAATAAACTGTTACTGGGCACATTTTCTGTTCTCGCTAAAAGGTCTGAGGAGTTTCCATTGACTGGCTTAAGAGTCAAGAGATTAGAGTCAGAGACTAGAGATCATTCCTCCGCTCCTCTTGTTAGTTTTTTTTTTTATTAAATGCTTTTATTGTCAATAAACATTGAGTGGAAATTATTTTGGAATTTCCATGTAAATATATAGAAATAAAGATTTATCAGCTGTTTTATAGCTTAATTTTTAAAGAAACTGAGTTTTTAGGGCAGTTTTAAGTTCACGGCAAAATTATGAGGAAATCTACAAACATTTCCCATATATACCTGCTCCCATACATGAAAAGCCTCCCTTCTTTATTTATATTTTTGTCTTAACTTTTTTCTACCTCTTGTGGTTTAAATTGAGCATTTTAAATATTCCATTTTCTCTCCTTTTGTAAAACATATCCATTATACGTTTTTATTTTTTATTTTTATTTTTTATAAGAAGTTAATAATGTTTTTATTTTTATTTTTATTTATTTGTTTTATTAATAGTTTATTACCAAGTTGGCTTCCATATAACACCCAGTGCTCTTCCCCACAAGTGCCCCCCTCCATGACCATCACCCCCCCTTCTCCTCCCCCCTCCCTCTTCAGCCCTCAGTTTGTTCTCAGCATTCAAAAGTCTCTCATGATTTGCCTCACTCCCTCACTCCCCAACTCTTTCTCCCCTCCCCTTTTCCATTCCATGGTCTCCTATTAGGTTTCTCCTGTTAGACTTATGAGTGACAACATATCGTATCTGTCCTTCTCTGCCTGACTTATTTCACTTAGCATGACACCCTCAAGGTCCATCCACTTTCCTACAAATGTCCATATTTCATTCTTTCTCACTGCC
>NC_043701.1:137959108-138019822 GCF_006229205.1 Suricata suricatta | reverse complement strand
ATTTGTTCATTTTAGCCATTCTGACCAGTGTGAGGTGGTATCTCAGTGTGATTTTGATTTGTATTTTCCTGATGATGAGTGATGCTGAGCATTGTTTCATGTGTCTGTTGGCCATCTGGATGTCCTCTTTGGAGAAGTGTCTGTTCATGTCTTCTGCCCATTTCTTCACTGGGTTGTTTTTCGGGTGTGGAGTTTGGTGAGTTCCTTGTAGATTCTGGATACTAGCCCTTTATCCCATATGCTATTTGCCACTATCTTTTCCCATTCTGTCAGTTGCCTATTAGTTTTTCTGATTGTTTCCTTTGCAGTGCAGAAGCTTTTTATCTTGATGAGGTCCCAGTAGTTCATTTTTGTTCTTGGTTCCCTTGCCTTTGGGGATGTGTTGAGTAGGAAATTGCTGTGTTGAGGTCAAGGAGGCTATTTCCTGCTTTCTCCTCTAGGGTTTTGATGGTTTCCTGTCTCACATTCAGATCTTTTATCCATTTTGAGTTTATTTTTGTGAATGGCGTAAGAAAGTGGTCTAGTTTCATTCTTTTGCATGTTGCTGTCCAGCTCTCCCAGCACCACTTGCTAAAGAGGCTGTCTTTTTTCCATTGGATACTCTTCCCTGCTTTGTCAAAGATTAATTGGCCATACACTTGTGGGTACAGTTCTGGGCTCTTTATTCTATTGCATTGGTCTATGTTTGTCTTGTGCCATAGTTGGTTGTTTAGTAAGCATCTACTGTGTCCTCTGTTGGGTTCTGGAAATTCACCAAAGAGTAAAATAGGAGTTCCCCTTGCCTTCAAGAAACTCCACATCTAATGGATGAGACATAGATACAAATTATTATCTCTGAAGGAGCATCTCTCACTTCTATAGGGGCTCCTAGGAGGAGAAAACAAGTCTTGTCTCTGGTTGTGGATGAGGGCAGCTGCAGAAGGAATACGTGAAACAAACCATGGGGCCTCATAAAGGTTCTACCAGCTGTACAATGGCACTTGACATGGTAGAGTCACTCAACAGAATTAGGGTTTGCCACTGGGATAAGAACCTGCCGAGGGATGGGAAATTCTCCCACATTTTATCTGGCCTCCAATATCTGAGGGGGACCACTGCATGTGGGACCTCACCCTACATGGGATGCTTACAATGATGGGAGAGACTCCATGAGATGAGAAATGAGGCCCCAAAGCTCAAGCAAGTAAAGGATGCAATTCAGAAACCATGTTGTAGGGCACCTGGGTGGCTCAGTCGGTTAAGCATCCAACTCTTGATCTCAAAGAACTGAGTTCAAGCTCTGAGCTGGGCTCCAGCTTGAACCTACTTAAAAAAAATAAAACATGTTATAACTTTCCTCTTTCACCACCTTCTTTTTTTTTTTTTTTTTTGGCTTGTTTACTTGTACTTTAATGTACATTTCTGAAGGCCAGTGTTGAACCCACTGCCACAGAGAAACTGGGATTTGCTGTATTTGCCTGGAAGGGGAACTGTGCACTTTAAATTATAATACTGGCTTCCTCGCAGCAGGTTTGCGAGAAAAGGGATTTGTGGTTTTGCTTTAGGCACTTGTCTTCCAGGCAAGCTTTTTGTGTTTCTGCTGTAGCAGGGCATTTAGTTCACTTCCTCAGATTAATTGATGGCAAGTGGCATTCCTTGCTCTGCAGACCCTCAAAACAATGATCTTCTATTCTTTATTTGAAGTCAGGCATACTTAATTTCTAGCTGTGGACTTTGGAGGTGTGAGCTAAGATTCCAGAAGCATAGACATGAAAAATTTAATTCACTGGAGCTCCTCGGTTGCTATAAAAATGAGGGTACTCCTGCACGGAGCCTTCACATACGGGGATAAGGCAAAAGCTCTCCCAGACTTAATTGATTACTGAGGCTCTCCTTAGCACATTGTCCTGACAAAGGCTCATGGGGCAATTTCCTACTGATTATTCACACAAGCTGTGCATTTCATGAATGCCTGCCATGCTGGTCTGCCTGTCTTTGTGGCTCAGGGCACTGTGCTTCAGGGCTCTGCCGTGGAGAATGTACAAGATCCAGCTGCCTCCTACTGTAAGCATGGCCAAGTGGCACTGGGTTCCCGTCAAGACCTGTCTGTTCAAACCTCGCCTCTCCTCTCTCTGGCTGAGCTCTGTTAGGCATGTTACTCATCCACTCTCTTTCTCATTCACACAAGTGTGTAGTCACAGTAGAAATTACATGCCAAGTGCTACCTTGACAAGTAACTCATAAAAGGTAGGTACAAGTTTCAGCCCTGCAACATTTGTAACAATTCAACTCATGATGTCTACCCATCCATAGTAGCAACCGTAGTGGAAATCATTGTAGTAACCCTACATTTGTATCATTGAACTGCTCTCCCTTTGCTGTCTCCCTTCAGAAGAGCTATAAATAAATGAGCGGGCTGTTAGCAGAGTATAAAGAATGATAAGAATAATGGTAGTTAACACTTCTTGAGGGCAAGCTGTGTCAGGTTCTACACTAAGCGCATGACAGGACTTTACTCATGGAGTCCTCAAATGGAATCCATTAAGTCATGATGGCGATTAACACTCTCATTTTACAGATGAAGACATTGAGGCAAGGCACAGTGTAGCAAATAGTAGATAAGCCAAGATGTGGGGCCACTATACTATATCATCACTAAGGGAATAGGTGGTTTCCTACCCTCACTGATCCACCCCCAAAACATCCCCTTTGGAGAAAGACTCTTGGTTCAGATGAATACATGAATTAGCTGGTGCATGGGCTTCCTTTTTCCTTTAAGTTGGGTTGTCATAGGTATTGATCCAAAAACATGGATACAAGTTAAAGACTAGAGGAAAGTTCCCTCTGAGGCAGACAGATCTAATCATATACATATGTTGGAATGAAGTGGTGCTGAGGAGGGGAGGGACATGGCCCAAACTCTTTGAAAAAGATATTGTGTATTTCTGGTATAATTCCGTGTATTCCTAAACTGGTGGCAGGATGCTTTTCTCACTGTGAAGTGAAAAGGTGAGACTGAAGCAAAAGAAGGGCAGTGGGTGTTCCTTTTAGGGACTGATATCTGATACCTCCTACTCCTTTCTCAAGGTGGACTCCTGTATGAGTTTCCTAGGGCTCTGTCATTTACTACTGTTTTCTTAAGTAAGATGTTTACTATTGTTGTCTTAAGCAATAGAAATTGATTTTCTCACAGTTCTGGACGTTGGAAGTCCAAGATCAAGGTGCCGGTAAGGTTGATTTTTTTCTGAGTAGGTGAAGGAAGGCTCTGTTCTATGTCTTTCTCCTTGGTTTCTAGATGGCTTATACTCCTATTTTCACATGTCACATGTCTTCCCTCTGCACATGTCCATGTCTAAATTTCCTCTTCTTTTTTTTAAAATTTTTTTATGTTTATTTATTTTTGAGAGACAGAGAGAGACAGCGCAAGCAGGGGAGGGTCAGAGAGAGAGGAAGATACAGAATCTGAAGCAGGCTCCAGGCTTTGAGCTAGCTGTCAGCAAAGAGCCCGACACGGGGCTCGAACCCACGAACCATGAGATCATGACCTGAGCCGAAGCTGGACGCTCAACCGACTGAGCCACCCGGGCGTCCCTAAATTTCCTCTTCTTATAAATTAAGCAGTGATATTCAATTAGGGCAATCCTAATGACCTCACTTTAATTTAATTACTTACTTAAAGGCCATATCATACAATACAGTCACATCCTTAGGTACTCAGAGTTAGGACTTCAGTGTACAGACATTGTGGGTACAAAGTTATGCCCATTTAACAACTATGCAGCAGATAGACCTCACCTCGTAGAGTTCCTGTTATCGTAAACTAATGCATGTATATTGGCTCAGGGTCAAATGACCAATGAGCCTCGAATCAATTATGGTGCATTTTAGGGGAGTCTAGATTACTTTGTGGGCTGGGAAAATGTATAAAATAATTAAGATAGGAAAGACAATATCTAGTATTGCCCTTGATTCCAACTAAGTAATCTTTGAGGAATTGTCTGAGGATATTTCAATGGATTCTGTTAATCATTGTGTGAATCAGTGATGCTGGGATGCTTTGTTCAGAGAGGTTGATGGTGGTCTTCCTTTCTATGCACAACAGACTGCCAGGCTCTCCTCCTGGGCCTCCCCTGATCATGGCAATGTTGGTGGCTCCACTCAGTGGCCAATGCTTGGACTTTCTTTTACTGATATAAGCTCCATCAATCTCAGTTTAAGAGCAGAAGCTCCTGTAGCCAACTGGCTTTTCACTGTTCACCTCTGTCAGTGACCTCTCAGGAGTTCAAACCAACCTAAGCCACCTGAAATTACTACAGGAACAGACATGGTGAAGAAATTTATCCTGTCTGGTTCAAAGTGGTTACAGACGCTTGCGTTGCTGGAATGAAATCATGTTCCTCCCAGATGGAGGAACAGTTATGGTCCTTTATGGAACTCTAAAGTAATCAGTCTTTATTTTTTATTTTTTTTAGTAGTTTATTTTCAAATTGGTTTCCATATAACACCCAGTGCTTCTCCCCACAAATGCCCTCCTCCATGACCAACACCCACCCCTTCAACCCATGGTTCATTTTCAGTATTCAGTAGTCTTTCATGATTTGTGTCCCTCACTCTCCCCAGTTCTCTTTCCCCCTTCCTCTCCCTATAGTCCTCTGTTAGGTTTCTCCTGTTAGACCTATGAGTGCAAACATATGGTATCTAACCTTCTCTGCCTGACTTATTTCGCTTAGCATGACACCCTTGATGTCCATCCACTTTCCTACAAATGGCCATATTTTATTCTTTCTCATTGCCATATAGTACTCCATTGTATATATATATACCACATCTTCTTGATCCATTCATCAGGTGGTGGACATTTAGGCTCTTTCCATGATTTGGCTATTGTAGAAAGCGCCACTATGAACATTGGGCTGCATGTGCTCCTACGCATCAGCACTTCTGCATCCCTTGGGTAAATCCCTAGCAGTGCTATTGCTGGGTCATAGGGGAGTTCTACTGATAGTTTTTTGAGGAGCCTCCACACTGTTTTCCAGAGTGGATGCACCAGTTTACATTCCCACCAACAGTGTGGGAGGGTGCTAAAGTAATTCAGTCTTTAATTCTCCCTATCTCCCATCTTTGCTCCAACAACGTTTTTTCAGTTACTTAGGACCCTCTGGCCTTCTGATATCCAGCATGGCCAAGTATTTCCAGAATCCTAGTCTCCTCTTCCTCAGTGAGAGAGGACAAGCTTCAAACCTTGAGAGTCTTCTACGTTCACCCAACATTTATAATGACATCTCTATATGCCACCTGTTCTGGAATGTCTCAAATTTGAGAAATCCACTGCCTTGGGACACAGCTCATGTCATTTTTTAAAAAATCTTCCATTTTTATAACTTTCTTTGTGTTTGGAAACTTGATTTTTCTTCTCTTTAAGTTTCACACATGGTTCCCCACCTGCTTTTGGTCAGTAGTACACAGTTGGTGGATTCCATCTTTTATTCAATAACCACTATTGCACATCAGAAGACAGCGAGTGTATGGGGCACCTGGGTGGCTTAGACAGTTGGGCATCCGACTTTGGCTCAGGTTATGATCTCATTCATGGCTTGTGAGTTCAAGCCCTATGTCAGGCTCTGTGCTGATAGCTCAGAGCCTGGAACTTGCTTTGGATTCTGTGTCCCTCTCTCTCTGCCCCTCCCTCACTCATGATCTCTCTTTCTTTCAAGAATAAATAAAACATTAAAAAATTAAAAAAAAAAGGAAGACAGTTAGTGTTCCTGGCTTAAGTCTTCTATACATCAGGTTGGGCCAATAACAGCCAACATCTCCAACCATAGTTGAGGGTCCATGTTTGGGCTTATTCGGGCCTCAGTTCTCTGAGTGGGTCCTAATGACTGCTAGTGGATCAACATTAAAATATGCTGAGATTCCTCCTCACCTTTCAGGGCTCAGATAAAATGTTATCTTCTCTGGGAAGACTTCCTTAATGTTTCTCAAATACCAGACAGTTAACAGTGTCTGGGTATTATCACACCACCTTGCTATGACACTCATCACAGTGTGTCACAACTATTGAGTAACATTTTCTCTTTCTTGCCGTATTACGACCCACTTTTTGACTAGGGACTATGTCATAATCAGTAGGGTATCTTCTATTCCTGAATCAGAATAGAAAATGTATGTTTATTGGTTGCTCTGATGATTTAAGAAATCAAAGTTTGAATTCCAGGAACCTTGCTGGTCAGAAAAGAAAACATATTTCTTTGAGGAGATTTTTAATGTTCCTTAGATAAAACTTTTTGAGGAATATCTTGGACAATATATTTAAGTTATCCAAGCCAGAGTGAGAGGTGTGTAGAGTGTACAGAGTGCAATAAGGCATACCACTGAGATTTCTCTGAGGCTTCTAGATATCCCACTGCCAATCATGGCTGCAACCCTAGTGTCAAATTATACCCGAAAGTAATATAACATTGTATATCAACTCTATTTCAAGAATAAATACAATTTTTAAATTATACCTGCTTTCTCCAAACTCCCACCCCAGTTTGATGAGGCTTAACATTAAAAAACTGTCTTTTGGGGGCACCTGGCTGGCTCAGTCGGTTAGGCGTCCAACTTCAGCTCAGGTCATGATCTCACAGTCCATGAGTTCACGCCCTGTGTCAGGCTCTGTGCTGATAGCTCAGAACCTAGCGCCTGCTTCAGATTCTGTGTCTCCCTTTCTCTCTGCCCCATCCCTTCCCTCACACTCTGTCACTCTCACTCTCAAAAATGAATAAATGTTAAAAAAAACCAAAACCCAAAAATTGTCTTTTTTCTCTTATTGACGGATGGCTGATCATCAGGCTTGTTTATTACTTTCCTAAAATGGGGGTTGGAGGCCTTCGTGACCAAGGAATGATTCTTTTCCAAAATGTTAGGGAATCCAAATGTATGTTCTTTTGCCCAAGACACATATTTTCTAGAAGGAATTTTGGCCAGCTTGCTATATTACTTGCTTGTCTGTAGATTTTTCTCTAAATATTGTGCTGACTATCTTTTAAATCCTGAATGCATTAGGGGCAGTTCTCAGACCTTTTTGAGATAATGCTTCCTCTCTAACCAACAAACCAGGCAAGAGAATTTGAATCTGGCTCTATTTCTTCCAGGTAAATTTATTAAGATCCTCTTACAAGATAAGTTCTATGGCTGGGAAGAGTTCATTCTGTTCATTTTCCAAAATCTCTTCTGTTTGGTGGTTTCTTTCCACCCACCTATCCCAGATGGATATAAAAACTATTAGTTTCTTCAGGGATAAAAAAAAAAAATCAAAAGTTGCGCTTGCCCTGATCTGTGACCAGTTCTTAAGAACAACTGCCTTTTCACTTTAGCATTTTTGACCGAGTTCAGTATTTGAAAGGTGGCCTGGTGGTTTACAACACCTTAAGACCGCCCAACAGCTCAGCTACTGAGATGCCATTCCAAGGTGGATTGTTCTTCCCCTTTGAAGATTAGATATGACAGTTCCTATAGTAATCTAGCATGTTTGTTGAAGGTAACTCTGCAGGATTGCCTCACAGAGTATCTGTCATTTGGTATAGCCTAAAAGCAAATTCTCAGGAATAAATAAATGCAGTGAGAAATTTTCCATCTTAAGTGGCAGTGGAAGGAATTCTGAAAGGAAGGGAATCATGAGAGACATCCTAAAAGCTTAATTATAGGTCTGTGGGCCATTCCTGTCCCACTTTTTGTTTTGTGGGTAGATAAATGAGAAGTATCAGGAAATTTCAGAGGGAGAAATACTAAAAACTCAACAAAGATCACCTTTTGATGCTTGACATAGACAACTTAAAAGGTAAAATCACTTTATAATAAGCTTTAGGAATTTGAGCCTATTTATATTTTCTGTCTGGAATTGAAGTATTATTTAAGGAAGATAGTTCCCCTGCAGAATGATAGCTCGGTACGCCTGGGACATTGTCCCAATTTATGCGGTCAATGTTGTAGAAACCAAATGACCTCCCTTGAAACGGGAATATGAAATCACTATCACAGATGGAACCTGACAATGGATATAGCCCAAGATGTAGGAGTATATTTCTTATGCTGTAAGCCTGTTCGACCTGCCTGGTTTTATTATAATTCTTAAGGTTTTCGGCGAGGCTCTGCCAACCCACTGGAGGGGAGGCCTCTACAGCAGCATCTTCCCTTTCCACCAGTAAACAAGGCAAGAGAGCGAATTCAAGACAAGTTTATTAAGATGCCTCTGAGCGTGAGCTCTCATCCAAGAAATGCTACGGTGGGGAGGTGAAGTGGGGGTGGGGAGGACCGTCATTGGACCGTTAGTGCAAATACAGTTGTCACGGCAAGGAGAAGAGGGTGTTGTTTAGTATTGAAATCATGTATTCCAGATGTGGGCATTTGGTAGTCAATCTGCTCTGAAGTGACATGCTGCTGAATCTTTAAAGGGCTTCAGCTGGGGAGAGCAAAATCTGATTGGGCAAATTGCTAAAATATTTAAAGTGCAGCCTGTTAAAGCTTTTACTGCGAAGAGCATCACGTCAGAAGTTGTAGTCAGAAAGAGCAAGTAATTGGCTTTCCATCCTCATGCCAGTCAGTCAGCATGAGGCTCTATTCCTATTCCTTCCTCTTCATTGCCAATGCTAATAACAGCCCTTTCGTGTGAGTGCATGTGTGTGCACGTGCATGTGTGTGCATGTGTGCGCAGGCTGGGGAGATTGGATAGCTGGTCAAATGAGAATAGGAGGGAGGGATGTCCATGAAAAGGAGGCTAAATCCACAAAATGACGTGAAGGCCATTTTAGAGAAATAGGAACAGGAGGGGAAGGTAGAATTATTAGCTGATAAAGGTCACCTGCGTTTCCAACTGGTGATGGCGGTTGGGGTAGTTGTCTTTCAAAGAATGGGTCCTGCGAGCAAAAGAATGGCCTTCAGGGACAGCCATTTCCTGTGCATCTTTCAACTCCTCTGAGATCTAACTCAGGGGCCACTTTACATTTATAATTTATTACATTTTCCACTTAGGTTTTCTTGTCCTTTTCTCCCCAGGCATGACCCCTTGTTAATTCCTGGCAATGATCAGATTGACAACATGGACTCTAACGTGAAGAAGTATGACTCTACTGGCATGTTTCACTGGTGCGCACCCAAGGAGATAGAGAAAGTCATCCTGGTGAGTGGCGGGCCACAGAATCCATGCGGTTCGTTTCTGTCTCAAACTACATTTGCTAGGAACGAGGTTTCCCTAACTGGATGGTGGAAAGATACAGTCTCTGGTCCTAATTATCTTTGATAGTTAAAATGAAGGACACATTGAAGCAACTAGAACTCTCATCAGAGGATAAACCAAGGATGGAATATTCCATCTCTGAACATTTATTGGCTCATCATGATAGGGTGGTCATGTGCTGTGTGAAAGGCATCGTGGGAGGCAATAGGCTTGTGATCCTTATGGATGTGGCTCTGCCTTACCTCTTTACACCTCAGTCCTCTTATATCTAAGAAGGTGAGAGGAGAATGACCCTAATTCCTAGGGTTGTAGTGAAGGGTGTAGTGAAGAGTAAAATTCACATGGGACTCAATAGTTACTTATTATTATTAAATCCCATGAAGCAATGTGAATGCTACCAATATAATAAACAACGTTATTTGTTTATAACAATATCTTACATTCTTCTGGATAATAGCCTTGTGTATTTGGGACCCTGCGTAACACATGATGCAAAATGCATTTGGTGATGATGACAATGATGACCCATGCGTGGGTCTACCTCGGGGAGGTGGGAGCCTAGAGCCCTGTTTTTTGGTTGGGTCATCTCAGTAGCAGCAGTGGGCTTCTTCTGGTCTGTCCTAGGACTGTCAGCCTAGAGAACAATCCAGCTACTCTCCAGACTTGTCCTGTTAACAGCTTTAGGCTTTAATGCCCACATCAGCTTCCCTCTGGTTCATTGTCTTGCTAATCCATGAAAAATGGATTAATAGGAAGGTCAGATGGAAGGGTGCTTTCTCCTTTGTGCCTTCTCATTTCAGTTCGCTGTGCCCTGCTTCTTTATGTCAGCCAGGAAAATCCTATCATTTCTGATGTCATGGCCACCCTTCTTAGAAAAGGAACCCCTCAAAATGGCTTTGTACTCTAATCCACTAGACTTTTCCCTGTGTTTTATTGGAATGTGTGTTGTGTGTGTTTTCTCAGTTTAATTATAATCAAGCAATTAAGAGCCAATACAGGGTTGTGCTAGAGGCTGTCTTGGAGGTGTGAAAGTTGCAGACAAAAGCACAGAAAGTCAGAATTCTCAGCAAACAGCAATTGTCCAATTTACCAGGAACACAAATGGTTCTAATCACAAAGGTGCTCAGTGTATTTACATCCTGTTGTGTTCACTGCACTTTTGCCTTGGTGTGGTGAACCAAATTCAGAGTGGTGTTATCCATCTGTGGCAGGTAAAATGACTGGGTGCTATATCTAGAATCTGGGGTCTTAATGGCTTGCCTATATTCCTGAAAATCTTATGGCTGATTGACATCCAAACTGAGTCCCCTTCTGGCATGAACGAGTTTGGGAAAGTGAGTTACTACCTCTGTCATCTGAAAAAATAACATCACTTAACAAAACATTTTTAATAAGCCATTTATGTGCTAGGCACTGCTCTTGTCACTGGGGGTATAGCCCCTGACTAGCTGATGTTCCAGTGGGGGCAAAGAGAAGATCTCCAGGTAGGTTATGAGTATAGAAAAACATTTCAGATACTGCTACAACGCTATGAAGACAATCGAGCAGGGCCATGGGCTAGAAATCAACCGGAAGGTGCTAGTTAGACAGTGTGGTCCAAGAAGGCATCTCCAAAGTCACACTGGAGCAGAGATGAGAATACTCAGAAGAGCCAGCTGTGTGAGGATGCTTTGGGGTTGCATGTACCCACTGGGTGTGGGACACTAACTGCTCTGGGGGTTAGAAAATAGAAAATGGCCTCAGTCTTGAGGAAATGATCATCTATTTAGAAGACATAAAATGTAACCATGAAACAATATATTTAAAGCCAAGTGTTATGAGGCAACAAAATGCTATTCAAATCTAGGAAAGAAGGTCTAGGATGTATCTAAGTGGCCAGAAAAGTCTTACTGAGTGCAAACAGATTGTGCTTTGCAGGGTTTAAGGTCATGAAGGCCCAGCCTGAGTTAGGACTTCAAAGATGTGTAAGAAGGACAAGATGTGCATGTGAGTAGTTGCTGTACTGGGTCTTAAATCTGGCAAAATCAGACTCTCCTCGAACTGTGGTCTTGACAGGGTTCTGCGGATCATGGTACTGTGACCAGTATAAAGATTGGTGTTTTGGTCCCCAGAGCTAAGCTCCTGTGGTCAGCCACTTTGCTAAATGGTCTCTTCTCCACTTGCCGGTGTGGATTTCCAGCCCCCACTCTGGATCTAGCTTGTATTCCTCAGGCTCATTGAAGAGAGCTAGACTCCCAGGTGACCTGACCAATTAAAAGTAATTAGAAACCCCATTACAGCACCTTACAGACTCACTGATGTTCTACTGGTGGTACCCAGGCACTCACACATCCAAGATAACTAACTCCGGGTCTTCCCCATGAAGCGATGATGTGGGATGTGACTTCCCAGGGGGCCCTCCTTGGTCACCGTTTATAAGACATTTCTTACAGCCCCTGTCTTAGGTATAACTGTACTAGCACAGAGGGAAACCAATAATGGTGACAGCCCCTGCTTTATTGTAACGATCAGGGAGTGAAAGCTAGCTTCTTCTCCTTGGGGGTTACTGTAATAACCCTGACATTGTCGTGAATTGCAATATTGGCATTTAAACAATCAATACACTGGTCAATTCTAGGGATTAAATCAAGCAGAGTTTGATATGTGCCGTGGACATTAATATGCCTCCCCAAAAGCATTGTGAGCCACATGGGGCCATCCAGGCATTCAGTGAGTGGACAGGGAGCAAGGAAGGCAAGAATAGGAGGTATTGGACCAGAACGAGAAGCAGAGAAAAACCCTCTAACCGCCCTCCTGCGTTACTCTCTTCACTATCACGGTGAGCGCAAGGGCAGCGGTGGTTAACCATTTGCATAGGAAGCTGGGGTCCTCCTCTCACTGGGAAGATTTTATTCATTCATTTGTCTCTTTTGTAGATCAAGCCTAGGGTTGGGAGAATATGTGGGCTTATTGCTCTTGCTGATCTAGATCCTTTTAATTGCTATTTGGAAATAGTCTGATAACTAAAGTAATAGTCCGATGACTTACACAGATGGGCCACTCCAGGCAGCCCCTGGAAACCGCAAGGCAGAAGTGGATGGGGGGGTCAGCAAACTCTTTCTGCGAAAGATCATATAATAAGTAATTTAGGTCTTGCTGGCCATACAGTCTCTGTCACAGCTAATCAGCTCTGCCATTGTAACGTAAAAGCAGCCATAGGCAATACTAAATGAGTAAGATTGGCTGTGTTGCAATAAAATTTTATTGGAATTTGAATTTTATATAATTTTCCCATATCATGAAATCTTTTTTGTTTTTTTTCCAACCATTTAAAATATAAAAACCAATCTTGGCTCACCAGCCATGGCCATACCAAAGCAGGTTATGGGACAGATTTGGCCTGTGGGCCATAGTTTGCTAGCTCCTGGCTCAGGGTGTGATATTCTACCTATTGATTTGATAACATAGTGTGAAATCCCATTGATGAGTCCAGAATCCAGAACTTGAAACACAAACTTCTCAAGTGGAGACTAGCATAACACCTTACCATTTTGTCATTTCAGCAAGAGGCAGCAAAGACAACTCCTTTTATCAAAACTTTCATGGAAATTAAGACTTCTCTTTTTTAAAAATTTTTAAACGTTTTTATTTATTATTTAGAGACAGAGAGAGACAGAGCATGAGCATGAGAGGAGCAGAGAGAGCTGTCAACACAGAGCCCAATACGGGGCTTGAACTCACAAACTGTGAGATCATGACCCGACCCAAAGTTGGATGCTCAACAGACTAAGGCATCCAGGTGCCCCTAAGACTTCTCTTTTTAAACAACATAAATATTGCTATTCCATCTTATTCCCCCCTCCCAAAATCATTAGGAAAGACCACTTGCTCATATATATGATGGCCTAACTTTCTTATCTTTTGTCAACGAAGGTCAGGTTATGTGTGGATATATGTTTACATATATTTATTACCCCAATATAATGCATGTACACATACTCAAATTATAAGTATATGGCATATAAATAACATTGATGAAATAAAAATAATAGGACATAGTAAGCACTCAACAGACGTCTATCTTTATGAAAGTAGTTTTTTAAACTCTTACCAAAACACTGTGCGGTCTTTTCTCCAATGCTGGTGCACGTCTCTGTGTTACAGACTCGAAGTGAAGCCGCCATGACCGTCCTGAGCGGCCACGTCGTGGTCTGCATCTTTGGTGATGTCAGCTCAGCCCTGATTGGCCTCCGGAACCTGGTGATGCCACTCCGTGCCAGCAACTTTCATTACCACGAGCTCAAGCACATCGTGTTTGTGGGCTCCATTGAGTACCTCAAGCGGGAATGGGAGACGCTTCATAACTTTCCCAAAGTGTCCATATTGCCTGTAAGTCCAAGGTCACATTATTGATGCTTTTACCTTCTTTTCATTCACAAAAGAAAATCCCAGATGGATATAGTAGCTGTAGCTTTGATCATGTCTCTGTTTCTGCATCTGGTTTTGGGCCTGAGGACTCAGCCCTTCCCTTTGCTCTGTCTAGGAATATCTAAACCCTGGGAGACCTTATTAAAAGGAATTTGCAGCCAAGTTCAGCTGCTCATCAAGCATGAAGTTTAACTGATACCAAATGTATTAACCATATCAGTGTCTATACACTCTCTCCGTCTTACCTACCCAAATCTAGTGCTTTGAGATATTATGATGCTTATATCAGCATTTACTTATGGAACTATTTTTAGCATTTTATTATGACACTATTGTTGCTTCTGTGAATCTTGATCATGTTACTTTTTAACTAAGTGGATTTAACCAGTTCATTATTTCCGCTGTATGGAAGGCCAACCCCTTTTTCTGGCCACGCCTTGCCTACCATTCATGTAGAAGCCTAGCACTATTTTTATGGACTTGTATGTGTATGCACACATATGTGCATGTGATATTCTTGATTTAAAAATACGTTAGGACCCAAATCTGAAAGGAATAGTTTGAGACTCCACAATCTAGTGTAAAGATGCGGGATACATGATCTAGGAGTCATGTAATTACTTCCTAATCATTAATCAATATATTTTTCATAAACTTTGAAACAATTCTAGATTTAGTAAACTAGTAAACTGATTTACTAAACACATGTGGTTAAAAATAATCATAACAAATAGTCATACATGTAGAAGAGCATAAGCGATATATACCTTGTAATTTCAGTCATGATAGATTTGATTATGTTTCCATAATTATCTTCCTACATGTGCTTTTCCACATGGTCCCTTGGAGCACATGGACTGTGTATAAAAGTGTTTCATAAATAGCTTATTATTTTGCTGAGCTACATGTCTGTGTGTGTGTGTGTGCGCGCATGCGCACGTGCATTCGTACACATGCACGTGAGTGTGCATTGTATATGTGTGGGTTTTGAGTGTGTATGCAACGTTTGGTATGTGTGTGTGCATGCTGTGTGTGTATATGTGTGTGTCTCCTGTGTGCCCTTGTATACATGTACTCACCTGTTGGTCTATATATGGATGAGCTTTCATATTTGCCGATCCTTTTTAAATCCTCCAAAATTTAGCACACTCAAGCACAACATAGTGTACAAATTGAACCTTCCTCTATGTCTTCACATATTTAATTGTTTAAACAGTGCCCCCCATATGTAGGCAGCCCAGAGAAACATGGGGTTTCTATGTATGTCATCTGTATTTCTTGAGTTTTGAAATCATGTGTATACAACTGTGCAAGGATTGTCTTATATCACAATTACTGCTGGATTCCCTACAAGGTGAAAATTAAAAGAATCTAGATGTAGGCAATTGAGGCTTATGCAACTGGCAAAATGATTCAGGAAGTTGGTCAGACTTACTTGGTACCAAAGATCCCTGGAAAAGAGGGATTCTTCTCCTCTCAGAAGATACTGTTCCAGAGGCTGGAACTAGTAGCTTCCCAGTCCCACAGCACTAAATGCCTCTTGTTCCATAGTGCCACTTTGCAGCAGTATTTGGGGGGCCTGAGGGCAGAATCATGCCTCTCACTGAGGCATAAAAGAGAGTTGACGGTCTCAATCTGTGCCGCCAAGCTCCATCATCTCAAAGCTTTTTCTCCAGGAAGGAGAATCGGAGGAAGGCATCCAGGGATCTCTGGTGGGTGGCAGACCCTCTCCCTACACAGTCAGTGAGTCGAAGGAAACTCAGATCTTCTTGTAGGCAGAGCAGACGCTGGATCCAGGCTGGAGAACCAAGCGGGTGAACTCCAAAATGATGCCACATGGCCCCTGGGGAATGCTGACATGAGATGACCTGAGCAGTTCTGTGATCCCTCCTGAGGACACAGAGCATGTGGAGGTCATGCCTCTCCCCTCCGACACTAATCCTTCTTTTCTACCTGTGTTTACCTTCTCTTCTCTGTCATTTCCTCCTTGTTCTGGGGTTTTTCCCCCCACTGCTTTTTGTTGTTATAGGATTTTTTTTAAAAATCTGTTTACTGGCTTATTTATTTTTAATTACACCAGTAATATACAAATACGTTCTTGTTATAAAATATTCAAACAAGACAGAAGTATGTAAAGTCAAAAACAAACTTTCCCCTTTACCGCCAATCTTATTCTCCTCCCTAGAGGTAATTACTGTTATTAGTTTAGTGTATATCTTTCCTGAAATTTCTCTCTGAACGTACATGCATTTACAAGTACATTCATAAACATATGGTTTTATTTTGTGGGTTTCTTTTTACGTAAATGAAATCATACTTTTTGAAATCTAGGCTTTTTTTGTGTGTTTTTGTTTTGCACGTATCCCACTATTTTAGAGATCCTTCCAAGGCTCCCCCTCCAGGGAGAGCTGTTTTGGTCTCTTTACCTGCTACATAGACTTTCCTTGTATGTAGGTCCAGTAGCGTATTCAACCATCACTCTGTTGTTGGTCAATTAGACGATTTTCTTGTGTTTTATTTTTCTTGCTGAAAATTTGCAATAAAATTATATGACTTGAAGCCTAACTTCTTTCCCCTCCCCTTTGCAAGATGCACGTTAATTCCATCCCTCCCACGTCCTCCAGGTTGAGCAGCGATATCAGCCCCACCTCATCACACACGCTCACTGGCTATTTCCCCTTGGCTGCATTGGAAATTCTAGTCGGCGCTGCTGTTTTTGCCTGAGACAGAAGTGACCTGCTATTAAATAAACAGGCATTTGAAACCCACCCCCCTCGTTACATTCTGAAAGCCAGAGGTTGCCACAGGACAGTTTCTTAAATCAAGACAATTTCCAGGCAGGAAGAAGATGTAGAACCCTGGCATTATTCCTCTCCCTCGTTTGTTAGCAACGGCTTGATTGAGTGTGGAGAGCAAGCCTGAAATGCCGCCATCAGCACTGACTACCCTTTAGATTAGCACACAGCTCCTATTCCCTTGAACGTAGTTAGGCCAGCTTAATGTCAAGGCATAAAAAAGATACTTGTTAAATAATTTCCCAAAGCTCCGGCTCCATCTTTAATTTGTTTTTATTTTTTTTTTTTCCACTTTCCCTCTCGTCCCTCGGTCTCACTTTTGCTTCTTCTTTTTTTTTTTTTTCCCTTTCCTCGATGCCAAAGGGTACGCCATTAAGTCGGGCTGATTTAAGGGCCGTCAACATCAACCTCTGTGACATGTGCGTTATCCTGTCAGCCAATCAGAATAATATTGATGATACTTCGCTGCAGGACAAGGAATGCATCTTGGCGTCACTCAACATCAAATCTATGCAGTTTGATGACAGCATTGGGGTCTTGCAGGCTAATTCCCAAGGTAAGGACAGCCTGTAATACTTCTCTGCTGTGCCTACAGGGGACAGGGGCTGGCAAGAGGGATATCCTTCACTCAGTAATTCAAAGAGGCTCACATCAGCCTGCCTGGCAGTAAAACCTGCGGTCGAGGGGATGCCTTTCAAAGGGGCATCTGCTGCCTCTTCTTACCATCACAGGAAGGAGGCGTGAGACCTGAACACCCACACTCCGAATAGGCTGTCTTCCCGAAAAGGAAAGCAGCATTTCAAATGCCACCCCCTCAGTCTCAGTCTCCCCAAACAGTGCCTTTATGACCAGGGTCACCAGCTAAATGTCAGGCACTGAAAAGATGCTGGCTGAACAATTCCTAATGTTTCTCTGCAGTATATATATTTGCCATTGACCTCTGTTAGGCTTTGCCATTGTTATAACTGCATGAGGGTGTTAAGCTTTACCTTGTTATATGCTGACCTATGGACGGTGATCCCTGGACAGTGGGGACTGACTGTATGGGCACCAAAAGTCTTTTAGCAAGAAGTGATGCTCTTCAGCCCACATGTTCTCTCCCAGAGGCATGCCAGAGCGGGATGATGTACATCTGCCTTCTCTGCTCTGCCCCCATCTTCCCTGTCATTTTCTCTGGGATCCTGGGCAGAGAGCTGCTAGTAAAGATGTCATCTAGAAGTCTCAGAGAGGCAGTGCAGCAAAATCTTGTAACAAACAGGCTCACTAATCAGAGCCGTGGCAGGACCGCTTCTGTGCAGGCTTGCCACGAACCGCGGGATCATTGTCGTAAGTGGTCTGCTGGATGGGTGACGCCGGGTGCGTGATGGGGGCCTGAATCCCATCATCCCTGGACCGAAGACAAAGGGAGCGCAGCCCATGAGAACTCTAGCTTCTGGGATATGACGGGATCAGGCTCGGCCTCATCGTGCGGCCCAGACATGTGCTGCTTGATCTCTTGTCAGCTCAGCCCCAGCACCACCTCCTTCCAGCATTGGCTCAACAGTTCAGCAAAGCTGGGAACAGCAGTTCCTAGAATCCTCTGCCCTGCACAGTTCTGGGCTAGAGTCTGCCGAGGAGAGCTGGGCATTGGGACGAGATCTGGAATCCAGAAGAGACAAAGAGGTGTTGATTCTTTGGAGGCAGCAGCAGCTGGACCCTGAGCAGAGGCGAGGTTCAAAGCAGCTCTTAAGGGAGCTTTCTGAGAATCACCGGCTTTGCTCCTAGGGACTGAGGGGGGTGGTGTGGCCTTCTTCAAGTTGCCTGGAGATCTGCAGCACCTCCGTGGTATTGCAAGTGAAATGGCTAGTGGTGGCCTCTTTGACTTTTGTTCCTAAAGCCTTTCCAATGGTTGCATCAACATCCAATTTTCTTCATACTTGGAATAGAGTGGCTTCTATTCTTGATGTAGCCCTGACTGCTGTGGTCTGAATCCTGGTTTTGACTTCTCCCCTCTGCCATCCTCCGCCCTCTCCCTCACATCTAAATCTTGGCATCCACTTGCACAGCTGGGCCTCATGGCAGAGCAACATGTCAAGGCTCTAAAAGAGAGTCTTACCTCCCCAGCTGTGTACTGGAGAGCCAGAGCCTGCCTTCCGTCCTGCCTGCTCAGGGAGCCCAGGGGACGGAGGGTATGAGGAGACAGTAAGTTGGCCTTCTAGGAAATGGAAGAAGCAAGCCACTATTTGGTTCCTGCCTTTAAGTAGTTCTTCCATGTGTGTCTCCCAACTCTGTCCCAGCATGGGCGTCCTTCACGGACCTTGTTAGATATGCAGAATCTCATGCCCACCCCAAACCTTCTGGGTGAGAACCTACATTCTAATAGAGTCCCCAGGTGACTCATGTGCACCGCTTTAAGGCACGGTGATCTGCACGCTAACAAAGCCTGGTCCAGTGAACATGCTGACCAACCCGATTAGACGCGCCTCCTCCTGGCGGGAGCTAGCAAAGGGAATGGAAAGAAATGGAAGGAGGAGAAGTACTCCCTTGGTGGGGGGGGGGATGGAACTGAGCAGGAGGGGCAGGAAAATACTCCCTTTCCCCAACATGTCTGTTTTCTCCCAACTCAATAATTGTGATTGTCAAGGTCAATAGATCAGAATCTCAATGCATAATTGAGTTATGTGTGCATCTGACATGGTATTCCTTTCAGCTCTCATAAACCTGACCCCTGCCTCTTAGATCCTATATGATGGCCACACTGGTAAAAATGTTTCCCATCCCCTCTGCACATACCCGATTCTCAAAGACCTTCTTTACTGTCGTAGCAAAGGAATGAGCAAGGAAAATAGGCATTAGCAGGAGATAAGGAAGAAAGGGAAAGGGAGCATATTTTTCCTGCACAAAAAAGAGAAGGGTACTCCTTTAGTACACCCACTCCCCAAACACACATGCATACACACCAGAGAAGGCTGAGGACGTACCCCATGACCAGTGGCAATTTTCAGACCCTTGATCAGCAGTGGAGTGGAGCCCCTGCACCCTAGTAGCCAGCAAGCAGTTCGTTCTGCTCTCAGTGAGAGAGCGACAGCTACGGGCACACCGGGCCCCTACCTCCCCTTGTTTTCTTACTCTTTCTGCTCTTCTCTTGTCCTTGTTTCTAACACTCCCCTTCGGGGCCACTCTGACCTTCCAAAAGTCTACCAGTGGCCATCGACCCAGGAAGTGACTCTCTCTGATGGTGAGTGCTCTATATTCATCTTGAGCTGCTCATTATGCAGCCCACTCCTTGGGTTTGTCCCAGTCCATGGGGCTGGAGGGACAAACTAGGTTGCCCTGCCACTCCTCGTCCTTGAGAAATTTTTGATGGGCTGGAATGCTCATTGGCCTCAGGTATTTTAATTACCCCTCATCTAGGCATTTGTCACAACCATACCCCAAGTAGATTGGAATTAGAGGGTACAAAATAGATTTTGTGTTTCTCTTTTCATGTTGGGAAGCAAATCTAACTTCCCTGAGTGATAGCAACATACATTTCTGGCTGCTACCACCCACTTCTCATCACTATTTATTCTATAGTCCTTATGAAACCTGATCCTTGGCTTTGTCTTGAGGGCTGCGTTACCATTTCTCCACAACTCAGCAGGATAGAAATGTGGACTCAGGGCAAGCGTGTGTGCTCTGGGGCCAAAATACCCATGCGTCACAATGGAAAGTTTTTCTAACATGATACCACATAACATGAAAAATGTGTCTTAACATTGAGGAGGTAGAGTCTTTGTTGAGATTTGTGTTCAGACACTTGCCAGTGTGCACTATCTGGTCTCCAACACTAACAAAGCCTCTTTTCCCTCTTTTCTATTCACATCCCCTTTCGGTGCCACTGTTCTAGCTCACATGGTGTCAGAACGGACCCAGCCTAGGGATTTTGGGTCCGATGCTTTCTGAACAGATCTGAGATGTGATGGCTGGTTGTCAAAAACAATTACAGAGAAAGGTGGCATGCCCCATACTGGATGGTATATCCAATGTGACAGTTGGGTCTATGAGATGCAGTTTTAATATACAGCAGGCAGGACTGCAGTGACAATTATATAAAGCAGGTGAAGCTGCTTCTTGCTGGTCAGCAAACATCAGCTCAGAACCACTTTACAGCTCTTTACCAGCAACTAAGTGCCTTTATTTACAGAGCGCCTGTCACTTCCCTTTGGCTGGAGAGCTGGTGTATTATTTAGCACGTATTTATCTGGGGAAAACATTTCAGTTTAAATCAGCTGGTACAACAGTGGCTCTTGCCAGACTGTTACCCTGTGGTTCTAAAAGACAAGCACTGAGTCTGATCTTGAAAGGGAGGGTGAGCAGAGGAAGGAAGGGCCTGTTCTCAGAGAGCCACTTGAGTCAGTACGTGAAGAGAGAAGGCATGTGATTGAGTTTCCCATTGTGCTTTTGTGTCACATTATGAAATGAGCATCTTAGAGTTTCTTCCTGGTTAGCCTTCTAGTGAAGGTAACTCTTCAGAGGAAGAAATATGCATCAGGCGCTACAAAAGCCCAGAACACAAAGATGGCATGGATTCAGCCACTCATCATCCTTGAGGGGCTCAGGTGGTGGAGGAGATACCCCCATACACAATTACATGCAGCGAGACAAGGATGAGGCTAGAAATACATGAGCACACGGGGCTCCTCAGTTTATATATTTCAAGGAGTTGAGAAAGTTTCCAAGGAGCGGTGATGTTTCTGGGTGAGTTGAATACATGTGGCTCTTGAGCACTTGAAATGTGACTAGTTTGACTGAGGGATTTCTTTCTTCCCCCCTTTTATTTAATTTAATAAATTTAAATTTAAATACTAGCATGTGGCTAGTAGCTACCGTTTTGGACAGTGCAGGTCTGAAGCATTGGCTTGTTGGCTTTTTAAGAGCTGGGATTATAGGAAGATGGTGTTTAAATCCATCTTTTAAAAAGATAGCAGGCAAAAACATGAGTATGGTTCAGATGTGGAAAGAGAGGGCAGAATGAGGTACAAAGGCAGACTGTTGTGACGGACGTGAAGAGATGGATGCACTATGGCAATGGCAGTCATAAGGGTGAGGAGGAGATTCAGGTGGATTTGAAACAGGAAAGATAGCCCATTGAAGGCCAGCTTCATGAGATGGAGGTATGGATGAGCGAGGATGAAGAATTGGTAATGAGTTCTGAGGTTGGCTACTGGGTGGATATAAGAGTGATTAAGTAAGCTGAGGACTCAGGAGGAGAAACAGGCTTGGGGCAGATGGTAAAGAATTCGGTCCTGTTTCATTTGAGTTGAAAGGATATGTAGATAGCTAACAAAAAATACAATCATACAGCTATAGGGATAAAGTTAGGTCAGAAGTTGCAGACTTGGAAATCATTGGTGATGGACAGTGGATAGTCCTTGAGAGTTGGTGTTTCCCAGAGAGAGAAGGCAGGGCAACTAAGAAAGAAGGATCAAAACTGGAACCTTGGAAATGTCAACACTGAAGAAACAAGCAGAGGAAGAGAGAGAATCCAGTGAAAAGGCTTGAGGGCAAAGACTGAAGGAAATAAGAGTGGGTACTGTCAAAAGTAAAGGAGAAGAGAGTTGAATAAATTCCAAGTAGCAATTTAGAGTGTATCCTAACTATGTGTTGATATGTGTGTTTTCTTGAGTAGACTATGAACTTTTTAAGGGGCAAGGACTGTTCTTCTTTTGCTCATCTTCATGTCCCTAGTGTTTCTAGCACAGGATCTGACATAGAGTTGACATGCTATAAGAATTTGTTGGGCTTAACTGATTTGAAAAGGAACAATGATCAGCACTGTCAGATACTATAGAGAACTCAAATATAAGAGGCTGGAAGAAAGGTGATGGTGTTTTTTGACCCTCAGGAGGTTGTTGGTGACTTTGGCAGGAACAGTTGAGTAGCTTGTTGCCAGTAGAGGCTGGTATTCAGGAGTCTGACACATTAATGGGAGGTGAGAATTTGAAACCATATATTACTCTTTCAAGTGCACATAGAGAGAGAAATAGGATATTTCAGAGGATCTTGTCAAAGAAAAGATTTCCTTTCTGATTTTAGAATGTGGAGAAATCCACCATGTTTGTTGGCTACCGTATACTGAGGTGGAACCCCACTGAGAGGGAGAGTTTGAAGCTTTGGGAGGGAGCTGTTATATGATAGTGTAACAGAGAGATGCAGGAGAAAGAGATGTGGCCTTGAAAAGGAGAAGGGATGCCTCCGGTCCCTCTGAAGAGGAAGGCTAGATGGGGAATAGGAAGCCGGAGGCAGCCAGATGGTTCTCCTTTCTTCACAAAGCTGCCAGTTTGGTTTTCCTTGAAGATCTAAGGGACCGGGACAGTTGGGTTGGGGAGCTGATGGTGACAAAGGTTCAGGGCAGACATTACAGTAAACATGTAAGGAAGCTGGCTGGAGTGAGTGTCGGTGAGGACCAGCCAGGGTTGGAATTATGAAGGTGTCACAGTGGGGTCAACACAGCTCTACTATCTTCTCTGCAGTTCTTGGCAGAAACAGCAGCAAATGTACAAAATGACTTGAGTTTGGGATAGCAATTCAGAGGAGGCAAAGGATTCCACTAAGGTGTTTAGGGGTCATTAAAATGAGTGGTCGCCAGGTCTAAGATGGTAGATGGGGAAGTCAAGCCAGTGTTGGGGCTTATAGACTGAGAGGCCAAAACAAAACAAGAAATAAATCCCTGTGATCAGAGAACAGGGTGTGAAGCAAAAGCATGGGAGAGCTGAAGCGGGGGAGGCTTGATCTGAGAGAGGAGTATGTGATGAGCTTGGAGAATGAAATATTGTGGAGCCTGGGGGGCTCAGTTGGTTGAGCGTCCGGCTTCAGCTCAGGTCCTGATCTTGCGGTTTGTGGGTTCGAGCCCCGCGTCAGGCTCTGTGCTGACAGATAGCTCAGAGCCTGGCACCTGTCTTCAGATTCTGTGTCTCCCTCTCTCTCTGACCCTCCCCTGCTCATGCTGTCTCTCTCTCTCTCTCAAAAATAAATAAAACATTAAAAATTTTTTAACTTAAAAAAAAGAGAAATATGGCAGAGCCTGAATGCAGGTTGGTGGTATTACCCTCATTCTGCATGTGAATTCTGGATCCAAGGCAAAGCCCATCTGACTACTACCAGCACCACCATAACTGTAATAATAACACGAAGGCTTATGAACGTTTGCTGCCATTACATGGCAGGCATTTTACCAATTGAGATGATATGGTTTTCGCCCTTGGCTGCACATTGTAATTATTTGAGAAACAAAAAGTTATTGATGGCTGGGTCGCACCTCAGCAACTACGGTTTAACTGGTCTGGGGTTCAACCTGGACATTAGGAGTTTTATAAACTCCCGGATGGTACCCGTTTGCAGCCAGGGTTGAGAACCTTTCCCTGAATTGGCCCTCCAAGGTGCACGTGGTAAGGAGGTTACCATTTTGATTGGAAAGGGAGGAAATTGAGGCCTTTACAGGTAAAGTGATGGCTTTAACCTGGGTCTCCATTTAAATTTTTTTAGTGTTTATTTTTGAAAGAGAGAGAGCATATGATCAGGGGAGGGGCAGAGAGAGAGGGAGACACAGAATCTGAAGCAGGCTCCAGGCTCTGAGCTACCTGTCAGCACAGAGCCCGACACGGGGCTCGAACCCACAAACTGTGAGATCATGACCTGAGCCGAAGTTGGATGCTTAACTGACTGAGCCACCCGGGCGCCCCAGGGATCCTAAACTTTAAACTATTATTTTACTTGTTTAAGACAATGCTGTTGGCTCAGCTTATTGGTCTGCCTTCTTTCTTTCATATTTTCTGGATAG
Source organism: Suricata suricatta (assembly GCF_006229205.1). Taxonomy (NCBI): domain Eukaryota; kingdom Metazoa; phylum Chordata; class Mammalia; order Carnivora; family Herpestidae; genus Suricata; species Suricata suricatta. The sequence continues at coordinate 137,995,620 of NC_043701.1, read as the reverse complement.
TCATTAACTTCCCAGGACTAAAAAACTTTAAGTGGAGAAAAAGGGGGTAGGGGATATGCTGGATACCAGGCTCTGGCTTCTACCAGCTGGCTGAATTTGTCATCTCGTCTCTGTCATATGTCTTGTGGTGATAAGTGGAGGATATTAGTTGCCCAGTGGGCAGGCCATCCTCCCGACCACAGCTCTGAAAGCCAGCCACGTGGATATCCAGCACTGCGCTGCCACTGACCAGCACCACGGCCCCCCCGCCCCCCGCCCCCAGAGCCAGTAGTGTGCTTCCTCAACAGCTTGGGTCTCTTAAAGAAGATGGGGCATGTGTATTTCAACATCGGGGTTCAATTTGGATGTCGGCGTTACGGTTCCTCTGTGGTTCCATTTCCTGTTACGTGCTCTGCATTCCTCAGACTCATGCTACCTGTCCACAAGCCCTTATTAAGCACCTGTTGTGTGCACAGATTCCCTGGCAGGCATTGTTAGAGAGACAGGGGTGCGTGAAGCACATGCCCTGTCCTTGCAACCTCTGATGCAAATGTATAACTGCTTCTGAATGCTGGTTTATTTACCAGAAAAGAATTGCAGTCAATGGAAGCTGACATGGGACAGAAAGAAAAAGAAACAGAGTGGGTTTGAGAGACACTTTGAAAAAATAAATAGGGTTTTTCAGGTGGAAACAAATAGAGCTGGCTGCCGTCAGAGAGAAGAATCAAAGTAAGGGTCAAGAATGCATGGAGAAGTGTTCAAGGGACAGTGATGAGTACAGTTTGGCTGGAATACAGGGTATGTGTAAGACAGGACGGAGACCTGAGGCAGAAGCGTGGGTTAGGCATTGAGGGATTTTGTTTTAAATTTTGAGTTACAAAGGTATAAATTATTCAGTAGGCACTGGGGAGCTACAGCAGGTTTCAGAACAAGAGAGTGATGGGATGGGACCTGAGCTTCCAGGAGATTGACCTGGCAGCCCTGTGAAGCACTGTTTGGAGTGGGAAAGAAGAGAATGCAGGGGTCTGGGTAGGAACTGTGGTTATCCAGGAGATCAGGAACCTTGAGCTGGAAAAAGAAGGGGAGGCTATTTTACTGTGAGACGTAGTAGATGTAAAACGGATTGTATGATTTTGAGCTTCCTTCTCAGTAGCAGATGACAGTGATGAGCTTGTTGGAAGAGGCCTCAGCACGGAGGACCTGGCCGTGGGAGAACGTGGTATTGATAATGTTGGTTTCTAGCCATGGTTCATTTCTATGTAGACTTGGCAGAAAATCCAGGTGACCATGAAAGGCAGATGGGTGGGCATAAAGTCCTGCATCCAGGAGAGGGTCACAGCTACAAGTTTGCCCCACGGCTCATGCTCTATGAGTGGAACAGAACCTTGGAGAGAGGTGTGAAGAAAGAGAGGTGAAAGGCAGAAGGATGAGGAGCATCTTAGAGAGGGCAAGGGGAACGTTGGTAGAAGCCAAGGAACCACAAGCTGAGCTGGGCTCCCAACTTCCCAAGGGACGGAGGAACATATGTCACAAGCCCAAAATAAATGCCCCCTGCCTACTTTTCCTCACCCCTCTAGGTTTATTTTTCTTTATTTTATGCCTCTTAATAGCTACCAAGTTAAAAAATATATATATAATGGTTCACACAAACACTCCAATAGGCACACAGGCATGTATGTGTATGCACACCAGTGCACATGCATGTGGGTACACACACACACACACACACACACACACCATGGTATCTCCAGCCCCCCGTGACCCTCAGCCACAGTGACACTAAATGATGTCCACATATAAGCAGGTGTTCTCCCTTGACTGCATTTCAACAAAAGTTAAGAGCCTCAAGTAGGGAATGACCTTTCTCTTTGAAAGAATGGCCAAGGTTCTTGCAGAAACAGCATTAATTGGGGGCATAGGGCATATCCTTTTCCTGTTTCGGAGAAGAAAATGTGACTTCTCTTTTATCTTTGGGGGAGGCTATGTGGATTAGGACCTCTGAATTATTGAATGGCAGAAGTCAGGGTTCAAAAGGACCTTCCTAAACTAGAACTTCGAGACAAAACCTACAGGATGGAATGTAATGAAGCCCACTGGGCATTAAGTTTCAAGTAATCACCGAAGATGGGCTGCATAAACCTGGTTGATGGAAGTATAATTTATTTTGAGTAGTGACTGTTTCATCCTGGTCTGTCTAGGAAGGGGCATGTCAGGAGCTATGAAGATTTGAAGGGAAGAACTAACAAACTCAAGAATGTAGGCAAGGAGATGGTTAGAATGGGAAGCGCTGGGGCAGCCTGTCCCTTGCCAAGCAGTTAAGAGAATGGGAGTTAATGGACTAAAGAACCATTTTATCTTCTGCTCCACTGGAAAAACCATGACCAATGATTTTTAATCTCCTAATGATTATGGAGAACCAGATTTTAGCCCCACATAAGGAAGACACTTTCAGAATAGAATGGGCTGCCTAAAAATGTAGTGAGCATTCTGTTGCCACACGTCCGTTTGCCAAGGGAAAGTTACTGACCTGATCTTTGTGGTGAGAGGGATGTTGGATCAGATGAGTTCTTTGGTCCTTCCTAACTGGGGGTCTTTGGTATGCTCTTTATTTTTATTACATGGGGATCTGTGATTTTGATGATCTCCGTTGTTCCTCCAGAGAGAGAGCTATTGCGTTTGGCAGAATTGGGGTTATAATGGATCTTTTGGTGGAAGCTTTCACATCCTTCCAGAATGGCATTGTCTCTGTGTATAAGATGCAGGGGGGTAAGCAGTGCACATCTGGCTTTTCCGTTAATCTGACAGACCACCCCTCTCTTCACCTCCCATGTCACCCTCAACTTCTGTCCTCCCAGTGTTTCCCCTTTTTGTCCTCCCTGCCTCACCCCTGCACACCCAGACCACACCCCCCTGCTCCCAAGCATACCTATGCACGTGTCCTCACACACATTTTCCTCCCTGAAACCAGAGGAGCATTTTTTTCAGCCGCTCGCATATGACATTCATTGCCACAATACGGTCTCTCAATTCTGGAAGGGTTGGGGGGAGGGCGGGGGAGGGAGGAGAAGCCATTTCTCCATACCCACCGAATGAACAAAGCTCTGTGCTAAAATATTTGTCTTCAGTTGTAACTGAAACTGCTGTTGGCTTCAGTCCCCCAAACCAGAAAGACAATTATACTTAACTGTTTAGAGATTTATAAATACCACACTGGAATAGCCTCTAGGTAGTAACTTTAGATACCCAGCCCAATAATTTTCTTTTATTGGTTTGTGATTTAGATCTTATTTTGAGTCCTCTATAATAAGAGTAGTACATTTCATTAAAAGAGCTTACTAACCAATAAAGAAAATCTGGCTTAAGGCTCAAGCAGGTCTCGAGTACAGAAAAGGGCCTGCCCTGCTATGTCTCTTAGGCGGACATTACAAGACTAATCTCGGCACAGGGGTGCACATGTATTTTAGCAAAGTGGCATTTGCAGCTGCATTCTTTAAGTGACTTCAACTTGGGAGAATTTTTCCTACACAGCATATTTTACCACATGAGAGATACTCTGAAGACCGCCATTTACTATTCTGGTAATAGATTCCCAGCGACGAAAACAAGGAAACACAAAAAACATGAATAACTGTAACGAGAGATTGGAAAGCCTGGACTCTTTGCTGGACCAGTGGAGGTTTGCAGGCCTTCCATAGCTGAGGATCTTCCTTTGGGGAGTAGATGTGGGGGATTCAAAATAAAAACAGAAAACATAACTGTTTCTTTCCAACTGCATGCAGAGCATATTGAGTTCCCCTCTCAGGCTGTGCCCAGCTTGGGACAAACTGCAGTGAAGGGAAATCTTAGCTTCGGAGACAGAAAACAGATGTGGTGGGGGGGGGTGCCGGGGTCGGGCTGAACTCATCATGCTCACATCAGGCTTTACCCCTTAAAACCTGCATGTATGGTTAATGCTTCTTTTTTAAAACTGAAAGCCCTCGGGGCACCCGGGTGGTTCAGTCGGTTAAGCATCTGCCTTCGGCTCAGGTCATGATCTCCTGGTTCGTGGGTTTGAGCCCCATGTCGGGCCCTGTGCTGACAGCTCAGAGCCTGGAGCCTGCTTTAGATTCTGTATCTCCCTCTCTCTCTGACCCTCCCCTGCTCGCGCTGTCTCTCTCTATCTCTCAAAAATAAATAAAAAGCATGAAAATAAATTAAACTAAAAATAAATAAAATAAAACTGTAAGCCCTCTTCAGTTCAGTCATGCGTCAGGCACACTCATATGCAATATCTTGTTTACTCTTCCTGATAACCCGTTAGGGCAGAGGTCATTTATCTCCATTTTACAGATGAGAAAACCAAGGCCGAGGAAAACTCAGCCACATCCCAAAGTCCCATAGTGTGTCAAGAACACGGAGTTGATGCCCAAATTGTGTGATTCCAAAGCCTGTGCTTTTCTTACCACCTCAGTCAGCCCCACAGAAGAAAGCAAGTATAATTCTCCGGAGAAGAGGCCTGAATCTGTACGTCTGCTTTTTTTTTTTTAATATTTTTATGTTTATTTATTTTTGAGAGACAGAGAGAGAGAGCGCGAGCAGGGGAGGGTCAGAGAGAGAGGGAGACACAGAATCCAAAGCAGCCTCCAGGCTCTGAGCTAGCTGTCAGCACAGAGCCCGATGCAGGGCTCGAACCCATGAACTGTGAGATCATGACCCGAGCCGAAGCCGGACGCCGGACCCTTAACCGACTGAGCCACCCAGGCAACCCTGTACGTCTCCTTTTAAGGGTCATGGAAGCATCTGCAGACACGCTAAACATCTCTTTGTACCCAGGGACTCTGGGCTTTTTTTTAATGTTCTTATTCTGTGCATCTGCATTTTATAGGTCCCTGGCCCTCCTTGGCTCAGCAATCAGACACATCGGGGTTCTCTTGGTTCCAGTCTTCCTTGCTACAAGAGCCAAACAAACAAGAGTAGAGCTGAGAGAAGTATCAAGAACTCTCTTAGCCTGCCTCTGTGAGCAGTTTAATTGTTGCAGCTTTTTCCCTGTTAATACAGACTTGATTTTTGAGCTGTCAGAAGAAGGGTGGAAAGTTTGAGACCCTGATATTGCTCTCTGTTGTCCAAACACTTACCAAATATTTCTAGGTTTTACCGATTCATCCTACACTCCAGGTGGGAGTTTCCATAAAAGGCAGTAGATGAGAATAAACAGACCACTCTAGCCCCCAAAGTCTAGGATTTCAGGTGGTGTGTTACACTCCGAAAATGGTCCGGATAAATTGTCCTTTGGGAGGAAAGTGTGGCTGTATAATCAAAGAGAAGTAAAAGAAGTCTTGTCATCCTATGGACTCTCTAAGGCTCCCAGTGAGATTCTGGGCAAGGATGGGTCCATCAGGAGTTCTTTTCCTGAGCATTACTTAAGTTTATACCCTATGGCTGAGGTTAGTGTCCACTCTTTCGGTGGTCATGCTTCAGGGAGCTAATGGAATCCTCAGGCAGAAATGACACAGACATATAAAATAGGTTGTGACTTGAATGCACGTATTTAACAATATGGGCCCTGCATTATTCCGCGGTGCCTTATAAAATGCATGGTGTGAGTCATTTGTAATTTTCTGAGGCATGAGTTTCATCCATATGCTGTAAGGATAACATGTATGCCCCAAACCAGTAGATGAGCCTAACCAACCATCCAAGGGAGTTTTGTCTTTACCCATGAATGTAAAACCAAACAACTCATAGGAAGTCCTAAAACCTTTATTTCTTTTCTTAAAAATGGTCTTGCAAAGAAATCAGCGGATCTATAAATGACTTTAGTTCTGGATTTATATAATATTTCAGAGTATGGATGGTCCTTAAGTATTTTAGTTATACTTGTTGGAATGTTCTGGTAGAAATCATTCCCCAATTCTAGAAAAGCAGTATAGGAGTCACTGAGCATCTTGTTACATATCCCCAGTTAAGAGTTTCTACCAGCTCTAAGCCACACAGATGTCACCACACAGTGTGTTGTGAGAAGCCAGAGGCTGCCTTGGGCTGCAGTGGTTGGGGGCAGGGTCTCCAGAATAAGTGAAGTTGAAATTGGAAATAGGTATGATTATCATAAGTAAAGGCCTACAGGCAGGTGGAAGAGGCTGAGGCTGAGTGAGAGAAGGCACATACACAAGAAAGGCCAAGTGTAGTTCAGAAAGGGACGCTTGGCTATGTGTCTGATGATGACAGAACAGAGGGGCCTTAAAGATCTCAGGGTGTTAGAGGAAAGAAGGTAAGGGAAGTCACTGTTAATTTGGGTAGGACCTCAAAAGAATGGCCCGGTCTATCACCTTGCTGATCTCCCCACTCTACCAACTGTCAGACATACATTTAAATGCTTAGCACAGCACCTCCCACCTAGCAGATGCTTGTAGAGGTTTGTGGAGTGAGCAAATGAATGATTTACTCCCAATATCTGTTGTTTGCAGCTTGCTCTATCTTCGTTTGCTCTCCAATGAGATAAAGCAGCTCAATACTTTGTTAAATACCACATCCTTTCCTCCCAGGCTTCCTTTGACTGTTGGGCACCAGGCAAGGGCTACAAAGATCCAAGATGTTGAACTAGTCAGGCTTGTCCAAATGTTTTCTAGTAAATCACTCCAGTCCTTGAACCTTCACTAATAACTCCTGATTCTCAACCTTGCACTGGCCTCACTACACGTGGGCCTAAGGAGGCTGTAGGATTGAGACTTCCACAGTTCAATAAAAGGCAGAAACCATCTCGACTTTTTGCTTCAGGGAGCTTGGAATGGATCCTAAGAGTTTTCCTGGCCATGTGGAGATGGACACTCCTCTTAGCAGCAGACTAGCCAATGTCACCCTAATACCTGGCCAGGAAGAATTCAGCGGTGGCAGGCGGGGGGGTGGGCTGTCACTCTAGTGTATGGTGGCAAATCACAAATGGGGCTGTCAGAGGGACGACACAATTAAATAGGGTCAGGAACCAGGTCCTTCACAACCCACATGGCAGTCCTGAATGAATGGATGTAAAACACTTAGTGACTGAGATGTAGTGAGAAATCAAGCATTATTCACTCTATTTGTTATTATTAGTTTTGCGTAGTTTTACTATTTTCTTTAGTTCGCTCCCCCCAAATAACAAAAAGCAAGAAAAGAATTGTCCGTTTGTACCTAGCAGCCAGAATAGCTGTTGATTGTGCTTGTCATAGAAAACAAAACGTCTTTGGGAGGGGAGAAATCCAAGGACAGTAGACTTAGAAAAGCCTACAGAGGAGTTGAGGGAAAACTGGGGCACATCGACAGTGGCCACTGGGATTTTTCCTCCATAGACAGGCTAGTCTGGTACCACACAATGGGGCTTCTCTAGGAAACAGAGAGGCTAGGTCTCAGCTCACTGAGGTTCTGGTCAAATGGAACTACTGAGTCACGACTGGCAGAGTAGGGCCCTTGCTGCTCCGGCCAGATGACAGGTGATACCTATCATAACCCCTTGGCCTCTTTTCACCTCAGAAAAATAATTTTGGCTCTGGGCCAGAAGATCTGAGGAACTTTTAGTTGTTTTTATTTAAAAAAATTTTTTAATGTTTATTCTTTAGAGACAGAGAGATAGAGTGTAAGCAAGGGAGACACAGAAGTCTCAGAAGACACAGAATCTGAAGCAGGCTCCAGGCTCTGAGCTGTCAGCACAGAGCCCGACGTGGAGCTCGAACTCACGAACTGTGAGATCATGACCTGAGCCAAAGTCAGCCATTTAACCGACTGAGCCACCCAGGCGCCCTGGAAACTTTCATTTTTTAATTGGGGAAAGATTCTTGGATCCCTTTAAGTACCCAATAAAATGATGGATCTTCTTTTTGCCCCTTCCCTTACCTCCCTAGAGTTGTATGCAGAAACAGTTGCATACAGATGTACCAAGTTTACCTAGCCCAATGGGTTTTCCACCTTAGCTGCACATTGCAATCAACCAGGGAGCTTTTAAACCTCACTCAAGCCACATCTCAGACCTCGTTTTCCTCCTCCCACCCCCCAAAGCCTTAGGTTTCTCCTTGCTCCTTTGTGAAATGTGGTGCTTGCACCAGACTCTAGGCATAGGATGTAGGCGTCACAGATTCCAAGGTGCAGCCTGAATTGAGAAGCACAGACTGAGCCTCTTCTTTACTCAAAGTAACCGTCTATGATTCTCATAAGAGACTGCTGATTCAGTAAGCTTACACCTCCACGGAACTGGCAGCCTAGGGGTGCTTGCGGGGAAATTGGAAGGCACATAATGGACAATATAAAAATATGAGTTATATGAGAAATGCCCTTTCACTCATGAACTTCCAGGTGGTTCCCAAATACACATCATCCTGATCCACAAGGAATGAGGAAAGTAGACCAGGGGACTGTGCGTGGGAGGGGTCAAGACAGGTAGTTTTCGGAATGCCTGATCGACAGTATAGGAAATGAAGAACTCTGAACATCAATCAAACCCCTGGGTATAATGACAGAGAAGGAGAGTAAATAATGGGAATGTCATGGTTGACGTTTCAAACTTAATCTATAAACCTACTTTTAATAGGCCCCCAGGTGATTATAAATTCAGGGTGGCTTTCTTTTTACTGGATTATATGAGGCTGTTCCACATTTCTAAAAGAAGTCCAGGTATGTCTCTCATTTTATTTATTTATTTATTTATTTATTTATTTATTTATTTGCATTTAAGATCCCGTAGAATTTTTCTAAAACGCTCTTTTTATGAGCATTAATTATATACCATGCAAGGAAGCAATTGCCTCTATGTTATGAAATATTAATCAAAATGCTTCCTGTTCCCAGATGTCCCAGAGATAAATACAGCAGTATTTTGAAGCCCCTCTTGGAGCTGTTTTGCCTGCAAATTTATTGTTTTGTCTCCATTTTCAGAAAGCCCTGTTTTCGGTGAAGTATAGCACTCTAGGTAGTTTTTAAGGCGCAAACTCCTCTGGAGTTGCCTGTGTCGGCAACAACTCTCATGTAGATAGCACACGAGGGATGGCGCGCTGATCGGCTCCTTTAAGATGACAAATGGGCAGAGAGTGTTATTGTCTTTGATTGCACGCCTTACATCATCTGTATGTAGGAATAAAAGGGCCATACTTTATCTTTAGCCATTTTATAAATATTTAAGTCCTTATAGTTGCCTAAAGATATTAAAGCATATTTTACAGTAGTCGGAATATAAATATTATATATAGCGCAAGATACCAAAGTAGTTTAATGAATTCATAATTTTCTGTTCACATTTATTGGAATGTGTTTTATGTTCCACAAGTTCCATTTAAAGAATAAGATACCATTCTGCTTCCTGACAACACACCGAGTGTGGCCAGCGTTTCCGGCGGGGTCTCGGTTCCAGTGTCTATGGAGGCAGAAGGCAGGAAGTCAGGGCACAGGGATATATTTCCTCAATCTCTGCATTTAAAAAAATATATAAATAACTTTGAATAAACAATTCTGGTGCTTATTTAAATTACAAAGCCTTCCAAAGAGAAAACTTTTTATAGCTCCTTTCCTCTATTTCAAGGAGATTATTCAAAAAAAACCCTAAGTAAGAGCAATAAAGATGTAGTTTGCAATTTTCCTGTCCTCCCAACCCACCCCCTTTTGTAAACCCTGTCGGCCAGTGTACAGCCTGATTCAGGGTATTGATTTCAATAGTGGCTTCCCAGTGCTTTCTGAACATTTCTCCGTAAGTTAAAGAATTCCATCCAGCTTGCTCCTTCCTTCTCCTTAAATGCAAGAGAGTGACAGGGAGAATATTACTGCATCTCTTTTCAATTTTCTCGTGAAATATAAAGACTTTCCTCTTTAATATTTCACAAAGTTTCTCCAGTTCCCAGTGGGAGTCCATGCTGGGTAATGTTTGCTAATTACCAACAACAAAACTAGACATACAACGCTGGTAAATTACCTGACCCTTTCCGTTTTAATGAGACAACAAGGATTTCGCGAAGTGATGTTGTTTCACTGGTTAATGGTGTCAGCAATGTTGTAATTGTGGGTTGAGATGCATTAGCTGAACAACCACATGTAGAAAGGGCTTTCTCTTGACAAGCCCTTTGGAGACTAGAACCGTATTATCATTAAGCCTTTGTCATTTGCATGCTGCTAATCACTTACTTTATTATCCAGAGTATCCATTGTCTTTCTTTAATTGCTCTTTAAATTAAAATTAAAAATAGTTCTAAAGCCCACAATGGCTGGGATAGCATCTTGATTATGAAGATAACTTCAAGAAAATGGAACAACTGGTAACATATTGCTGGGATTATGAGAGTCCCACTGTTATGTACCATGCCTGCGGGCCCCAGGAGCCTAATTGTGGCGGTTTCTCTTCCTTTAGCCCATACTGTTTGTTTAATAAATGGTTATTTATGGCCTTTTTGGCCATTATAGCAACTTTGGAGAAAGTACATCCTTCTCATTGGGTTGAGCACGGCAATTTCATTCTCCGGGCAAAGGTATAAAATGCAGTTGAAAGGCAGTATCTGTACTAGAAAAGGGATGCTCTTCATTCTCCTTGCTTGTTTATTCTGTACACATTTACTTTTAAAAATTGGGATCATGAAAGGGACCTAAACTTCAGAGATAAACGGGACCTTAGAGTCATCCCCATTTTCCAGATGAAGAAACTGAGGACCATAGCAGTTGCCATATCAGGAGATGAACCCAGATTCTCTGTTACTAAATGGAGTGGATGCAGGGCTTCTGGTTGGAAGATTGTGCCTTCTGAGTTACTCCTTAAAGAGGATATGATGTCATGTTGTGAGCTGTGATGTGCAAGTGTTGGGCTGTCATGGTGCAGTGCACTTAGTGTGTGTCTCTTGTATGCATCTGTCAGGGTGTTTGTTGGTACAGACTATGTGCTAGGATACTGGAATAAAAGGTTCAGATTTTCCAGTTCCTTAAAAAAAAACCCAAGGGGGAGACTGGGTGGCTCAGTCTGTTAAGTGTCCAACTGCAGCTCAGGTCATGATCTCACAGTTAGTGAGTTTGAACCCCACATCAGGGCTCTCTGCTGTCAGCACAGAGCCTACTTCAGATCCTGTCTCCCTCCCTCCCTCCCTCTCTCTCTCTCTCTCTCTCTCCCTCCCTCTCTCCCCCTCCTCTGCTCTCTCTCTCAGAAATGAATAAAAATGTTGAAAAAAAAAAACCCTATGGATGACTCTGCAGTCATTCCTAAGTTCCAAGGGATTAAACCCAGAGTTACCATGGTTCCATTATCATATACAATGCACTCAGAATTAAGATGATAGCTTTGGAGAACCGGAAGAGATTGGGCCATTGCCTTACCTGCCTCAAATTCACAGATGGGAAAACTGAGTTTAGAGAAAACATTGAGTCCTTCTAAGTTCTCATAGGAAGTTAAAGATTGACTTTTGATTCTCTGTCCATTTCTCTGTCAGCATTACCAATCTATTGTTCATATCATCATCATCATCATCATCATCATCATCATCGTCAAAGTTAGTATTTATGAAGTGCTTACTATGTTCCAGGCACACTTATAAGCAATTTACCTGTATTATTTAACTTGTTTAATCTTCATGACATATTACTCTCCCATTTTACAGATGAAGAGACTGAGACACAGAATTTAAGAAAACTTCCCCAAATCACAAACCGGAACAAGGCAGCACTCACACTTAGGCAGCCTAGTTCCAGCATTCAAGTTTTCAACCCCAGCATTATGATTCATTTCAGGTCATGGTCAAGGGATATTGACCATGGTGTAAATGACTTTTCAAAATCACATTAGCACCAATCAGCCTCCTTTTGGGTGAAGATTGGTGTGTATTGGGAATACCCGACCCTAGTTGTATCTTCTTCTGCCAGCATAAACATGTATGCAGGAAAGGCTTTAAAACTTAAGAGAAAAAAATCTACTGTGCTTTCTTTTAAAGGACTATCACATGTTTGGAATGTGGGCTGTTCTCTCAGGCCAGGCATCCTGTCTTGAGAACCTTTCAGAGACCACTGGTTGGAAGTTGTCAGAGATGGGATTCTGCTTTTCCTGAACTGCCTGGCATTGCTTTGGATCACTTGGCACATCCATCTCTTACAGCTCCTTAATGTTTTGTGTCCTTAAGATACGGATGTTTTAGTTCGCCTGTGATTTCATAGCTCTAGTTTTTGCTACGCTGACCATTGGTTCCTATTAAACCAAACAACTGGGGCCCATTTGGCATTTGGTGTTTTAAACGTAAAAGGACACTTGAACGACATGACAAATGCTGAAAAACAAGCTCATAGCGCCGAGGACATAAAGAAACTGTTTATAATGTAAAGGTGGTTACATTTTCAGTCAATCTATCACTTTAATGAGCTCTTCGCATTTCTTTGATTAATGCTCACAAAAGGGGGAGAAAAAAATTGATGTAATGGAAACAAAATGAGAAAACACAGGGGAGGTTTCTGTGTGTTTTATTACTATCCACTGCATATCACTGTCTTGCAATGTATACGTCTACCTTTTCCCTGGCATAGCATGTGTCTCATTTACTGGAAATAGGATCCAGCATGAAAGAGGGAGCCCCATATTAGTGGCAAAGCAGTCCTTGACTTACTGTGGTGGCAGCAAAGAAAAAGGGTTCAGAATAGGAATTAGGAATTAATAATAGTAATAAAGAAAAGGCTGACATAGTTCACGCTGTATCGAAATGAATTCGATAAGTATGAAGACGAAAAAAGACACATTAAAGACACTTAAGAAACATTTAAACATTAGAACGTAGTGACTGGTTCATAAGTAGTATTAATTTACTTGTTCAGTTTAAAATAATAAATAAAGAAAATGGGAAAAGTACAGAAAAAGACATCTTCAGGAAGTATCTGAAGTGGGAGAGAAGTTAGTCAAGGCAGGCTTCCTGGAGAAGGTGAGGAGGGGAGCTGTGTTGGGAGAGAAGAGAGGAAACTGCATTTCTGAAGTGAGTAAGCCTTGGTGGGAGTAGGGAGGAGAGAGTCACCAGGTGCCACTGTGTTGGAAACACAGTTTCCTCTGTGTTGGAAACCAATTCTGACTGTTCCTCCCCTTGATCATGAGCTCAGTGCTCTTCAGAGGCACGTAAGCATTAGGCATCCTTTCCTTTGAGTTTGAGTGGCTCTTGTAAAGTGGTTGGAGGTTGAAATAGCAGAGAGTGGGGATCCTTGAAGATTTGCTTTTTAATGTATGAACTTCAACTGGTTACTTCCATCCCAGAACCTTAGTGCCCCCGCCCCACCTTGTAAAGCAAGTGGAATCTTAAAATAACATTTAGGATCCATATAGCTCAACAGGATGAGTCTGTCCACCATATCTATCTAACCAGCTGCTCTCAACTCATAAGGATTACATGAAGTTTTAAGATTTCAAGCTTTTTTTCTTTTATCTATTTATAATTTTGATAATTATCAATTGATCATTTTTTTCTCTTTGCACAAAATAAAATATATTTATTTAAGAAAATTTAGCAGTTGCATATAAGCTAAAAGAAGAAAACACACATTCTTTATAATTTACCACTTGGACATATTAGTATTGACATACTAGTCTTATTTCTGTAGATATGAATATTTCCCCCTTAGAAAGGGATCATATATATTAGTATATGACCTGTGTGTTTCCACAAATATTTTACTGTGACATTTTCTATGTCAGTAAATATTTTTCTGCTTAATGTTTAGTGGGTCATACTTCTCATAATCAGTTTCCTAAAACTGAGCATTCCTATTTTTTCAACTTAACATTGTTATTTAATAACTGCAAATGAAGACTGTTGTAACCAAATCTTCAATGTGAAGAAATTATGACTGTATGTGCATATTTTTAGAAATGAAATTGCTTAGGCCAAAGGGCAAATAAAATTTTAAGTCATTTGATTCGTATCGCCAAAGTTCATCTTATTTTTAAGTTGTAAGATGAATTCAGAGAGGGTAAAAAGCATTTGAGAAGTTGTGGAAAATTCATGATGACACTATGAGCTCAGGGGCAGTTGAAGACATTAGACCAGATGAATCGTGGATTTATTTCCAAATCTGTGGTCTTAGTTGAGTTTGAGTTGTGACTAATTTTTTCCCTCCTTCTCTCCCTTCCTTTATTCCTTCCCTTCTTCCTTCCTTTCTTTCTTTCTTCCTTCCATCCTTCCTTCCCTCTTTCCTTTGAGAGATGGATATTGGGAACAGTAAACTCTTTAGGCTTACTTTAAGGAAAGAAAATGTCTGCTTAATGAAACTTAATGAGCAAACAGCTTGAAAACTTGGGTTGGTTGGTTGGTTTAGTCTGTTTTGGTTTGATTCAGACCCAAAACACAAACTCTAAAAAAAGTGAGGTACTTTACACAATGAGTAGAGACAACTGCCCAAGTCATTCATCAAATACAGTCTCTAGAAAAAAAATACTGTTAAAAATATGAATGTCATTTACTGTAAACAGAAGAATGGAGAATGACACTGACCCAGGTTTTGTGCTTGGTCACTGGAAGTGAAAAGAAAAGCTTGAATAAAGAAAGATACAACAGTTTGTTTTGATACAAAATCAGACATGTGTGAGCTATTTCACCAAGCAAACAGATATTTTGGGTACTTTACCATTTAGAGCATTTTTGTTGGAAGACAAAGATGTTCAACTCAAAAAGGCTTAAATAAAAAGGGAGTCATAGAACTGAGATTCCTATGGCTTCAGGCATGTGAACCCATAAACTTGAATGTCAGAACTCTGTCTCATTCTCTTCACCTCTTGACTTATTTGCCCCATGGTGGGGTAAATGGTCACCCACAGCCCCATACTTACCTTCTTCTGACTTTGCAACCACAACATCTTTAACATCTTTTACATCAGATCTTGGGGAGAACATGGCTTGGCCCCATCTTGGGGGACAAGTTCATCTTAAGCCAGCTGTGTGCCCACCTTGCTGACCCTGTGAAGTCACACTGTCTGGCTTCATGTTGTCATTTCTGTGCCAGGGTGGGGACATGGCTGCCCTCTTCCTCTCCCCTCCAAACACTGTGGAATGGGTTCCTTGTGTGGAGAAGGACTTGGAGAAAAGTAGATAATCAGCTATCCTGCTTCTGCCACCAACTGGTCCCTTGATCTTGCATACAGTAACTTCTTTGCTCTGAGCCTTGGTTTCTTCATCTCTGAAATGGAGAGATTGATTAGAGAATTTCTAAAACTCTTGAATCTCTAACATACAGTGGTTGATAAAGAGGCAAAGGAGACCTAATCAACTCCAAGCATGAGAGTTTTTGGTTGAAATTGGAAGGGGCGTGTCCCCCCGCCCCCACGGCTCCCCAACATTGCCCTCCAGCACCCTGTCTCGGGTTAGCACACCTCAGGCTCCTAAGTGCAAAGTGGGGGGTGGGAGTACCCTTCAGACAGGGTCAGAAGATGCCGCCTTAGTAAATCATTGCTTTTTTTTTTTATGGAGACAACACCGGTCAGCTGCCTGGCCTTCATGACTCTAGGACTCCCAACTTTGCAGGAAACCCTGACAACTACTATGAAAATATATTACAAGGTTAAACTGAGGCTTTCTCTGGACAGGTTGCTCTTGCAGACTTTTCAAAAAACCTATCTTCCAAATCAAGGTAGACATGTAGATTTCCCCCCTACAAGTTAGAAAGCAATTGTGCTTCTATACGTGGAATTTTCTTAACTTCAGCTGCTGAAGAATTTGCTGGAATACATACTGCAAAATCACTGCTGTGGCTATTACTGTTCTTGCTCAGGGGAGCTATTCAGATGCCTCATTTATTGGAGCTTAATAGATTAAAAGTCCAAATTGAGTCTCATGATATAAGCCTAATCAAGTTCTAATCTGCATAATTTTCCCATAAGCAGCAATGGGAAATTTCAATAATTTATGTTTCAACAGTTGCCAATCATGTGTTAAATAGCATTGTTGCATTTACTTATCAAAATATTTTTATTGATCTTCTCTTCATCTGACATTTCACTTTGGGATTTTTTTTCCTGGCATTAACAGGAAATTTAATTCATCTCACAGATGATGTAATATAAGATGTTTCTCTTGATTTTAACATGTCTTTATAGATCATTTTTAACGGTGATCTTTTCCTTTTACAACTTCATATTGAATACCTGTCTCAGCAAACCTAGATGACTCGGCCTAATTTATCCCCCTAGTTTAACGTAGCATATGGATTTCTAACCATCATTTATATGCACACAATAAAAGATAATTTGGCCCACCATTTGAACCAATTCCTTTATGTTAAATCTATGGGGGCGGGAGAGGCACTTACCTTCACTTCTCCATCTATTCTGGGGGAGGTGACTGATAAGAATTTCCATCTCTCTCTCTCCCTGGAAAGGCTTGGGGATTTAACTAGGGAAGATTTAGAAAGTACTTTGTGTCTTCCCCCACGGAAAAGTACTGTAATCGAGCATTTATTATATGTACTGAGTTTGCATGCTACTGTACCAAAGCAAGTTAAGCATAACTACAATGGGTCCCAGTTGTTTTCTGCTATTGTTTAAAAGTGAAAACAGCAAAAGAGTAGGACTGGCTCAGGCCTCCACCTTGCCGGCCTGGATTGGCCCCTGAGAAGGAGGAGCGTCCCACACGGGGGAAGGCAACATGGACATGGTCGTCCGTGGGCTCTGATTGCCTGGCTCAACTCCCAGATCCGCCGTTTACTAACTGGTTGTGCTTGAGGAAGTTCTTGGACTGTTCTGAATCTTACTTTCCTTATCTACAAAATGGGGATATTAACAGTGCCTGTATTCATAAGGTTGTTCAGAGGAATGAATGAGGTGGCCCATGAAAAGCTCTCAGTGCAGCTATGACACATTGTAAGTCATGGCATTTCATTTCAATTCGCTTGGGTGCAAACGTGAGATCTGCTCATTCCTAGATGTGTGCCTCAGGGCCGATTACATACCTTTTCTGTGCTTCAGGTCCTTTGTGTGCAAAATAGTTGTAGCTACACAAGATGGTTTTGAGAACTAAAGTTATTCCATGGACAGAGTTTAGTATATAGAGAGCACTCAATAAATGTTGGCTATTTTTTTTTTCTTGAAGTCCTTTTTAAACTTATTTTTGTCTGCCCAATTATCTTAATCCATCTAAATCTAGAACATTCTTGCCTTCGTGTTGAGTTCCATACAGACAGCGATGTTGAGTCTTTCGCATTTTCTAGTGCACTCGCCTCAACGTTACCCTGGAAGCCCACCCAGTTCTAGCATTCCCTCTGATAGATTTTGTCTGAGCCACAGCCTTTTTGTTTTGTTTTGTTTTTTGCCCCAAACAACATGGTTGTTGAACGCTGCACATAGATGAATGCATGCAGCAGGTAACCAAAACAGTTAATTTAAAAATGACACCTGAGTGATCTCCTTTTTATCCCCTTCAATCTCTTCTCCTTGAGCTTCTTAGGAATAGCCCAAATTTTATGTTAAATTCTTTAACTGGAAGCCATCCTAACTGAAATGGCCTTGTCTAATTTGACTAAAGGTCACCTAAGCTCCTTAAGATAACTTCCCCGGCAGGGGCTAAGTGCTGCTAGCTCCTAGAATAACCAATAACATGAGAAGAACACCACACACTGCCGATTCTGTTAATCTGAACCCAACAGTAGCACATATGGTTAGGAACACAAATGCCGGAAAAGAACCCAGAGAGTAGCAAAAACCATTTTAAGGGCCTTAGAACTCTTCTCTTGAGTTCTAAGGCTCTTAATAATTAAGAAAAGTAGGAGATGAACCTGGGTGGCAAGTCTGACTCTTGATTTCAGCTCAGGTCATGATCCCAGGGAGATTGATTGAGATTTTCTTCCCTCCCTCTTTCTTTCTCTCTCCTTCTGCCCCTCACTCCTGATCATACTCTCTCTCTAAAAATTAAAAAAGTTAAAAATAAATGGGAGATTAGATCTGGAAAAAGAAGTCTCCAGAGAGATTCTTTTTTTTTTTAATAGTTTATTGTCAAATTGGTTTCTATACAACACCCAGTGCTCTTCCCCACAAGTGCCCTCCTCACTTACCACCACCTCCCTTCTCCCTCCCCCTCCCCCTTCAACCCTAGGTTAGTTTTCAGTATTCAGTAGTCTCTCAGGTTTTGTGTCCCTCTCTCTCCCCAACTCTCCAGAGAGATTCTAGAGTTGCTATAAGGAATTAAGAAACTTTCTTAGCCTTTCTTATCAACTGGCCCCCACTTTTCCATATACTTAAAAAAAATCCTAACCATCCATATGCAAAATCTTCATTCTTTAGATATATTGACATTCATTTTTATCACTAAATTCATCTGATTATTTCTACCAAAATGTATTCACACTGCTTGTTGCCTTCCCATTAATTTTCTAAGGTTTTCTCTATGTGAAAATGCTTTTAAAAAATATGTCAAAAGCTTCCTCAGTTCTTTATCCATAGGGAACAAGTGGCAATGGATGCCGCACATACCCACAAATATTTATTGTGTACCTAGTGAAATATTAACGTCAGTAGTCCAATTTTTGAGGACTTGCTTTATACTAGACATTATACTGAATGTTTTGAATACACTTATTTCATTTTATCCTTATAATTGCCCTACATAGGAGACACTTTCAGTGTAATACAATGAAACAGAGACTTACAGAGAGCCAGAGCCTTGCTTGCAGTTACATGGCTCATAAGTAGATGAGTCAGAATTTGAACCCAAGACATCTGACTCCAAAGTCCATACTTTTAACTATTCCGCTCCTTTTCTTCTCTATAGGCCGGGAATTCCAAAGATGATCTGGGAAAGTTAAAAAAAAAAAAGTGGAAAACCCAGTCCCTGGCCTAAAGTTCTCATATAGCATGTGAGGTGAGAATGCCTAGCAGGGGCAATGTTGGGCCCATTTATGTCTAATGCCAAAAGAATGGAAAGGTAACATAAGGCCCTCATATCTGGCCCCGAGGATTAGAATGGGGAGGAACCTTCAATTTTAGGAGATCAGGTACTCTTTGGAAGTCATTTTTAGCCCCAGACTTGCCTCTCATAGCCGTGCTCAACAGAAGGAATGGGAGCACATCTAAAGAATCAGGAGACCATCGTGGTAAGAGCATGTAGGGGATTGAACTTGAATCCTTTCCTGATTGAGAATTTCTCATCCTATCTCTCTGATGTGAATATTCTTAGTCACCTCTTCTGATGAAATAAGGGCTGGTTTCTAAAATTAATTTCCCAAGTGTTAGTTTATCTAATGAAAGGAGAGTTTGCCAGTTTCACCCTCCTCCAGAAGTGGATTATGATCCTTTGAGTAGGTTCCATGTGCCAGCGCTTTCACATGCAGAACTGGAGTGCCGTTTTATGTAGAGAGACTTCAAGTTCAACCAAAGGTGCACCCACTGCAGCAAGCAATAACGGGGTGGGGAGCAAGACAATCAAGAAACCTGGACATGATTTAGACCTGCCCCTTATCAACTGCTGCTCTGATGAATAGGGTAGATGCCACCAAATGGCATCTCTTCTGAAGGAAGGTGCCTGAATTATTCTTCTCTCCAAGTTCATTTAGGGACTATGGGTCAGCCCTGCCATTTCAAACCTCAATTTTCCCATATTAGGACCTCTAAGAGAACAATATTAATGAATTCTGTTCATCATCAACACAACTCTACAGGAAGGGAGCAGAAAAAAGATGAAATCTGTTCTTTGCCTTTTGTCTTTGCCTTTTGCTTTCAAAAATCTATAGCTAGAAAAGTAGTGAAAGTAAAAGAGACATTATCGTTCCTGAAGTTTTCTTGCCAAAAACGGCACCCTGTTCTTGGGGTCATGCATAGGGAAAGAGAAGGACTTTTAATGGAGAGATGTCTTTGGACACCCACCATAGTTTGTCAGTTGCAGATGCTAATGGAACCAGGCTTGGCGACTGAAGGGGAAAATGGAATATGAAAGCAAAATGAAATAGGCCTATGAGGCAAGCATGTCATTTGTAAATGAAGGTTTCATGCAAAGGAGTTGAGTCTTTTCACAGCTGAAAATGGAATCTTTAAATAAGATAAAATAAAAGGATGCTTTGTCTTGTTGCAGGTTCTGTAATGAAATACCGTTTTCCTAATACCGTGTGACCTGCATTTCTCCCTGTCTTATGGGTGCTATTCCTTGACGTACAAGCCCGTATTTTCTCAAGTCAGCATTTGATGATGGATGTCAAAATACAGGCCATGTATTATGCATATAGCATTACCGATTTAAAGTGTTTACTTGTCAAGTTGAAGAAATTCAAAAACGTCACATCCACTGAATCCGCACAGCTGCCACTTGCAGTTTTTCATGCTTTTGAATGAAACTTCTGATGAAAACAGTTTAGTTTTCCTCGTCGCTACTCTGGGGAAGAAAACAGCCAGCCTTTAAAATGCATGTTCTTGGTGATGTGGTTAGCTGAAAAATATGCATTCCAAAGTTTAGAAAGAAGGACACTGCATTGTCATTTGAAATTACTTCCCCCCCCACCCCCCATGCACAGTCTATCAACACAAAGAATAAAATTAAATGCAATCAGAGAATGAAGAGGAAATAAAACTTTTTTTTTCTTTCTGAAAGTATGGCATTGCATAGTACGAAATTTATACACGAGTGAGCAGAAAATAGGAAAAAACCCTTTCATATTTTTCTGGCATTTCATGCATTATGCACCTCCAAAACAACAGGCAATTATTGAGCACCTGTCATTTCATTCCTGATAGGTAGAGCTTCACACATACCATAATCCAGAGTCAGTCAAATCTTGCTGTGTTCCTGGAGAATAAGTCGGGCATCTGGCCACACAATCTTTTTGGAATTTTGTCCTTGTGAACTTAGCAGGTGTCTGTATCTCTGAGTCCCTAATTCATTGGTAAGCCTGTATAGCCAATCCACCAAGAGCAAAGAAGAGAAACCAAAGAAAATGTGAACATCTATCTGCCTGTCCTCTGAGGTTAGGGAGCAAATTGGGTCTTACAGCAAGCATGGAGCTGATGGTCCTGCTTGAAAGGTGCTTTACTTGATAAAATTAATTCTCACCAAATGAATATATTGAGGTAAATAAATGTCTCCGGCTTATAGTTCTCTATGCACATCCTTAAAGAGGCAGCCATTAAGCCTTGCTGGGATGAATTCTCACCCTCACTAAACTTGAACTTATGGCTAGGCCAAGCTCATTTTCATGTGTACTTGGGATTTGGTTCTGAGAAGCTCAAACTGCAAAAATCAGAAGCCAAGTAGGCTACTTTCCAATTTGCTGTGCCCATGTTTACCTTATGAGGACTGTGTTAGACACACTGGAAAGTTCAAGGGTCCATTATAAACTGGTGCCATAGGCAGCAGTAAGGACAACTTCAGCTGCAAGTAAAAATTAAACAAAGCAAAACTCGTTTTTGGTTTAAACAAAAGGAAAACTATATACAGTTGACTCTTGAACAATGGGGGAGTTAGTTTCAACTGCGCCAGCCCCCATGCACAGTGTAACTTTTGAGTCCCCCAAAACTTAACTCCTAATAGCCTACTGGTGACTGAAAGCCTTACTGATAGCATAAATAATTGATTAACCTGCATTTGGTATGTTATGTGTATTAGGTACTATATTCTTACAATGACGTAAGCTAAAGAAAAGAAAATGTTATTAGGAAAGTCATAAAGAAATTACAGGATCTTAAATTGTGTGTGTGGGGGTGGTTTATGTACAAAACCAATCTACCCTACCTCATAGTAAATGAAATATATAAAATATATACATACTCTCATTATCATATTGCATATTAAAATCTCATTCTTATATACTACATATGAAGTCTCATTTAGTAAGAATCCTGAGGTCAGTTGGTTTTGGCTCTGGGGCTGGTTAATTTGAAAACTCAAGGGTATTTCTTTCTCTCATCAAGGCTTCCCATCATTCAGTTCAGCCAATCTCATTTAGCTGGTCCTCAGCTGGAGCACATCCTTGTTGCAAGATGGCTGCCATAGTTCCAGGCACTACAGATACAAGAGCAATGTCTAGTGAATTAGAATGGAATCTCTTTCTGTGTGACTTTTTTCTTTTTATAGAAGAGAATAGCTTTCTATGTGACTTTTTTTAAGAGCAAAGAAATACTTCCTAAAAGTCCCCAAGCAAATTTCCTCCCATTTCCCTTTGGCCAGAACCTATCAAAAACCCCAGCTTGAGTCACTTGAGTTACCTGAGACTAAGTAACCAGTTGGTTTAAGATAATAGTCAGGATAGGTTAGGTTATGGTGCTGTGACAACAACCACACAAACCCTGGTGTCTTAAAGCAACACAAATCACTTTTCACTCGCTCTGAATGCGTTTGGGTCCAGGTTACTGTCCAGGGCTGCTGCGCAGCACTTGTCTCCATAGTAACCCGTGTTCCCAGGGTTGCCACGGTCTGGAAAAAGAGGGAGAAAGTCAAGTCAAATGTTTGTAGCAGAAGCGATGGTGTACAGTGTTCTGTTCACTTTTCAAGGGCCAAAGCATTTCCTGTGTCACATGGAAGCACAGAATACAGTCCTCTTGTCTGCCTGGAGGGACAAAAATCTGTGAGCAAGATGAATAATTTGGTGTAGAGACTCATTTTTAGGGAACTATCAAGGCAGCTTAGAATTATTTATAATGGCCTCCGACTTTGTCCTTCATGAAAGCAACACATCAGAGCTTATCCTGGGAGTGCTAATTGTTGACCTGTAAATAAAGCATAAGCCACTTCTTTTTTTATTATGTATACATATTATATTCATATTATTCCCAAGCTTTCCATGTCTCTGACTTTTCCTCCTTCTCTCTTTCTTTTCCACTAGGGTTCACACCTCCAGGAATGGACAGATCCTCCCCAGATAACAGCCCAGTGCACGGGATGTTACGCCAGCCATCCATCACGACTGGGGTCAACATCCCCATCATCACTGAACTAGGTAGGGGTGAACGTCAGCTTTGGGCACATTATTTTGTCCTCTTTTCCAATGACATAGGATATGAGGAAGTTGGCCTGTTTTTTTTTTTTTTTAGCTCCTTCAGCATAGTGGGCTCTAGTAGGGTTTGTTTGGGGGGAGGTGGAAAAAGGTATGAGTAGCAGTGTGACAGTTTACTGAAGGAAAAACTGATCTATCTTTCCTCTGAGAAGAATAGACAGTTTACTTCGTGCTGGTCACTGTTCTCAAAGCAGCTTGTGATGGTGGACTTGAGATTGGGGCATAAATTAAGGAAGGAGGAGGAAAGGAGGAAAGGCCTAATCCACGGACTCTTCCTGGTTGTTTTCTTTGGAAGCACCTCCGGACACTCCCTACAATCAGAGTCCTCCCACTGAGGTACAAAGCCTCAGGACTGAGCCAAACCCATTGAGAACGGGGTGGAGGCATTGGGCTAGTGTGTAATAACTCTCCATTTAATTTATCCTGGTTGAACTTCTCAGCTAAAGGTCATTTTCAGTGACTGCCACTCTGGCCTAAAATAGGATGGGGTTTGGAGGGCCACGATCACTGGGCAGTGGAACCCAACTTTTAACCTGGCCAAGACACTTCTTCCTACTGTTTGTGAATTTACAAAACTGCTGACAATACTAACCACCTATGGCGCTGGGTCCCTTAACGTTACAATGTTTCCTCTGTTACTCCCT
This sequence comes from Suricata suricatta, assembly GCF_006229205.1. Lineage (NCBI taxonomy): Eukaryota > Metazoa > Chordata > Mammalia > Carnivora > Herpestidae > Suricata > Suricata suricatta. The sequence goes on along the minus strand of NC_043701.1, from coordinate 137,972,098 downwards.
CACTCTCTTCTTTTTCTGTACTTTCCTCCACTCCCTTTCCCCGACCCTTAAATGCTGTATCCAATTAGCTAAACCTGGCAAGTTGCCTTTGGTATCAGTCAATCAGGAAAAAAACAGTGGGACGCACATTCTAATGATAACCGAACTGGGTAAGAAGCACTGTTTTCCTTCACATCAGTCTCTCCTTTTGTTCCATTGTTGGTGTTTCCAACTATCATCGGCTTGTTTTTTATTTCACTGGCTGTAACAGAAAGACTACCCCATGGCACTGCTTTGAATGTGTTTTATTTGTGGCTCTGGATGGAATCGACTGTCTTGTTCTGGCCTTTCTTAATGATTTTTTTCCCCACACAGCATCAGTAAGTAAACCTTTGATCACACCCATCTGACCTGGCAGTTGTTTCCAAAGCATCTTTGCTCTAATTCATTTTCTTTGGCCTGGGCCTTTTTTTTTTTTCCTTTCTTTTCCATGTGTCCCCCTGCTTCCCCGCCTTCTCCCTCATATTCCTCTTCCAACACACTGTCAGTTTGACTGACATGTCTTCACAGCTCTCAGAGGAAGCCAAAGGAGAAATATAAAAATTTTAAGATAAGAAACCTAAGACGGAGCCTTCCCTCCAGCTGTTTATTTTCCTTTATTCTGACTTTATTTGCCTTTTTTTTCCCTACAAGGCCTTTTCTCAGAACCTCTGGTTCTGAAGCCATAAAAGCAGCCAGCTCCCAGGGGACCGTTTCTTACATAAGTCAGATGTCAAGAAGGGTGCCAAGGATGAGGTGAGCTGCACCGGGGCACAGCCCTGCACTCTGACCCCCATCGGGCTGGCTCAGAGCCTTAGGGAGATTCAGAGTGGACTCATCGGGAAGATGAAGGGTTCTGGTCATGACTACATTTGTCAGGCCCTCACGCTTCCCCGTGACTTGGTTAATAACTTGGTAAAAGGCACCCATCAGCAGCGGGTCTCAGAACTGGGGATCGATCTTCTAAATAGAGACAGCAAAAGTGCCGCTCTGCAGCGGGGTGGATAGAGAGGTGGGGAGCACCTGCCTCCGAATGACTCACGAGTGAAACGAACATGCCATTCTTGTGGCCCCCAAATATATTTCAAAATAAGAGAGCAGGCTTTTAACACAGTAATCTTGCTTGTGAGGTGTCTGGAAACTAAGGGATAAATTGTCCACCATTCAGCACTGCATTATTGGAGACGTAGCTATTTATCAGGACAAATTCACTCAGGTCAAGGAGGATCGCACTATTTTCTGTTTCCAACAGTAGGAGAGGTGTCTTTTTCATGTTTAGAGAAGTTGGCTAAAAGCCTAGATTTCGGGGTTGCTCTTCTCAGAACCTTAGGGTTGTAAGAGACCCAGAGAACAGTGGGACGGCAGGTTGGAAAATTCATCCAAGTATCTCCATCTCAGAAACCTTCAATGGCACTTCAATATCATTATTGCCAGGGATTCCTTTTTCTGTTTGGAATTCACGTGCTGCGAGCTAACTAGGATATCTTGATTTGCGATGAGTAGGAGAGACAAGAAAAGGCTGGGTGGCCCGAATCTGAGGCCACAATGCAGGCATTCAGTTAGCATAATGAAATCTCCTGAAGACTTGTCCCTCACCAGATTTATTCTGTGAGCTCGGAGAAACTTCTGTGTATTCACATCACCCTAACCTTCTGCCTTAAGCCTTGTTTTCCTAGTGCTCATACAACCTTTGGCAAGCACACCGTCATCCTCCAACCTCTTGGCCTCCCTGCGTCCCCACATACATTTACTATTTACCTTCATGTTCTGAGCCGCATTCCACATTATGCCAAACCAGTAGAATGCCTTCTAGAAAGCACAGAGGATGCCAGCCCCCAGTACATTTTTACAACGGTCTAGGGCATTCCAATCTTCACCCATTTGGAGAGTGTCCGTTGATATTAGTGGATCGAAGCCTCCCAGAAGTTCCGCAAGAAGGAAATTTGTTTAAAGCTATTTAACCTGCTTTTTAGTTCTGTGTGCTGTACAACATTTCGGGAGAGGTTTTTAAAAAGTCCCTCCTAGGGACTGTTCTGTGAAATAGGCTTTGGGTAGCTCTGTCTGCTCTCTCTGAGACTATCCCTGAACAATACACAGGATTTTCACGGATCCCTGGTTCCTGCCCTGGAGCTCTTTCCCAGTGACTGAAATGCCCGGCTCACTGACAGTCCAGTCATCTCTCCCTCCTTGTGGCTACATCCCCTCCGAGTCTAGTACCTGCCCTTCCCCGTGGTCTCGGTGAGAGGTGACAGAGTCAATAGCGTTGGGAGTGTCAGTGCACATGCCATCCTTGGCTATTCTAAGTAATTAAAGCCACACTCCTCTGCATATTGTCCAGAGCTCATCATTCTGATTCACAAAGCAGGAAGCCTACACTGTAGCCTCCAAGATACTTTTGGGTAAATGGAGGGAAGAGAGGAAAAGCTACCATTTGACGCTGGAAGGATCCTTGAGCAAGGTCTTACTTGCTTCCGAGAGGTGGAGGGAAGCTGGAATTTTCATAATGTAGTGGGGTGGACAGAACATTTAATCAGAAAGACAATCCTGAGAGCAGCTGACATCTATGAAGGTCCTGGGCCAGGCTCACCAAACCCCATCTCATTAGAGCCTCCTGCCAACCTCAGGAGAACTGCTATTATCGCTCCCATTTTATGGAGAGAGAAACGAAGGTGTGAAAGGATGAAATAAATGCCTTGCCTGTACACGGTTTATACAGAGGCCAGATTCCAAGCTTACGTGTAGATCTTGCGTTTTGTACTTTTACCCACTAGCCTGTATTTCAAGTGTTGCTGAGTGAAGATGTTCTCCCATTAAGATTTTTCTCTAGGGAAACAAGATGGTGTCATTTAAAAATAATTCCATGCGTAGCCTTTTATCCTATTATCATTTATTCTGCCTCATACAATAAACAAACAAAAGTTAAAAAAAAAGTTACCCAAAAAGTAACTTTCAGGAAAAAAAATTAACACAATAACTCCAGGAAAGAGAATTAGCGACTGATACATTTAGAAAGGAATCAGAAAAGGGAAACCTCATCTATTCTTTTCCTACAAGCACCATAATTATTCCAGAAATCATGAGCGTTCACCTCCTCCCCCACCACACACTTTCTTCCCTATTACTTGCTCTGCAAAACTGATAATTTCTGAAGCCAAGATGGGAATGGAAATTAATTTGTCATTTAATTTTTAATAAGTTAAAGACATCTCAGTGACACAGCCAATCAGTCTGCACGTGCCTGCCGGAGGAGTCCTTGAGGAATCCTCTGATGGAAATGAACTACAGCATCAAATGCTGCATCTGCTTGAGCTGAAGGACAGAAAAGAATGAGCTGTTTAGAAGGGGAGAGAGAGGGAGAACGTGGGCGTCCCCGTGCAACTCGGAACGCACAGCAAGTCTGTGTCAGCAAGGAGCTGGATATAGCCAGGGATCCGTCCCATCTGGGGTCACCTGCCTATCAAACAGGGCCTGTCGGTGTGCACCTGGATTCAGGGCTAGGGACACCAGGCTCTACGCAGGCCGACCCCCGGAGGGCTAGGTCCTGCCTGCAGGTGAATTCCTTGCTATGTGCCTTTGCCGTGTTCCCAGTCTATTGCTCTTCAGTCTTGATAAATTGCTTTCTTTTCCTGTGGCTAAACTTAGCATCCCAGCATGGCTACTCATGGCTACTCATCCTTGAAATATGTCCATCTCTCAAAGGACTTGGCTACCGAAAAACACTTCAGGGTGTTCTTCGGTCACGATTCTAACACTATACCAAAGGACTGCCCAGCACTGCCCAGCACTGCCCAGCAGTTCTCCGGCGGCCTGCCAGGGGGCAAGGCTGCTTGAACTCATTGCTCTCTAGGCCTGGGAAGCCTGAACAATCACGTAGAAGAAGTCCATTGAGTCTACTGGCTCCCACCCCCAGATTCATCTACGGCTTCTCCCATGCTTTTTTTCCTTTCCAGTGACTTCAGTGTTGCTAAACCAGTAGCCTGCTCTTTCTCTGGCTTCACTGTTTGTGTATGGTCTTTTGAGCTAATTCTCATTTTATACTTTTTCTAGTGAACGATACTAATGTTCAGTTTTTGGACCAAGACGACGATGACGATCCTGACACAGAACTGTACCTCACGCAGCCGTTTGCATGCGGGACGGCATTTGCAGTCAGTGTCCTGGACTCGCTCATGAGTGCGGTGAGTGGCTGTGGGATGCGGGACTGGAGTACCTCCCACCCCCAGCGTTGGCAGCCCAGGGCCGGAGCTTGAGCTCTGGGCGAGAACATGACCACACAAACTTGCAGTCTAGAAGGGGATACCAATGTGAGTCAGACTGCTGTGTAAATAACATTTGGTTATGAATTCTTGAACGTGTGAGGAAGGTAAGGAAGAGGGGAGATTTTGTGGGGGAGAGCACCCCCTGAAGAAGGAAAGCAAATGCAAAGGCTCGGTGGTGAGGGAAACTGACAATCTTAAGGAGGCCAAAGAAAGCCTGTGTAGCTGGGCCACAGTGAGAGAGGGAGAGCGGAGGGACAAGGCAAATTTGGACACGCAAGACCAGGAAACTCATTTTTATGGCTTGGTGTTTTTCCACAAAATCGATGAGGAGACATTGAAGGGTGGTTTTAAGCTGTCAAGTCATGTGATCAGGTTTATGTTTTAAGAGGATTGTCTTGGCTGGTGTGTGGAGGATGGCTCAGGAGGCAAGATGGGGGCAGGAAGTCTGAGTACATGGGGTTGTCAAAGCATGGATGAGGGTAGAGCTGGCAGAGCTGGAAGGAGTGAGTGCATCTGGGTGGTGGTGGTCAGGAAAATTGATAGGACTTGGGGATAGATTGAATATGAGCGGAAGATAGACGAGAACAAAGTGTCAAGGGTGTCTCTTCCATCACTGAAACATAAGTCCTGGGAGAGGACCTCACTGAGGGCAGGGCCTAGCCAGTTCTCTGCTGCCAGGAGGGAATGAAGGTGAGGCAGAGAGAGAAGGGCTGGCTGGCCGAGGAGGTCATATAAGTACCACGCGCTAACCGATTGCGCCACTGGAGCTCCTGGCTGAGGAGGTCAAAGCATCATTGGTTTCTTTTATAACTTGATAAGCACCAAACAGTGCATTATTTTTTCACTTTTGAGAACAAAAATGAATAACAATTAAAAGTAAGCCTCTGGGGCATCTGGATGGCTCAGTCGGATAAGCGTCCGACTTCAGTTCAGGTCATGATCTCATGGTTCATGGGTTCAAGCCCCATGTTAGACTCTGTGCTGACAGATAGCCCAGAGCCTGGAGCCTGTCTTTGGATTCTGTGTCTCCTTTTCTCTCTGACCCTCCCCTGCTCATGCTGTCTCCCTCTATCTCAAAAATAAATAAAAACAAATAACAAAACAAGACAAAGAAAGTAAGCCTAAGTTCATGAAGCTATCTTGACCTAAAAAAGGCAAAAGCAGACACTAGAATAGGTTATATTTGGGGACTGTGAAGTGTTCCCCTTGAGGGTCTTTATTTATTAGAAAAGCCTCTTTATTTTAGAGTCCTCAAATTCACAATTTATGAAAATACAGACATCAGGTGTGCCTGGGTGGCTCAGTCGGTTAAGTGTCCGACTTTGGCTCAGGTCATGATCTCATGGTTCATGGGTTCGGGCTCCGTATTGGGCTCTGTGCTGACAGCTCCGAGCCAGGAGCCTGCTTCATATTCTGTGCCTCCCCCTCCTTCTCTGACCCTCCCCTGCTCATGCTGTCTCTCTCTCTCTCTCTCAAAAATAAGAAATAAAACATTTAAAAAAATTTTTTAAAGAAAATACAGACATAAGATGGATAAAAACTGACCTTTGAGGAATCCATGAAAAATAGTTTTATTGAACACATTAAAACCATAAACATAGCTCAGTGAGTTTTTATACACATACATTCCTTAAAGTGCTTAAGAAGGCTATTCTCCTGAATGTGTTAAACAACTGATATGCTAATTACGCATTATTCTCCTCTATTCATTAAAGTTAATCCCAGAAGAACCTCTATTTGAGGGGAAAAAAACATAAAGCTTTTTAAGGCTAATTTAGGTTAGTCCATATTCCTGAATGTGGTCCAACTGCAAGCACATCTTATTTAAAAAATTAGAATTATGGATTTAAAAATAATTATGAAACCATATTCATCTGAATTAAGGTTGACTAGGCATCGTGCCACAACTTTGCTTTCCAAGCCAAGAAGGAGAGAAAATGGTCCCTGGAGAGGTGCTCTTGGTCTCCCAGGACTTGTGATTTCTTCCTGATGGCCTGCTGGTTCTGCGCCTCACCTTTTCACCTGCTGGTGATGCTGTGCTCAGTTTGGGCAAATGCCTTCTGCAACCCAGAAGGGATGAGAGAAGCTAGGGGACGCGCTCACACAGTGCCAAATTGTTTGTACTGGTCTTCAGTTCCAGCCGGATTTCTGTAATTCATCTCTTTCGAAATTTCATTTGACTTCTGATCCTAATTAGAGTGATTACAGAAGATTGTTCTCACTAAGAGATGATTAAACTGTTTACAGTAAATTTTTTTCCCTAGAACTACAAAATACTCTATTAACATTTCATAAAATCTGAACTTATAAAATTATTTATGTTTCTACATATCAGACATTCAGGATACTCTAGGCAAGACCAAATCTATAATTAGCAATCCCACTTTTTCATACATTATTAAGAATTTCAAAATGATGACAGCAGAGCTTTCAGCCAAGTGAGGGGCCCTTCTGAGCATGGACCCTGGGTGACCACACAGGCCACACACCCATGAAGCCAGCCCTTCACACTAATAAAGCCAATAAAATTGATTTTAAGCAACAAAGACCTTCACCGCTACACAACCAAAGGGGCCCACAGTAGCCACCAGGAGGGCACAGTGGCCACATCTGGATCTGAGCGGCACAACTCTCTGTCTGTAGCACCACCAGGGAGTCCGTTCTTGGAAACTCAGATGAGAAATCAAAGTGGGTTGGTTTGAAATTTTTAAAAAGCCGTCTCTAATCTCCTTTGAAATGCAAACTGAAGTGTCTGGGAGAGAGTGGCTAAGGCATGTATGAATGCCACGGTCTGCCAGCAGCATTCCTTCTGAATTCCAGCCTGGGAAAAAAGGGTATCAAGAATCTAGTAACTGTCATTGTAATCATCATCGACTTCATCTGTTGAGGGCCCGGAACCGTGCAAGGCACTTCAGCTACAGTGTCTGATCTTTTGGGCAATAATGTGAAAAACCCTGCAGCAGGACATATTTAACTGATCCACTGACAGTGACGTTTCAAATCCTTAGTCAAAATGCCTATCCAGTGATTCTAGGCCTGGCTTCCATCGTCTGGCATGAACCAGTTGCACAGTGAGGTCTGAACTGGGTTGGTTTCATCAGACCCAGTTGACAAAAATGTTACCTGTGGCTTCTTTGTATTCCACCCCAACCCTAATGTATGAAAAACCAGGAGACTAGGCAAGAATCAAGACAGTAACTAGAAGGAACTGAAAGGGTTGGCAAGAATGTAAATTAAGAAATTGAGGCCTCTCTCCAAGCAGCGGGAGCCGGAGGTAAACTTCCTTCTCAGGAATTCACTTACAAGCAGCACGCTGGCATTTACACACACACCTCCTCAGATGTCCACGATCTCCTTTTCCTAGCCCCCAAATTGCCATTTAATCATGTGTCTAAACATCCCCTAAATATTGTCCTTCATAACTCAACTCCTGCTGCTTCCTGCTTCATTTGTTAAAAGAATAATGTTTTGATTCATCACAGGCATTCCTGAACAGACAGGGATGTGGCAGACATGGCCTTGTGGCTTCCCCCTGCTAATCAACCGCAGAGGCACATGATGAGAGGGAGTAACTATGCTTGTGGGTGTGTGCCTCTAGGAAGAAGATCGCAAAATAAGAAATGTATTTTTTGGAGTGGTACCAGCTTGCCGCTCACACACAGAAGAGAAAGATGAAAGGAAGCCTCTCTGTATTTAGACCCGAAACAGGCACGCGAATATTCAGGTTTCTCTTGTACATCTACGCACTCCTCCCAACCCTCACCCCCAATTTGAGTTCTACCTGGGCCCTCCCTAGATTGAAAAGGTAAGGCATGATGTAAGAGCTGAACTGCTTGGATCCAGAGCCCAGAACCACTATTTACTGGCTGTGTAACCTTAACCTCTCTGTGCCTCAGTGTTTCCATCTTCAAAGTTGGGATAATAAGAGTGCCTACCTTTGGGCACCTGGGGGGCTCAGTCAGTTAAGTGTCTGACTTTGGCTCAGGTCATAAATCTCACAGTTTGTGGGTTTGAGCCCTGCACTGGGCTCTGTGCTGACAGCTCAGAGCCTGGAGCCTTCAGAATCTGTGTCTTCCTGTCTATCTCTACCCCTCCTTTGCTCATGCTCTTCTCTCTCTCAAAAATAAATAAATATGTTTAAAAATTGAAAAAAATTATAGTACCTACCTCATAGAATTGTTGAGATAATTAAATGAGTTAAGATTGTAAAGTGACTAGTGCAGTGCTTTGCACATGACAAGCTCTATATGTATTTATTGTTATTAATCATTGCCTTCTCTGGGCACTTAACTAAATGCCAGGAACTATTGCAATGCTGAGGATTCAGCAGTGAAGATGAAAGAGGAAGACCCTGCTCTTATGTTGTTGGAACTTTCATTCTTGGGCTCCATAACTATAGAAACAATAGTAGCTATCATTATTGATAGTAGTGATAGTAAATGAATACTATCAAATGGGCAAAACTGATTATGAAGAACATAAGATAGTTTGTATGGGTGTGGAGACCTGTGTTAGCCACAAGGGTCAGCGTAAAGCTGTCTTAACAGAAAACCTGGAAGCTGACACTAAAAAATCAGAAGAAAGCACCTAGGGGTGAGGGCAACGTGCTTTCCAAGCAGAAGAAGGAAAGGGGCCAAGGCTGAACCGTGGTGCTGAGCCGGGTTTGATTTGTCTGAGGGAGGAGTTGAAGCCTGTCATGGTTGGAATGTAGTGGACACAGGGGAGGGATGTACAAGAAGCAGGCGGACAAAACTGTCCACCACACTGTGAGTATTCTGAGTCCAAAAGACCACGCTCTGTCAAGTTCCGAGTCCGGAGTTAAACACTTGAGTCTCGGTTAGAGGACACATCTTCCTTTGGATGCCACCAGCATCCCCCTAAGGGCACTGCTTCCTGTGTGTGCTGGCCAGAAGGATACACTCATCACTGAATTGACTCCTGAAGTAACCCCTGATTATTTTTCTGTCCAATGCGCCATCCTAGTGTGCTCATTTTAAGAGAAGAAAGAAAGAGAAACAGCACGATATTTTGGCACGAGTACCTGGACTGATGGGATCTGGATTCTAAGGAATGGTGTATCATATAAGTCTCAAAAAATCACACAGCAGGCAACACCTACCCTGCAGACAGGTTCAGCATTTCCAAAAGGTTTTTCATGTTTGAATGGAATCTGTTGCCAATGTTTTAAAATTATAAGACGACACATAAAATATGGGTTTCCAGCCAATTTTGACTGAAGTCACAAAGCAGATCCCCAGATGCCTACAAAGCAGCAATTGGCTAGAGCTAAGCGATGCTCTCTTTAGCTACAGCCCACACTGTTCCCTGTTGGATTCTACCAGACCTGTTTCACTTATGCCACTGGTCCTTGCCTGTCCATTCCACTGAACCAGACTTCCAGGCTTTCTGCTTCGAATTTGTGAGCCCACACGACTGTGCGCAGACAGCATCCTTGGTCTGCTGGCCATTTGCCCGTCTTTCGAGCCAGGAGGTTGCACCCGTGATGTCCATTTTCTCTGAACCTTTCTCAGACAGAAGTCTACCACACTGTACAATCGTTAGCAAAGATGCTCTGAGAAGACAGTCCCTTCTGGGGAGAAAAGAGGGCATCCTGTAATGGGAGCTAAGGAATTCCACTGCACCGCCTGGCAGTGTTATCCATCCCCCTTTTAGAAAATAAGATTCCGTGAAGTTTCAGATTTGTATGTTCTACCTTACCTGGAAAAAAATACAGAGACGGCCATCCTACCAGTGTAAAGGGAAGGGGCAGAGGAGAACCAGAGGCCCCCTTTCCCAGTGTCCTCTATGTCTGAGAAGCATCGCAGGTGCAATAGAGGAGGCCGTCTTATCAAGGGACCGCTGAATCCCTCAGGAGCCTGAGAAAAACTTCAGTATGAGCATTTTATGCCATGTCTGCCTCTGGTTTGCCCACTGCACCAATGCCCAGCGGTGAGTGTTTGGATGTTTGATGAGTTAATATTTCATAAAAACGGCAAGGACATAGAGGAGGAACAGTGTGGCCCCAGCCCATGAGTTAGGACTTACAGCTTCTGGTCCCAGCTCAGCAGCAGTCCATGCCTGTCTCTTCCACTGTCTGGGACTCATTTGGGTCTAACTGTTAATGGGGATGATATTAACAGCCCCTTACCACGTCCGTGTAATCAGGTCAGGACAAAGGTAGATGAAAATCTTCCACGAAGTAGACAAATATTTCTTAAGATCAAATGTAACTACCAAGAAGTAGATTTATTATATATATGTGTGTGTGCATACCTATGCATGTACGTATATGCATATCTGAATGTACTCACAGACACATGCATATTATGTTTCTGTATTCTATTCTCTAATATCAGAGAGCAGGTCTCTGTTTGCCAGAAATAACTGAGCTTATGTTGGGAAGACTAAAGAATGTGGCCATCTGGAAGATGGACCCTCATGAATTACTCTCTTTTTTTCAGTAGTATTTTTTAAAATTTCTTTTGAGAGAGAGAGAACAAATAGGGGAAGGGCAGAGGGAATCCCAAATAGGTTCCATGCTATCAGCACTAAGCCCGACGCGGGGCTTGATCCTACAACCTGTGAGATCATGATCAGAGCCACAATCAAGAGTCAGTTGCTTAACTGACTGGGCCACCCAGGTGCCCCCACATGATTTGCTGTCTCATTTGTACGTGTGTTAAGGGCTGAGCCACAGGACAGTGTCATGGAGGAGACAAGTTCTCAGTCAGCCCAAGTTAATCCAGTGCCTCATAACACAAACAAATCACTCCTCCGTGGCCCTCTTCCTGCACTGCACTCAGAGCCTCACGTCTTCTGCTCACAAGGTGAGAGACAGCCTGTGGGCTATCCCGAGGCAGACGAGCTAGCACCAATGTGTGTGTGGCAAACGGTAGTGTGCTCTGTTGCACCCAGAACATTCCACTGCTGTCACATCAGGCCAGGCAGGCCTGGGATTGAAAAAAAAAAATCAAATCGTTCTCATCCCTCATGAAAGAAAAATACTAAAAATAAAAATCTACACCATGCAAACTAGCAAATATAAAAAATGGCAGCTATGGCATGGAAAATGACAATTTTAGAGCAATTATAAACGAAAGGCAAAGTGCCATTAAAGTTAAGGCAATGTTATTAAAAGATGTGTTAATTTTCAGTTAAATTTTCTATAAAAGACCAATTAGTTTAAAAGGCTTGACAGCATTAACTGTGAAACATAAGCTCTGGTAATTATACTTTAAAAAAATAAAAAGAGTAAGATGCTCCACTGTGTTAGAAACACAGGCACACAGGGGCGTGCACAGAGCAGGCTAGGTGGCACTGCGGTCTCAAATTTCTCTGTGCAGTCAGGTCCTCTGCCCGGGATTTCTCAGCTTTCTCCATGCCTGTTACTCCGTCTACATATGGATCTGAGGCCAAGGAGGCCATGCATGTGATCTGGGCCAGCTCTCCAATAGGAGAGCAGAGAACACAGAAACAGAGGGAGAGGGAATTTCTAAATAAATTGCATTACTAGTCGGTTGTTATTTTTATAAACTACCCTTTTTTGAGTATTTGTTGTGCATCAGAAGTTACACAAAGGATCTCCTTTAACACTGTAAGCTGGCTTGTACTGGATTTTCTTGGATTCCGGTTACATGGATGAAAAACACAAGACATAGAAAAGTCAGGCAACTTTCCCATTGTCATAGCTGTTGAATGGCGAATCAGGGCGTTAAAGCCATTCTAGCGGAATTCTGAAGTGAGTTCCATGTTGTCCTACCTGGACCAAAAGCTTTCCCAACTAAGGATGGAGCCCTGACCTTGGTAGTGGGAAGAGGGACTCCCGTATTCCTTAGACTACGTAGGTCTCTCTCTCTCTTTTTAAAGTTTAACCTTTGTTTTTGAGAGACAGAGAGAGAGCATGAGCAGAGGAGAGACAGAGAGAGAGAGAGGGAGACACAGAATCCAAAGCAGACTCCAGGCTCTGAGCTATCAGCACAGAGCCTGACGCAGGGCTCAAACTCATAGACTGAGAGATCATGACCTGAACCAAAGTCGGATGTTTAACCGACGGAGCCAGCCAGGCGCCCCTACATGGGTCCCTTGATTCCAAGCAGAAGCAAGGCCCTGCCTCAGTTCCCAAGAGCTCCCCAATGCCCATGTGACACAGAACAGCCATGGCCTCTTCCCACAGCATCCCTGAAGACTCGTCTGGCTGAGTCTGGAGGTTCTATATGAACGTCCCTCAGAAGGCTTCTAGCTGAGATACAGTGAACACAGTCACAGAAGAGGCCAGCAGTACAGAAGCTTAGGAGGCAAAGGATCACACTTCCTTACTGCAATCCTCCCTCCAGAGGTTTGTGTTTCTTCAGTTCTAGTGCTTCTATTAATCTAGAAAAATCGTGCCTTCTGGGTCAGGGGAGTGTACGGAAGTTTGCTGTAGCTGGTGCATCCTCCACAGGACTTGTCTGTGATGATTGGTGTTTGCAGTCCTAGCATCTGGCTTGCCGCTTGGTCCTGAAACGGCCACTTTCCATGCAGAAAGCTCTGGATTTGGTGCTTAGCCGCAGACCGATGTTATGCTCTGTGAATGATACCCCAACCACAGGAAGAAATCTGTGCCTTCCCTTATGACCAGCTGAATATCCTTTTTCAAGAAAAGCATGGTCTTTCCACCAAGTCACTCAGATCAGAGACCTTGAAACATGCTCAGAACACACCCGTCTGCGATGCG